>NW_024424119.1:40079379-40242925 GCF_017311325.1 Ursus maritimus
TGTGTGTGTGTGTGTGTGTGTGTGTGTGTGTGTGTGTATACATGGAATGGATATTACTCAGCCATCAAAAAATGAAATCTTGCCATTTGCTACAATGTGGATGGAACTAAGGGTATTATGCTAAGTGAAATAAGTCAATCAGAGAAAGACAATTATCATATGATCTCATTGATATGTGGAATTTGAGAAACAAGGCAGAGGATCATAGGGAAAGAGAGGAAAAAATGAAACAAGACGAAATCAGGGAGAGAAACCATAAGAGACTCTTAATCATACGAAACAAACTGAGGGTTGCTGGAGTGGAGGGGCGTAGAGGGATGGGGTAACTGAGTGATGGACATTAAGGAGGGCATGAGATGTAATGAGCACTGGGTATTATATAAGACTGATGAATCACAGACCTGTACCTATGAAACCAATAATACATTACATGTTAATTTAAAAAAATAAAATATAGGGGCGCCTGGGTGGCATAGCGGTTAAGCGTCTGCCTTCGGCTCAGGGCGTGATCCCGGTGTTCAGGGATCGAGCCCCACATCAGGCTCCTCTGCTATGAGCCTGCTTCTTCCTCTCCCACTCCCCCTGCTTGTGTTCCCCTCTCGCTGGCTGTCTCTATCTCTGTCGAATAAATAAATAAAATCTTTAAAAATAAATAAATAAAATAAAATATAAACCACTTTAAAAAAAAACTTTGAATCTCATCTTTGTATCACAGTGTGGTTATGATGAATATTTGAAGGAATGTTGCCCATAAAGTCTTTTGTATCAAGAATAAAGCTTCTTCATTGACATAACCTGGAAAAAAGAGAATTGGAATGTTTAAACAGAGACTTGATGGGATGTGATTCTATCTCTTTACCTGAGTATATTATGGGAATGAATATTATGTCTGACTGGGGAATGCTTCCCCTGCCTAGTACTATAAACCAGAAGGCAGGCAAATTTGTCCTTCAGCCACTGTTGACTAAACATGCTAAATGGAAACCTATGAGATCACCTAAGTAGGTTACAGGTTGTTAATTTGAAACAATAAATGATACCAGGTAGACGAAAAGAGTTTATCAGTTTATAGTGACATGTTAGAAAATGGAGTGCTGGTACCAAAAGTTTTCCATATAGCAGACTTGTATGGACCCCAGACTGAGGCTGATGGCAAAAGCCTATGAGCACCACCCAGCACCAACTACTGAGATTTTGGACCAGAAAACTTCCAGACACTGGGGTACAATGTATGTCATTTGAGAGACAATTACTTGCTTGCTTAATCAAAACTTCCCTTATGAAGGACATAAAATAATAAAAACCTGAAATACCCATCAATGTCTTGGGTGATGTTGGAGAAACACTTTAATGGGAGAGGGCAGGTCCCAGAAGAGTTCCATAATAAAATGGAAAGGGTTTATGCAGGAACGTACTACTGGGGGACGCAAGGAAGTATTCATCATATCCACAAGCAGGTAACCTCTTTTCCCCTAAAGGAAGCACCTGAGGAGCTGCTGGATCCCATGACCACGTGGGCAATGCCCTATGAAAACGTCTCTACTGACCAACAAAGAGTTGATTGGTTCATAGATGTCAGTTCCAAGTTGAACAAACAGCATCATATTTGGAAGACCACCACTCTGACTGAAGAAAGTAGAAACATATCAGCTCAGCAGACTGAATTGCATATTGTTTTCCCTGTGTTTGGGTTTTTACCAACCCTAGCATGGTGGCTAATGGTCTGTCCATGTGGTCAGGCAGATGGGCAGTGGAAAACTAGATAACTAAAAGATTGCCAGTATTGGGCAGAGACCCAGGGAAATCACTGGGAATTAAGAAGTGCATTAAAATAAGATATGTCCAAAAAATAGAGTAAGATATGTCACTGTCCATCAGAAGAACCCCCTTCCAGGACTGTAAGGTGAATGGAACTGGCAAGTCCTATTCTGGTGCACTCAGTTGAGGTGGCCATCAGGAGGGAGCTGTAACAATGCAGAGATGGGCTGATTGTTGACATATTTCTCTTGCACCCTACGATACGCAAAATGACAAAAGTACTGTTTATCAGCAAGAGATACCAACTACAGACACCTATGGGGCAGGTTTCTTAGGAGGAAGGCTCCATTGATGGCTGGCAAGTCAGATTGATGCTGGTAGCCCTGGAGGCTACAAAACGGTCCTGACAAGAGTAGACATTAGAATTGGCTTCTATCAGTAGTAGATGAAAATGCTCAGGATACTAAAAAGGGACTGGAACAGAAAATACTGCACCAATTTGGACTGCTAAATTACATTTCTCTAGATCAAGAAACACATTTTACAGCCAATAATGCCCAATAATGGGCAAAGAGATATTACATCAAATGGAATGTTACATATCATGCTCACAATAATGGTTTAATAGAAAACTGCATGAGTAATTGAAACATTTGTTATCTAAAATAGAGATAAAGACATGAAGGGCTGACTTAAATGCATTCATGAGGAAGTGCTTACACTCAACATGAGAGGGGCCGAGAGAGGGTTCCACTCAACAGATTCCTCTGCTTTGCTGAGGGATCCAAGGCGGAGGAAGTTGGAAAGGTGCTTGTACAACTCTACAGTTTTCAGCACATCACTTTAATTTTCCTTTCCCCCTTTTTTCCTTTGCCTGGAAGAGGCATTAGGGAAAGAGCAGACTTTGAAGCCAGTATCCTCACTCCCAACTGTGAAGGCTGCAATTTTCTAGCTATGTACCACTGGGCAAGGGAACCTCTAAGCCTGCTTCCAATGTCTGTAACATTAGAATTATAGCAGCAATCTCATAGTATAGTTGTGAACATTATCTTAGTAACATCTATACTGATGATTATCATTAAAGAGCAGATAAATCAGATCCAAACTACCTCTGCTTGAAGGGACTCCTTTTGTCCCTTTCAAGCTGATATCTGAAAATTAGCTTGTCATTGGAGCTGTCCGTGGTACTGATACCACAGGGGCTGGCTTCACGCTCCTCTTGGGAAATCCTGCTTGGTATTCTACCTGTGTCGTTCTCCTGAGGTCTGAATGATGCCTCTATCTCAGCCAGAAGCCTTGCCTACAATAAATGTGCTGACCCTACCTTCTGCCTGCCCATTCCCTGCCTGCCTGCCAGCTCAGCCCTTTTGTGAGCCTTGTGGAATAAGGGCTGACTCAGAGCCATCATAATGGGATAGGGGTCCTCAGTATCCATACTCCTAGCTCTGTAGAGTTAGGATGGGGCAACTTTCTAGGTTTGTCCGTAAACTCCAGTTGCCAGAGAGAAATGCCAGGCTCCAGCTCTAAACTTCTGTAGAGGAAACTCACAACTCCCCCCAAAGCCCAGGAAGTGTTTAGCTGCTGCCAGAGCAGTGATTCTCAAATGGGGGTAATTTTATCCCTCAGGGGACACTTAGCAATGTCTAGAGATATTTTTGGTTGTTACAAATCAAAGGCGGGGGCATTTGTTACTGGATTTCTAGAGGATAGAGGCAAAGGATGCTGCCAAACATTCTGCAATGCATAGGACAGTCCTCTACGACCAAGAATTATCTAGCTGATTTGGCCCAAAAATTAATGCCAAGGTTGAGAAACCCTGCTCTAGGGTTTGAGGCAATATGAAGTGGTGACTAGAACTTTACTGGATGTTGAGGTTTAGCTCAATGTTCTTTATTTGCAAGCTATTACCTTGGCTAAATCACTGAACTACTCTGAGCCTCATTTGCTTTTTAAGATTTATTTATTTATTTTTAGAGAATGGGAGAGAGAGAGAGAGAGCACACGGGAGGAGCAGAGGGAGAAGGAGAGAGAATCTCAAGCAGATTCCATGCTGAGCGCAGAGCCCAACACGGGGCTCAATTTCATGACCCTGAGATCATGATCTGAGCCAAAATCAAGAGTAAAATACTTAACCAACTGAGCCACCCAGGTGCCCCATGAGCTTCATTTTCTATGTATAAATGTTTAGGGTCCTGGACTAGAAGGCCTCGAAGCCCCTGCCAGTTCAAACTCAACATGTCTTCATAAATACTTGCTGAGCACACCACTAGGAACCAACATTCTGTGATACTATGAATATAAAATATAAGGGGATGCATAAAATATTGAAAGGAACAGAATGGGAGAGGGGGAGCTGATAAAAGGTTACTATCCAAATATACACAGGATTTATGCAAACATAAGTGTGCAGATAAAATACAGCTTGTAGATCCTCAAGTGATGAGAAAAATGACATCTTTGCTAGCAGTTAAAGAGATATAAAATGAAATAACTGTGTTACTTTTGCCAATCTTATTTAAAAAATCAATGCAATGTCATTGGGACCGTGAAGGGGGAAAATGCACTTATATATTCCTGTCTTCCTCTGAATAAACTTTCACCCTGGTACTATAAAACAAGAGCTACGAAACTGGTTAGGCTGCACCATCAAATCATTCCATCACAAAGAGTACACTTGAAGCTTATTTTTACATCTACAAAGATTCATGCTAACTTTTGGACTGGAACAAACATATCAGCTCTCTTGGTTCTTGGGCCTTTAGACTCAGCCTGGAAGGAGACCCTCAGCTCTCCTGGGTCACCAGCTTGCTGATTTGCCTGCAGACCCTGGGATTTGTCAGCCTCCATAACCATGTGAGCCAGTTATTTATAATAAATCTTTTTCTGTACATATATTAAAAAATTAATGGGAACACAGCATTCTGAAGTACAGAACAAAGTGCCAGATTACTGCTTCTCCAAATCCTTAATCACAAAACAGTAAGACACTGGATTTAAAGAATTCGTCTTCAGAATTAGGAACAAACCCCCTTATCCCACCTTCCTCTAGCCTCTTAAATATCTTGACTGTCATCTTCAGAGTTAATGGGGGTCAAAGGGTATAGAGATTCCAGAAGGAAAGAAACGCCATCATGGATTGTGAAGGCCATTCTTCAGGAGAAGAGGTAATGCTGCAGGTGTGTCTCTTTCCACATGGAGGTCTCTGCCTGAGGCAGTCAGTGTTCCTCATCTATCCCTGTACAAGAAACGGGCTTTTTTTTTTAAGATGTATTTATTTATTTTAGAGAGAGAGAGTGGCGGGGAGGGGCAGAGGGAGAGAGAGAATCTCAAGCAGACTCCCCACTGACTGGAGAGCCCGATGAGGGGCTCGATCTCACAACCCTGAGATCATGACCTGAGCTGAAATCAAGAGTTGGACGAATAACTGACTGAACCACCCAGGCACCCCAGCAACTGTTCTATAAGAAGGAACAGAAAGAGGTTGCTTCCAGGAATGGCGCCTTTCAAGTTGATACAGTTTGGAGATGGAGGCCTCTACCACACTGGTTTCAGTGATTTGACAAGGACAGGCCAACCTAGCTGTGCCAAGAAGGGGAGAGCACACATCACAGGAACATTTGAAATTACCTCTCTTAAAACTACATTGCATGACTCCGTGAGTGCAAGGAAACAGACCTCTTTACTCTTCCTGTAGGTCAGAGAGAGGGAAATAGGTAACACCCCCAAGGAAAAGGTACTACTAGAGAAATAAGCCTGTTCCTCTTTCAGAGGACTCTTCAATAAAGGAGTCAAAGAGAATCAGGCATAGGCAGTAATTGAGGCAAAGGTAATGAGAAGAGAAGTGGGAACCACCAAACACAAAGAAAAGCAGACCCTGAAGTGAAGTGAATGGTGATACAACAGGACCAAAGGGTAGTACTTATCCTCACTCCTGGCATGAGAGTTGGAGGTACATATACATGGTGGTGGGTCAACAGTGCACATTGCAAACCACAGAAGTTAACTGCCTAGGAAGAAGTGGGTCCCCACTGACTTGCTATTCTGGGCAGGACTTTGGAAGGGAATCCATGGAAGAGATTCAGCCTCTGGGAGGGGATAGAGGAAACAACTTCCTGCCCAGACCATCTGTGGCTCTCTAACTTTGCCCCACTGCACAGGGCTCTGAGCCCTTAGTTGGCTCTCATGGTATTTCTCTCCCTCCTACCAGGTAAAACTGGCCATCCTCTTAGTCAGCTGTCAGGTGGCCATTCGGGGGAAACCAAGAAGAGATCCAAAACTGGGCTCTGAAATACTGGACCTACAGCAGACTTCCTACGTACAAGCTGATGAGGAGCACATAGTCCATTGGACCCTGGGCTGCTACAATTACCAAAACGTTCTCCACATAACATTTGGTATGTGACACTGCAGGTGTGGGCATGTGTGCATACCCTTGTCCATGTGTTCATAAACACACGTGCATTTACTATGCTTATTTATTTACACTTGCAGAGACATCTTAACACATGGATACATGTGCAAATGGAAATTGACCTTGTGCACATAGATTCTCTGAGGTCACAGTGCTGCTCTGCTTCTCAAAGTAAGCCCATTAGTGTTTATATCTTTGGCCATAGCCATCTGGTTGTTGGTCCAATGACCCCTGCGGCTGTCTTACAGACAAATCTCCAAGAGAGCTCTTCCCAGGTTGATGTGGAAGAAGGGATGTCTGCCTGGGGTTCCATGGACAAGGAAGAGGCCATCACTGCTTCTATCAGGTCACTAACATCAGTGCCTTCCAGGGTCCTAGGCAGGGCAGCCAAAATTAAATCGTTACCAAGCACCTAGGCCATGCCAGTACTATTGTGAGCCACAGTGGTGGTCTTTCCTTTTTATAAAGCCCCCATACCTTTGCTTCAGGAGCTTTTTTTCCTGGAATGCCTGTCTATGGTCAGTGTTCAGGACTCAGGGACATTGCTGCATTAAACAAGCTTTCTCTTGTCCCCACCTTCCCCCTCCCATGTTGGAATTAGTTACTACTTTCCCAGGGCTTCTCTAATTCATTACTTCTGTGTTGGTGCATTATAATATAGTCACATGAGTACCTGCCTCTCCAGACCACCAACTATAACATGGCGAGACCTGCTGTATGTCTCTGTGTCTGCACCATCTGCTGTAGTACAGGACACGTAGTAAGTCCCCTTGATCTGAAATAGCTCCTCAACCTTGGACAGTTAATGCCCCTGTGACTGGGACATGGATTGGGACACATCCTTCCTCTGATTAAGGCAGGTAACAGTTAATCAGTGTTGGGCACAGTGCTAAGCCCTGGGGTTATAAAGGTACAGAAAACACGTTTCCTATCTGCTGGGATCTTAAAGTCTAGAGAGAAATACAGAAATTTAAATACGCAGTTTTAATGAAGTTGGGTCCAGAGGGAGGGTGCAGAAGTTTCACATACGTGGGCCTCGGCGTGACGACATAGATGCTGTTGTTCACTGTGCAGTCCTTTACCTGATGTCTGGGACACTGCGGGACCTGGGAAGGGCCAGCAAGGCGATGTGGCTTCCTAGTGAGCTGCCCAAACCTGCTGGGGCTTGGGGCTTCACTCCTATGTCAGGATGAAATGCCTGGGTGGGGTCACAACAGTTTTCATGGGAGTCAGGAAGGTTGTTCTTGGCCCAGCCCAGCACCCAGCCCAGTGCCTGAGGGAGGAAATGTCATTCTTATCAAACCTGGTCTCAACTCCCAACCCTGGGTCCCCAGATTCCCTGGGAATGGCTTTCTCTGGCTTCTGAGATACATAATGGAGACAGATAATCTGAAGGCTATTAGGATGGCTATCATAAAAAAAAAAAGATAACAAGTATTAGTGAGGATGTGCAGAAAAGTAAAGGCTTGTGCACTGTTGGTGGGAATGAAAATTGGTGCAGCCGCTGTGAAAAATAGTACAAATTTCCTCCAAAAATTAAAATTAGAACAACCATATGATCCAGCAATCCCATGTCTGGGTATATATTCCAAGGACTGAAATCAGGATATCAAAAGATATTGCACTCCCACATTCATTGTAGCAATACTGACAATAACCAAGATACGGAAGCAAACTAAGTGTCCACTGATGGTTGACTGGATAAAGAAAATGTGGCATATATACGATGGAATATTACTTGGCCATCAAAAAGAAGGAAATCCTGCCACTGTGACAACATGGGTGAACCTGGAGGACATTATGCTAAATGAAATAAGCCAGTCACGGAAGGACAAATACTACATATATCACTTACATGAGGAATCTAAAACAGTCAAACTCATAGAAGGCAAAAGCAGAATGGTGGTTGCCAGGTGGCGGGGGACAGGGAAGTGTTAGTTAAAGGATACAAAGTTTCAAATATACAAGATAAAGACTTCCTAGGGACCTATTGTACAGCACAGTGCCTACAGTTAATAATACTGTATTGTATACTTTTACATTTGCTAAGAGGCTACATCTTAGGTTAAAAGTTCATATCCCAAAAAATAATAAAGAATTTGAGCAGGAAGAAACTTCTGGAGGTGATGGTACATGTGTAGCACAGACTGCGGTGATGGCTTCAAGGGTGTATGCTGATCCCGAATTCATCACATTGTCTACATCCCATATGGTTTGCGCATGTCAACCACACCTCCATAAAGTGGGGTTTTTTTAAAACAAAAAAGCATGTTGCTTCACCAAGCGGTTGTCAAATCCCAAATATTTCTACATTATCTTGCCATGAAGCCTATTTTTCCAATAAGAAAACTAACAGAACTTCATTCTTCCATAAGAACTATTGTCAAAGTGATTCTTCTACACCCCCCGACCTCCCCAAGGTCATCCCTCTCCTTTACTCAGAGACCTGTCATGCAGGAACTGTGACTGTTTTCTTGTTAGTGAATCTGATGAAAAGTATGGATTCTCTCTAAAGAAATGACCCTGCACATGTGACATAACCTTTTGCATGTAATTTCTGTGCCTATTTGACAAATGCTCTTGGATCCAGGTTTTCTAAGTCTAGAAAAGGAACATTGACCTCTAAAGTGTCTCAGAAGCCGAGGTGATGATTCTTTATTACACTGGTCAAGCCAGTCCAGACAGTGATAACACCCCCTCTGTTTCTAGGGTGCAGCTCCATCTCCAGGGAATGTTCAGTTCAGACCGACCAAAGTCAACTGTCCCAGCAGAGGTCATGCCTTCAAATATCTTTTCCCTCACCCTCCTGGCTCCTCAAACATCCTGAGCTGGTCTTGACTCATTGCACCGGTGTGGGGTAGATGGAATGGAGAAGCACGTGGGCAGGTGGAAACCTTCTAGTGGTAAATCAAGGCTGGGGACCAGCTCAGCTCTCCCACCAGTGCTCCTGGGTCCTTGGCAAGCCTGCTCCCTAGATCCCTGGCCATCCCTCACTCCCTCTGCTGTACCACCACCCTGGGCCCACCTAGAGGGTCACACAAAAGGAAAATGCCTCCTTAGAGAGAACCCAGCTTGATCGGGGGCTCCCAGCAAATGCAAGAAGCTCAGAGAAGAGTCTCTGAGGGCAAGTGGTAAGACCTCACACTGCTTGCTTTCACAGATGGTGGTAAGTCATTCTGTATGGTCCCTAAGTGGTATAGGAATGGGGGAGTGGGCCCCTCTCCACCTTCCGAAAGTGCAGAAGTACAGGTTTGCTCCCGCTGTGCTGTCCTTTGGAGATTCGGATCTCATGCTAGATCAGTGTCTGATAGGTAGGAAGCTTAGGAGAGTATTCTGAAGAGATCAGAATCAGACACAGTCCTGGACCATGTCCTTTGCTTCAACACTGAACATTCATTCACACTTTCTACACAATCTGTGAAATGGGTATAATTACCCAGGCTCATGACAAACTCCCTGGGCTGCTTCACATGAGAATAACGAAATTCCCATGGACTACTCTGTCTTAGGGTAAAATTAGGCAAGCTCCATTTGTAGGCCTCGTCTTCTTAGATGCAAAATAAATTTTCAATGAGTTCCTGTACTCCTCTTTCAGAGAGCAAAGAACATATTAAAGTTTATTTGCAAGGCTTGCACAAGAAAGAGCCTCACGGCTAAAATTCCAGAGAACTCATGGTTATCTAGAATTTCCTACTAGATTATTTAGCCTTGGGCTTCTTGTCAAATTTTTTTCTTTTCTTAAGAAATGGGTCACAGGTGTATAACCTGCCTTTTCTTAATAAAGCTTTGATAACATCTGATTGGGTATCCAAACTCTTTTGTCAACTGTCTGCAGAAGTTCTGCAGAAGTTTCCCCGGGGCACCATAAAATAGCACCTTTCCTTTGTGTCACCTGGAAGCCCGATAGCACTGGGGGGCCTTGGACTCCAGATGCCACCTCTAACCCATCATCTGGCTCATCTAATCTGCCCAATGCCCCGCTGCCCATGGGGAGAGATCACCTACCATGCTCCGGGAAGTCCGTGTCTGGGCCAAGCTGCAGTTCTTTGCAAAAGGTCTTCTAATGTGGGCCTAGGATGAGGCAAGGACAGGGGTGATCAGTTACCTTGCGGCGGCGGCCCTCCTCAGTCAGACGTCTCCCGAGGGCGGAGCGAAACGAACACTAGCGCCACCCAGTGGCCAACCCCATTAAAACAGTGCCTCTTTTCTGGAGCTGCTGTTACGTGATGATTGATCACTTGAAATGTGGCTAAACGGGAATCAAACCCAGGCAGAGAACGGGGCCGAGGGAGTGATGCAGCATTCTCTTCTGCACGCTGAGCCTCTTGATGTCGTTAGAAGAACTGATCTGGAATGCAGCCCCAGCTCTTCCCTTGCTCTCTAGGGGTCCTTGAAGAAAGCACTACCCTTGCTGGCATTCATTTTCCCCTCTATCAGATGGGAAAGTATTTAACAAGACGAGCCCAAGGCGCTGTCAGGCCCAAATGTCTCATAATCTCTCTTGTTTCTTCTGTCCTCTCCGGACGAAGTGAATGGGGGAGCTATAAGGGAGGGCCTGATTTCTTACTGGTCACAGGTTCCCACCATTGCCTAGCAGCTCAGGAGCCTTGAGGGGACAAAAGAGACACTTGGCATCTCAGCTCTTCACAGGATGCTGTCACACAGCCCTGTGGCGAAGACCAGTGTGGGGGGATGGTTCTCCCCATTTTACAGAGGAGAGAACAGTTTCAGAGGCACTGCAGGACTCCTGCAGAGTCAGACACGGACTGACAGGATGTTAGTCCTGGAAGAGATGTCAGAGATTAAAGGAAGACAGTCCCCACTGTCATTTCACTGATAAGGAGACAAGAGGATGGGACCAGGTAGTCATTGTGGTAGTGCCTTCAGCTTCCAAGGTCCTATGATCTTCTCTTTAAACTGTGCCTCAGGGGAGCCTGGGTGGCTCAGTCAGTTGATTGGCTGATTCTTGGTTTCAGCCCAGGTTGTGATCTCGGGTGGTGAGATCGAGCCCCGCGTCGGTCTCTGTGCTTAATGTGCAAGTGGGCTTGAGATTCCCTCTCCCTCTGCCTCTCCCTCAGCCCCCCCCCCGCTTCCTCTCTCTAAATAAATAAATCTTTAAAAATAAATAAAAATAAAATAAACTGTACCGCAGTTTCCTTATCTATATACTGAGGATGAGAATAGTGCCCAACTTACACGGTGCTTGTGAGCACTTAGAGGCAAGTTCTCAATAAATACAGCTATTAATATGAGGCTGCCCGCGCTGGCCTTTCATTTCCATTTAAGATTTATTATCCATGACGTCTTTGGCTAGACCTACCCCCAAACAGACTTTTCAAAAGATATTCACCCTTCCGTTATCCGCAGTCGTGGCCGTAGAATGAGGTGGGTGATAAAGACCAGTGATAAAGTTGAAAGCATACCGTGGGGAGGGTGTGGAGGTGGCTGTGATTTGGGGAAGGTTCTCTTGCGGGTATAAAGGAATAAAGCGCCTGACAGTCCCCCCTCCTCCGCAGAGACGAACGAACGCCGAATGCCGTGGGGGGAGGGACATCCGGGTCCAGCTGGCAGCTGACAAAGAGTTATTGTCACTGTGTGGCTGACCTAGCCGGAAGTCCCCTGAGAGAGGGGCAGCTGGGTCCTCGTGGCAATGAGTGCCATCCTCAGAGCACAGAGCCATCTCTGTGTGTGTTCCCGCCTCTCTGCTCATGGCGCTCACAGCGCACCGCGCTTCACAGTTTCTCAAGGTCAGACCGCTTAGATTGTATCCTCGCCCATCCTCCCAGCATCCCTGTGCAGGGTGCAAAGAAATGTCTGTCTTCATTTCACAAGGCTTCCGTCTCCATTGTACCAGCTAGGGAACCAAGAGGCAAGGACGGTTGCGCGACTTCACCGTCACAGAGCGAGGACCCGGCTCAGCCACGACCGGAACTATGGGCTGACTTCCGGCTGAGTCCTGTCCCAGCCGCTCCTCCAAAGGACTGCACCGACCAAGGGATGTCAGCGTCTGCCATCGCTCTGCTCAAACCCTAAATGCGCAGAGAAGCTTCTCCAGTCCTGTGTGGTCATGCTCTTCCTTTGCTCTCTTTTTTTCCACGCCTGCTTTGAGCCCTGAACATACTGCCTGGTGTGTTGGGAGAGAGCATGTCAACATCACCAGTTAGAAGAACATAAAGCATTTGTGGTCCAGGAAATCCCCAGACCCGAGGACGATGACGTGCCATTTCAGCGGTCCCATTTCTGGGGGAAATTTTTTTTTTTTCTAGCATTACAAAGGACCTCTGGGTAGGAAAGAAAACAGCCTGACACAGCTATTCTGCTCCTAGGTACGTACCCAAGAAAAAGGAGAGCATTATGTCCACAAAATTACTTGTACATCAGAGTTCTCATATAACCCGAATACAGATTGACAGGAAATAATATATCCACACAGGGGAACACTACTCAGCAATTAAAAAAGAAAAAGAAAAAAAAAAAAGAACTATGGACAATGACGGGGATGAATCTCAGAGACTTCAGGTTTACCAAAAGGAGCCAGACACAAAAGAGTATTCATTAGGTGATTCTATTTAGATGACATTCCAGAACAAACAAAATAAACAATAGCGATAAAAATCAGAACGATTGTAGAGGGCAAGAGGGAGGTGGTGGGAAGAATTAACTAGAAGGTGACACAAGGTACGTTTTTAGGATGATGGAAGTGTTTCTATCTTGTGTGGGGTGATGGTTTACAGGTGTATATATGGGTCAAAATTCACCAAAGCGTACATTATGTCTCATTAGGTGAAGACATTAACAATAACTTGTTAAGTTATGCATCATTTTTGAAAGTCAAAATGGAGGGAAGGGTGAGAGTCACTTTAGGAAAAAGTATTTTCCCCATAATTCTACTCACACGCACATTCTCTTCTGCGTGCATGGTTCTATAAATCAGTGGTTTTATACATATTGATTTTATGGTCACTTTGGGAACATTTTCAGAAGAGAGCCTTGGCCTTTTGTTATTCAGTCAACTTAGCACTGCGTGAGCACCTAACCAAACGCCTGGAAACATCTAGAAGTAGTGGATTGGGATGGGGCGCCTCGGTGGCACAGCGGTTAAGCGTCTGCCTTCGGCTCAGGGCGTGGTCCTGGCGTTATGGAATCGAGCCCCACATCAGGCTCTTCCGCTGGGAGCCTGCTTCTTCCTCTCCCACTCCCCCTGCTTGTGTTCCCTCTCTCGCTGGCTGTCTCTATCTCTGTCAAATAAAGAAATAAAATCTTAAAAAAAAAAAAGAAAAAGTAGTGGATTGGGAAGACAGAAGCAAGCAAGGCACAGGCCCATCAGCAGATAGGAAGTAAGCCAATAACCACGAAGGCAAGATTGAGGAAAAAGCACCAAATATTGTTCAAAAAAAAAAAAAAAAGAAGTATCCGTAAGACAGTTGTGGTGTCAGGGAAACTGAGCCCTAAAAAGGGATTTGACAGGCTGAGAAAAGGAGGACATTTAATTGCAGGGAACACCTTATTTCACTCCAGCAATAATTAATCCTCTCTTATGAGCACCTTGACAGGTCCCCTAAGGAAGACCATTTTGTTTGCCCCTAAGAGGGGGCCTCTGGAATCAGACTGCTTGGGGTCTGTCCTTGACCAGCTGTGTGCCCCGAGCAAGCTACATGGCTTCTCCAAAAAGATGGGGATCAGCATGACATTCATGTCATTGGTCAATGTGCTGATTAGAAAAGATGGTCCATGTGGAGTGGTCAACATCGAATCAGGTACAGAGTGAAGTCTCAATGACTGTTAGATACCACCGCTGTTACTGCCGTCCTTTATATATGCCAGGACCTCGGGCAGGCCCTGAAATCCAGGAGAAAACCCCACGTTTGTATTACTCAGCTCAGGCTGCTATAAAAGAACACATAGACTGGGTGGTTTAAACAACAGGTGTCTATTCTCGCAGTTTCGGAGGCCGGGGAGTCCAAGATCAAGGTGCTGGCAGATTCCAGTCCTGGTGAGAGCCCACTTCCGGATTTGCAGATAGCTGCCTCCTCTCTGTGTCTCCACTGGGCAGACAGAGCTTGAGCCCTGGTCTTCCTTCCTTTTATAAGGACACTAATCCCATCAGGGGCTTCACCCTCATAACCTCATTTAAAACTAATTCTCTCCCAAAGGCCGCACCTCCAAATACCATCACACTGGGAGTTAGAGCTTCAGTGGATGAACTGTGTGGGGTGGAGGAGGGGAGACCAACCCTTGGTCTATAGCAACATTCGAGCTGGGGAGAGAGACAAGTTGACAGATCATTACGATACTCCGTGTGCTAACAACTTGGCCAAAGAAGGAAATCTAGAGATTCTGTGCTCAGACGATCTTTTCTCCTCAACAGAGGCCCAGAGGAGGGAAATGACGTTCCTGAGTTTTGAGGGCAATAGACAAGACAATCTGGCTTCAGGCCTCCTGAGTCTCAGTCCGGGGCGGTGAGTGTCCACTACTGTTTATCTCCCCGAAGGAAAAAGACCTGTATCCTTGCTCCTTCGGATTGACTAGAGCTTTGATGATAGTTTTCTGGAAATGGCTACCCCTCTGTGACTAGAGAGACAAGTGAGGTCACCCCTCCACCCGGCTCATGTGCTCAGTCCATTTATACAGAAATGTGTAGGCAGCTTTCTGGAAGGTGACACCTTCATCCGTCCCCCCTGCAAACCAGGCAGGGACCTACAGATGGAGATGGTCTGCAGAGAGGTGTGTCTCAGGGCACCAAGAAATGGGTGGAGAATTTCACGAGCTGTATGAGAGTAGGACCCAGACAGACTAGTCCTGGGGTTAGTAAAGCACATAGAAAATCAACACTGACTCTGGCTGGCAGCAGTAGCAGCCCTGGGGTTTACAAGTAAGGGGTTGCCCACTTACTTGGCAGCATCTGTGACCCACGTGGACCTCCCTGCTGGGGGGGGTGTCTCATGGCCCACAGTCAGCAGGCACCCCTTCCCCTTTCCCCCTTCACCGGAAGTGCCACGCTCGCATAGACCTACGTGCATGTCCGCACACACACGCATACACCATTCCAGCACTCACCCGCATTCTCAGCTCACATGCTAGCTCACGCAAACTCAGGCTCGCCCCCTCATTCCAACTCGCAAGCGCAGAATCACAAATCCTCCCAACACACATGCACAGTTACACACGCACTCACCGTACACACGTCCACTCCTCATACACATACAGGCGGCCCCTCGTCCACAATGCTTTGCTGACCTCTCCCCACCAATCTCGTGTGGTTTGTCAGAAGGGGACATGCGGGCATGTTTGGGACAGAACACTCTGGACCTCTGGGTGCTCACAGCAAAAACAAACAAAAACAACCTCCCTGACCTACAAACCTCCACGTGGTTCTCTGCAATACCTGCGGCCCGAACAGGGCAAGGTGTCTGTTGAGGGAACAAGTAAAGTAGGACCTGCTTATCTGATTCCTCGAATTTGCCTCTGAGTCACTGTTGGGGCTTCAACTATTTACTGCCAAGTTTATATTCACTTTTTGTTTGGCTAAATTAAGCATTCCTTAATACCAACCCCGTAAAAAAGGGAGTTTGTATGTGGGGATTATCAACCAAAGGAAGATAGTAATGGCGTTAATTGTCCAGCCCCCTGAGCCCTGATCAGCAGCGGCCGAGTTGAGGTCTGGGCATGTTGCCTCTTAGGAAGGAGGCTGCTCAGAATGGATGTGGTACGAAGGGCTTCCTCCTGGGATGCTGATGGGCCACTGGGGTCTCACCTTCCCTATCCGGAGAGAACCAAAGGGATAGAGCTGTGTCTCAAAGACATTTCCTTTTTTTCTTGTTTAATTTTTAAATTTTTAATTAACATATAATGTATTATTTGTTTCAGGGGTACAGGTCTGTGATTCATCAGTCTTAAACAACTCACAGTGCTCACCATAGCACATACCCTCCCCAAAGTCCATCCCCCAGCCACCCCATCCCCCTAGCCCCCTCCACTCCAGCAACCCTCAGTTTGTTTCCTGAGATTAAGAGTCTCTTATGGTTTGTCTCTCTCTCTGGTTTCATCTTGTTTCATTTTTTTCCTCTCTTCCCCTAGGTGCCTCTGCCTTGTTTCTCAAACTCCACATATCAGTGAGATCATATGATAATTGTCTTTCTCTGATTGACTTATTTTGCTTAGTATAATACCTTAGTTCCATCCATGTCATTGCAAATGGCAAGATTTCATTTTTGATGGCCGAGTAATATTCCTTCATATATAAATAAACCACATCTTCTTTATCCACTGTCGATGGACATCTGGGCTCTTTCCATAGTTTGGCTATTGTGGACACTGTTGCTATAAACATTGGGGTGCACGTGCCCCTTCGGATCACTACATTTGTATCTTTGGAGTAAATACCCAGTAGTGCAATTGCTGGATCATAGGATAGCTCCATTTTCAACTTTTTGAGGAACCTCCATACTGTTTTCTAGAGGGGCTGCACCAGCCTGCATCCCCACCAACAATGTAAGAGGGTTCCCCTTTCTCTATATCCTCGCCAACATTGGTCGTTTCCTGACTTGTTAATTTTAGCCATTCTGACTGGTGTGAGGTAGTATCTCATTGTGGTTTTGATTTGTATTTCCCTGATGCCAAGTGATGTTGAGCACTTTTTCACGTGTCTGTTGGCCATTTGGAGAAATGTCTGCTCATGTCTTCTGCCCATTTCTTGATTGGATTATTTGTTCTTTGGGTATTGAGTTTGATAAGTTCTTTATAGACTTTGGATTCTAGCCCTTTATCTGATACGTCATTTGCAAATATTTTCTCCCATTTTGTCAGTTGCCTTTTGGTTTGGTTGACTGTTCCCTTTACAACAGCTTTTTATCTTGATGAAGTCCCAATAGTTCATTTTTGCCCTTGCTTCCCTTGCCTTTGGCGATGTGTCTAGGAAGAAGTTGCTGTGGCCGAGGCCACAGAGGTTGCTGCCTGTGTTCTCCTCTAGGATTTTGATGGATTCCTGTCTCACATTTAGGTCTTTCATCCATTTTGAGTCTATTTTTGTGTATGGTGTAAGGAAACGGCCCAGTTTCATTCTTCTGCATGTGGCGGTCCAATTTCCCCAACACCATTTATTGAAGAGACTGTCTTTTTTCCATTGAATATTCTTTCCTGCTTTGTCGAAGATTAGTTGACCATAGAGTTGAGAGTCCATTTCTGAGTTCTCTATTCTGTTCCATTGATCTATGTGTCTGTTTTTGTGCCAGTACCATACTGTCTTGATGACTTCGACTTTGTAATAGAGCTCGAAGTCTGGAATTGTGATGCCACCAGCTTTGCTTTTCTTTTTCAACATTCCTCTGGCTATTCAGGGTCTTTTCTGGTTCCATACAAATTTTAGGATTATTTGTTCCATTTCTGTGAAAAAACTTGATGGTATTTTGATAGAGATTGCATTAAATGTGTAGATTGCTCTAAGTAGCATAGACATTTTCACAATATTTGTTCTTTCAATCCATGAGCATGGAATGTTTTTCCATTTCTTTGTGTCTTCCTCAATTTCTTTCATGAGTAGTCTATAGTTTTCTGAGTATAGATTCTTTGCCTCTTTGGTTAGATTTATTCCTAGGTATTTTATGGTTTTGGGTGCAATCGTAAATGGGATTGACTCCTTAATTTCTCTTTCTTCTGTCTTGTTGTTGGTGTATAGAAGTGCACCTGGTTTCTGTGCATTGATTTTATATCTTGCCACTCTACTGAATTCCTGTATGAGTTCTAGCAGTTTTGGGTTGGGGTCTTTTGGGTTTTCCACATAAAGTATCATATCATCTGCAAAGAGTGAGAGTTTGACTTTTTCTTCGCCGATTTGGATGCCTCTTTTTTCGTGTTTTTTTTTTTTTAAGATTTATTTATTTATTTTAGGAAGAGTGTGTGCACAAGGTGAGGAGGGGGAGAGGGAGAAGGAGAGAATTGCAGAATTTCTGCCGAGCAGACGTGGGGCTAGATCTCATGACCCTGAGATCATGACCCGAGCTGAAATCAAGAGTCAGACACTTAACTGACTGAGCCAGCCAGGAGCCCCTCAAAGACATTTCCTGATGGGTATGCATAATTTAACCACTGCTGCTTCAGACTGGGACCAGAGCTGGACTCTTTACACTGCCTCCTACTCCCACCCCCACCTTCTTCCCCCAGGCAGAAAAACAACTTTTACTATATCAGAACAGAACCAGTTTGGTCTCTCCCAAGGCAATCGAGTCAAAGCCAAAAGGTTTGTCTCCCACTGGCTCCCTTCCCCACCAGATACAAGCAATTGGCTCCCCTATTGGTTGACCGGTGTGAAATTGCTATCCAGGGAGTTAAAAGTCATTCGATGTCAGCAATTTCATCTGTTTCAAATGAATACTTTATTATACTACCAGAGATAAGGTAAACAAATCTGAATGGTTTTTCTAGTTGGGTCCTTCCTCCAGTATCAAGTGATCATTTGATTTACGATCCATTAAGGGCCAAAATATACATAGTAGATAAACAAGTGGATATTAACAAGATGTTGCTGTCTGACTTGTTTTAAGGTTACTGGGGATGAAAATCAGGTTTTTTCCTTTTTTTTTTTTTAAGATTTTGTTTATTTATGTGACAGAGAAACAGCCAGCGAGAGAGGGAACACAGCAGGGGAGTGGGAGAGAAAGAAGCAGGCTCCCAGCAGAGGAGCCCGATGTGGGACTTGATCCCAGAATGCCGGGATCACGCCCTGAGCCAAAGGCAGACGCTTAACGACTGTGCTACCCAGGCGCCCCAGGTTTTTTCCTTTTTTTAACAAGGGGAGAAAACCTGCTGTAGAGGAAACTTTCCACACACAAGCTGAAAACTTACTTTGCCTAATCTTCCCTTAAGATTAGAAAATAATGTGCAGTCAGGATTAAGTTGAGATTTTCAGGGACACATTCAGGACTCTGCACCCAGCATGGGCCCTCCACGGGGAAAGAGAGATGGGGTCAGTTCACACTTTCTTTCCATAAGTACTGACAATGCAGGGTCAGTTTCTTGATACGCACTCACTTTTAAAAAGCATTTGTGGGCCCCTGGGTGGCTCAGTCAGTTAAATGTCTGCCTTTGGCTCAGGTCATGATCCCAGGGTCTTGGGATCGAGCCCTGCATCGGCTTCCTGTTCAGCAGGGAGCCTGCTTCTCCCTTTCCCACTCCCCCTGCTTCTCTCTCTCTCTCTTCAAAATAAATAAAATCTTTTAAAAAACATTTGTCTGTGTATAGCCACATTCAAAGCAGCATTGTTCATAATAGCCAAGAGGTGGAAACAACCCAAGTGTCCATGGACAAGATGAATAAACAAAATATGGTATGTACACACAATGGAATGTTATTCAGCCTTAAAATGGAAGGAGATCCTGACATGCGCTCCAACATGGATGAACCTTGAGAATATTAGGACAAATGAAATAAGCCAGTCACAGAAAGACAGATATTGTGTAATTTCACTTATATAATCTATCGGGAGTAGTCAAACTCACAGAAACAGCAGGTAGAATGGTGATTCCCAGGAGCTGAAGGGGGCTGGGGGGAGGAATGGGAAGCTGTTGTTTAACAGGTAGAGTTTCAGTTTTGCAAGATGGAAAGTTCTGAAAATAGGCTGCATAACAATGTGAATTTGCTTAACACTGAAAAATGCTTAAGGTGGCAAGTTTTATGCTATTTTGCCACAATTTTTTTAAAAAAGCATTTTATGAATCTGCTGTCATCTGCTGAGTGGGGTGTGGACAGCTCTGTTTTTCATACTTTGGCTCTGACACATGTGGGACGGTCTGAGGGGCTGGCCCTCCGAGCTCCATGCAGCTCTGATGGCAAGTTCTCAAAGCCCATAGTCTTCCTGCAGGAAGCAGCGGTGCCAGGCCTGGGAGTCCTTGGCAGCTGGAGTGGACAGCCTCATGGCAGAAGGAGGAGACTGTCAGGACGACTCAGGTCAGAGTGCCCATGAAGTCGAGCAGGGAGCCTGTGCCTGAGAATTCTCGGCGGTGTTCCCCTCCTCAACCCTGGCTTCGAGAATGAAGGGGTCAGCACAGAACTGCCCTTCCCAAAGAGGCCCAAACAAACCGGTCTTTTCTTTCTCATCTGTCTGTCGTCCTGTTCCTTGATCTGGGTTGGCTAAAGGCCCTTCTAGACAACAGGAAAGTTATAAATGTTGATGAGCCCTATGATAGGCTGAACAATGGCCCTAAAAAAAACATCCGGGTCTTAATTCCTGGCCCCTGTGAATGTTCCCTTATCTGGCAAAGCAGACTTGCACGCAGAATTGAATCAAGGATCTTGCGATGGGGAGATTACCCTGGATTGTCTGGATGGACCCTAAACGTAATTGCAAACTGTGTATTTTAGAGGTAAGCAGGGGGCTGGACACAGAAGAGTGAAGGCAAGGTGAGATGCGAAGGGAGATTTGAAGTCGCAACCCTTCAGCCTCCGAAGATGGAGGAAGGTTCCCCCAGGCAAGGAATCCAAGAGCACAGCCCTAGAAGCTGGGAAGGAAAAGGAAAGAACTCTCCCCTAGAGCCTTGGGAACGAGAGATACCTTAATTTCATCCCAGTGAAACTAGTTTCAGACTTCTGACTCCCAAACGTAAGAGAGTCAGTGAGGGTTGTTTTCAGCCACCAAATTTGTGGTGATTTTTATAGCAGCCCTAGGAAACTAATACCCCCTTCGTGGTAGGCTGGCTGGCCCATGCCCTCCTTCATCCCAGCAGGCTTCAGACCCACCAGAAGGGGATGAATGGGGAGTTCAGAGGCACCGAGTTCACCCTGCATTCCTTGAGGATCTCTACTAGAATGGGGGGTGGCGAGGCCTTGGGGATGCAGCATGAGAAGTGCCCCAGCAGAGAGAAAGACAGTCAGCATAGCCCTGGCTCCCTGTGAACTTGGAAACAGGCTGCAGGAACCCCCAGCAGCTGCCCTCTACATGCTCAACGACCCAGGGTGAGCAGGGTCAAGTTCCAGAGCAAAGACAAAGCTCAGAGCCTGAGCAGACAGATGTCTCAGGCAGGGAGGAACTTGGGCTTGGACCATCAGTCTTCAGAACAACCAGGCCCAGAGTCAAAGTTCACAACCCCCAGAAGGGGCAGGGCCCCAGGGTTGAAGACCGGGCATAACCTCCCACATGTGACTCCTCCTAGCATGTTCCCTGATGCTCCCTGAGAGTCCTTGCTGGAGAGGCCCAGAGAGGGCCTGGAAGGCCTACCCCACAACCCTGTCACAGCTGCTGGTTGGTGAGCAATCTCGGTGTGCCCAGTGCTAATGTCACTCCCTTCATGGGCTCTTCTGGAGAACTTCATTGCTTTTGTCCCCTGATCATGGTGAATTTGTCTCTCACTTATTTTCTATCTTTTCTTGACTGTCTGTGAGCTGTCTCAAAGCCTTTGGCGGCAAGACACACTCTTAAACAAATGATTACTTAAAAAAAAAGAAACTTGCAGAAAAAGCAAATGTTAAGGACAGTCCCCACCCCTGGTGTCACCTCACATCCACTAAATGACCCCAAGAGATGAAGGGGAATCAGCTGGATTATAAGGGTCCCCATTCTCTATTAATGCTTAACAGATTACCCCCGAGTTTAAAACCACCATTTTATTTTGTCTGAGATCTTGCGGGACAGGACTTGGCTGGACGGTTCTTGCTTGGAGTCTCTCATGCAACTTCACTAAGATGTCTGCTGAGGCCAGAGTCATCTGAAGGCTTGACGGGGCTGGAGCTCCAAGGTGGCTTCACTCACGGATGCCAGCTGACAGCTGGGACATCAGTGGGCCGCCGGCCGGAGCATGTGCAGCTAGCCTCTCCATGTGGCCTGGGCTTCCTCACAACATGGTGGCCTCAGAGAATTCAGGGGTTTTTATACTTAATAGCTCAGAGCCCTGAAAGTGAGAGACCTAATATATAAAATCTTCCCTGTCTTTAAAGAAAAAAAATAACAACTTTCGGGGAGCCTGGGTGACTCAGAAGTTAAGTGTCCAACTCTTGATTTCAGCTCAGGTCATAATCTCAGGGTTGTGGAATCGAGCCCTGCTTGAGGATTTTCTCCCTCTGCCTCTTCCCCCGCTCTGTCGCTCTCTCAAATAAATAAATAAGTATATATATAAAAAAAAACTTTCTTGAGACGTAATTCTTCCATCATAAGGTATAAAATTTTAGTGTAGTCACAAAGTTGTGCAATCACCACCACTATCCAATTTCAGAGTATTTTTACCACTCAAAAGGAAGCCCATACCCATGATCTGTCACTCCCATTCCTCCCTCCCTCCAGGCCTGTCCTGGCGGTGGAGGTGCTTCTGCACCTCGGTGTGACCAGCTGAGCCCACCCTGCTTCTTCCTGGGTCTGCCAAAAGCTGGCCCAGAGGCCCCTTGCTCTGGGCCCTCGCTCTCACTCCCTCTTCTAGGCTGAGGGATTCCGCGGGTGGGGGGAGGGCAGCCCTGCTTTTCCTTGTGCTTCTCCATAAATTATTTTCTCACTTCTGCCAAAAGCTGCCCCAAACCCACCCAAACTCTCGTGGGAAACAAAACTGTCATGTCTCACAGGCTGCTTGGGTTTCTACCGCTTCCTTCCTCTGAAGCAATGAAACACAAACCATGAACCTGCTGGGATTCATTCATTCAGTACATATTTATTAACAGTCTGCATTGTGACAGGAACTCTTTTAGGAACCGGGGGTGCCTTCCTGAACAAAAATACAGAAATCCCTGTTCCCCTGGATCTGTTTGAGTGGAGACAAAGGAATAAGGAATAACCCAATTAAACAGCATGTCACGAGGTGATAGGTACTATGGGGGCATACAGCAGAGTAAGCAGCACAGGGAAGGTGAGCGGGACGGCAGTTTTAAAGACGGCGGTCAGGGTTGGCCTCACCAAGAGAGTGACATTCAGGAAAGACAAGGGAGAAATGCAGGGAGAAAAGCGTACATGAAAAACCCTTTGCTGGCTCTCCTTTGTCCCTGAATAAATTCTTGACTTTAAACATGGCCTTCGGCTTCTTCGTGGCCTGGATCCTGCTTTCTCCAGTCTCACCAACACAAAGTCCACTACATAAACACACACACACACACACACACACACACACACACGCATGAACACACACACTCTCTCTCTCTCTTTCTCACACACACACACACACGAACACACACTCTCTCTTTCTCACACACACACGCACGAACACACACACTCTCTCTCTTTCTCTCACACACACACACGCATGAACACACACTCTCTTTCTCACACACACACGCATGAAGACACACTCTCTCTCTCTTTCTCACACACACACATGAACACACACTCTCTTTCTCACACACATACACACACGCATGAACACACACTCTTTCTCACACACACACGCATGAACACACACTCTCTTTCTCACACACACACGCATGAACACACACACTCTCTTTCTCACACACACACACGCATGAACACACACTCTCTTTCTCACATACACACACGCATGAACACACACACTCTCTTTCTCACACACACACACGCATGAACACACACACACTCTCTCTCTTTCTCACACACACACACACACACACACACACTTTGACCAGCCTTGACTGTGTGGACTCTCCCTGTGTCCCACTAAGCAGGTATGGAATGCTACTCACAGCATAAACATAAAGTAATAGAGGGTTTGTGACAGAACATAAGAGGCCAGCTGAGTGGAGCAACATGGAAAACAAGCAGAAGTCCTAGCCATAGGGGTGCCTGGCTGGCTCAGGCGGTAGAACATGGGTTGTGAGTTTGAAACTATGTTGGGTGTGGGGCCTACTTGAGAACAACCCCAACAACAAAGTCCTAGCCACAAAGCGAGGGTTCCAACCTCAAGCTCATTTATAACTGCAGATCATCGGCATGTGAAGGGACAGTTAGCGATCATCCATCCCACCCCTTGGTGGGGCCCAGAGAGGGATGGTGGCGTTCTTGGGGTCACACAGCCTTATCTGCACATCAGGGTCAGATGTTCTGCAGGAATAACATTTTGTGCATGCAGTTTTTTCATGAGACTTCAAGTTCCTCTTTTGAGTGTCAGAAGGAGAAATGACTGGTTAGACTTCCCCTCCACCAACTGACCACGGCTGAGCTGAGCGCCTAAGTTAAAGGTCCCCTTGTGGATCTCTGTGACACCCAAGGCAGCACTGTCTTTCCTGACTGAGGATTCTGTCTGGGGGCTCTACGTGTGTGCTGGAAAGACAAGGGTGGGCTCTTTGTTGATCCTCAGGAGGAAGGGACTGTCAAAGCACAGAATCCGGAAAGAATCTTGCCATGGACAGAGGCTTGGGCCACTGTGGTGTGATCTTATGAGTTGGGATTCTGTGGTTGGCACCAAATTCTCTGCCTGGGGGCCAGAGGAGGGGAGTCTCTGGTGGCTCAGAAAGAAAAGTGGCACTTCAGAACTTCGGGGCCAAAGTGTGATAAGCATAACACACATGAGGAAGTTAGAACTAAGTGTGAAGGTCATCAGATTGTGACAAAGCCAACAAAAACAGTCAAATGAACAAAGCTGTGTTGTCAATCCTTCTACAGGGGGATGGAGGTGGAGGGTAAAGGAGTGCATGAGAGCCTGCTTGTGTGAAGGTCAAATCTTACTCCTACTTCCCCAGATGATTACACCTAAATCACCAAATCCCTCCCAAGCTCTTGGGGCCCAGATGCTTCAAGAATATCTGTAAGCCCATCTCCCCATTATTTCTTCCATGGGCTAGTGCCTCCCTCGCCACAGGCCTCGCTCCCAGACCTCCTTATGGTGTCAGTACCATATTCTTCCCCGAGGCTGCTCCTATCTCTGACTTCCCTCTAACCTCCACTATCCTTCAGATTGAGGCGGTTAGAAGCTGTGTGACCCTGAACAAGCGTCTTGACCTTTTGCAATCAGCTTCCTGTCCAGAAGCATTTGTGCTGGTGATGACAAGGCCCACTATTTATTGAGCAAGCTCCCACTGCCAGGGTCTGTGCTGAGAATTTAATATACGCGTCTTCATTTAAGCCTCACAACACCCCGATCACATAGATTCTGTTATTTTCATTTTACTGACCAGGAAACTGAGGCTTAGAAACATAAAACCAGGGGCACCTGGGTGGCTCAGCCGTTAAGCGTCTGCCTTTGGCTCAGGTCATGATCCCAGGGTCCTGGGATAGAGCCCTGCATTGGGCTCCCTGCTTGGCAGGAAGTCTGCTTCTCCCTCTCCCACTCCCCTCACTTGTGTTCCCTCTCTCGCTGTCTCTCTCTGTCAAATAAATAAAATCTTTTTTTTTTTAAAGATTTTATTTATTTATTTGACAGAGATAGAGACAGCCAGCGAGAGAGGGAACACAAGCAGGGGGAGCGGGAGAGGAAGAAGCAGGCTCATAACTGAAGAGCCTGATGTGGGGCTCGATCCCATAACGCCGGGATCACGCCCTGAGCCAAAGGCAGGCGCTTAACCGCTGTGCCACCCAGGCGCCCCAAAGAAATAAAATCTTAAAAAGAAAAGACAGGAAAAGAAAAGGCAGGAAAAGAAAAGAAAAGAACCATATAGCCAATATTTGGCTGGCTCAGAATTTGAACTGAGGTCATACTCCAGGCTCGAGTCCCCCCCCTACTACTGTCTCTGGCAAAGTTTCTCTGAGGTTTCCCTTTTCCCACAGGAGGACTGGCAAACGGTTGCTACGTATATTTAAAAATGAAATACTGTTAAAGGTCACTCATCCACCAGAAAAGTCTCCCCCTCCAGCCACCAAAACTGGATGGGTAAAATGGACAGACAACACACTAACAGAGATACCAATAAGAAAAAAGTTTACCACCCCAGTAATCAAAGAAATACAAGTTAAAATTAAAACTGTGTATTGGTTGTTGCTTACCAAATTGGGAAAGATAGAAAAAGAATGGCTACACTCAAGCCCCGGGGCGTAATTTAATTTACTCCTAATGTGTTGCTATTTTGTCCATAGAATGGACCTGACAATTTTTCACTCAACATGTTAAGTTTCGCTGGGCTTATTAGAAGAGCAATAAACTTTGTCGTGATAGTTGCAAGACAAGTTGCAAAGACAAGTCAAGTACAAAACGAGATAAGGGGCCAAACGGAGCGCAGGAGGCGGCCCTCGCTGCGCTCGCACCTCGGGCTGGCGCGCAGCTGGCTCCGTTGGGGTGGGTGCGCCCCAGGCCGCGGGGAGTGAGGCCACACGCGGGGACCACAATTCCCAGGCGCCCGCGCGCCCGCCTCGCCCCGACCACGTGACCTCGCGGCCCGGATCGCGACCGCGACGGCGGCGGCGAGACGGACTCGGGGCGAGGAGTCCCGAGCGAGCGGCAGCGGTCCCGGCGCCAGTCCGGCGCGCTCACCTCGAAGGTGAGTGCCGGCACGGCCGACAGCGGCCACGCGGAGAGGGCGGACGGGAGCACGGTTGAGGGGACGCGGGAGGCGGAGCCGGCGGTGGCTTGGCTATGGGGTTTTCCCTTATTCGTGCCTCCTGCTGAGAGTCAAGTCCGGCCCGACGAGCAGCGGGGGCGCGGTGGGTGAAGACAGACTTGCCGGGGGTCCCCTGCCCTGGGCGCAGTGACTTGGGGGAGATTCCGGGAGGCCCCCATCGTGCACTTCACGCACCGAGCACACGCCCCAGGGCCGGCTCCCTGTCCTGGCGAGCTGGTGGTCTGAATCTCGGGGGGCGGGGAACACCTCAGACCCAGCTGCTTTCCATCCTCCCTACATTTGGGTAGGAAGCGGCGTTTCAGACAAACTGGTTTTTTAGGCAGAATTCACCTGGGTGGAGAGGATGACAGCTTGCAAGACTCTTTGGTCTTTGAAGAATTCATAGTTTTCTTTATCCCATGAATATCATAGTATTTAAGATACAGGAAGCCAATACTGGTCATTTAGTCAAACGGTCACCCCCACCTCCTTCTAGACCTCTAAAAGGGGAAATAGATGAGAAGAGCTTGTGAAAAGTTCCTGAGCCAGGGGGTGCAGGACAGGGACCTTAACCTCCCCCTGTACTCTTGGGTTTATAAATGACAGCGCTCTTCTCAAAGTAGAAGTAACCCCAAATGCGAAGGAACATAAAGAAGAAAACAAGTTCCTGATTGCTCTCTTCTTCACCACAGCCCCTCCCTACCCAGGGTGGGGCCCTGAAGAAGGCGCAGATAAATTAGATTCGGGCTGAAGGCTGAGATTCTGCGTAAGTGCGGAAACAAAAGTAGGGCCCTGCCTCTTACAAATCTGACCACAGGGCCCTGTTATTGAAAAATGCAGCCCCAAGTCAGGGTGTGCTGATTTGAATCTTTCTCCAGCAAAAAGGCAAGGGTAGGTGAGCCTTTGTCCTTCCTGGACTCCTCACTCCCCAGTCAGGTGGAACTACTGTCTGGGCACTTCCAGCTTGGAACATACTCGACTGTCCGTTTTCCTCTGGTTGTCTCCTGCTCCTCCTGCTTCAGAAGATGTCCTAGCCATCTGCCTTCCTAGCTGCGTTAGGGGTCTCCTAGGGGGCATCCTCCCAAGCACCCCCAGGAGGCCTCCCCTGTGCCTCCGTCTCACTGACTGCGTTCACCCTGTTGTAATGATCTGTTCCCTTCCCTCTCCCCTAACAGATGGTTAGTTCCCTGAGGCCCAAAGCCTTGTCTCATCCGTCTCTCTATCTCCAGCATCTGCACCCCCAGCAAAACCAACGTCAATGTTTGTCAGCAGAATTACTCTTATTGCTTTGTGGGTGTTCAAGTCTACAGCAAAAGCTGTTTGAGGCCCCTGAGACAGCTGGCCCAGGCGCAAGGATGATAGAAGGAAGCCAGTTAGGGAACTTCTCTGATTAACTAGCCGTTGGGGCCATTCCAGTCATGCCAACTGCTTTATTGAGTGAACTCCGAGAAGGGGCATGGTGCAACACCTGCCACCTTCCCCACCAGAGATGGTGCTCGAGGCTTCTGCTGAAGCTGAATGAGCGTAACTCCCGTGTAGATGGAGTTTCACAGGATGATTTGTACTTGTTTTCGCCTGTCCGTCTTTCGTGAACATTTTGCCACATCAACAAATATGCTTATATTTTGAAATCTTAACAAGGGACGTCTCTGGATAGTAGGACTCAAAATGATTCCTACTTTTTTGGGTCCTGTTTCAGCTTTTACATTCAAGTACCCCTCTCACATTGGGGGAATAAGAAGCTATTTCTATTTTAGAATTCTTCCACATGATTTTTAAATAACTGCGTAGGTTTCCATTTTCTTCTCAGGAGGTCTTGGGCAAATCTCTTCCCCTGTTGGGACTCATTTTCCCCATCTGGAAATGATATGGGGGTAGAGAGGGGCCAAGCTGGACCAGACCCATGTTTTTCACACTGAGTTTCAGCAGAGTTCGGACTGCTCTCCCCTCTTCACTCAGAGCCCTGGTTTTATATGGTGGCGTTACAAGGAAGAATTTATTTGCTGGTGATCCCTGGCCAAGAAAAAAAAAAAAGAAAGAAAAAAACTGAAAGCCAGGGGACTAAAAGCCTCGGAGAAAACTAATAACGTCCCGGCGATGTGCTGCCCTATTGTATGTTTGAGAGTCACTGAGAGAGTAGGTCTTAAAAGTTCTCATCACAAGAAAAAAAATTGTAACTTTGTGTGGTGATGGGTATTAAGTAGTCTTAACAGTGGTGGTCATTTCACAATATACGAATATCAAGTCATGTTGTAACTCGAGGTTAATATTAAGTTACATGTCAATTATGTCACAATAAAAAAAAAAAGAACTTTCTAAGAACACTCTAGCTCTGACACTTGGGGATTCTAATACCTGCCTTAAAAGGCAAAGGCTTCTATCACCCGATCCCGCTCCTCCAGGATCTCCTCAGCGGGAGAAGCAAAGCCGCTGCTGCGGACTGAGGTTCTGTTTACCTGGTGATGAGAGGGGACCTTCTTTCTCTGAGACGGTGAACTCCCATTAATCCCTCCGGCTTTAATCTTGCCAAACGGAGTCATTAAGCGTGGTGTGGGTACTGAGGATCGCCAGCCGGCTTCCTTCTTGTCCGCCTTTCTTGGTGAGCGAGAGGCAGCATAGAATCCTGGAATGCACAGCGCTTTGGCACCCAGCTAGACCCGGCTTTGAATCCCAGCTCTACCAGCTTTCTAGCTTTGCGGCCTTCAGCAAAATGACTTAACCCTTCTGAGCCTAGTTTCCCCAGTCTTCCTTTCTATATGATGGGCCTGATTGTCCCTGTCACACAGAAGACGGTTGTGAAATGAGGTGATGTATGAAGAGCCACAGGCTGGCCAAGACGCTCTCTGAGAAGGGCATTCAGATTGGTGCGGCACGGTCAGTGCGTCCACCTGTGTTCTTTCTATAAGGCTGGGAGCTCATTGAGGGCAGAGACGTTAACCTTTGTCCAGAATGCTGGGCACAGAATGGGGTCAGCAAATGTTTAATGAATGAGTGGAGACAGCTGCCCCTGGCCCCTCCATGATACACACAGCCAGAGCAAAATGACTGGGGCCCCAAGGGAAAGAGAGGCAGTCACTTCTCAGTCTGGTGCTTCCCCATTGGGTTTGGAGGGCACAGAGGGGACATCTCAGCATGACCTGAGAACACTGACCTGGGTGGTACCCCCTATACCTCACGTCCACCTTGAGTAGGGCCAGCTCAGTTATAGCTCTGCTGCTGACCCACTGTGGGACCTTGAGTAAGTCCCTGCCGTGTCTGGCCTCAGTTGGTCCTGATGACCACTAATGGCCCTTCCAGCACTTAAAACCAGTGCCCTTGTTCCTCTGGGCCATTAGGGGAGGCTGCTGGAGAGCATTAGGGACCATGACTTTTACTGCCTTAAGCCCCCTTTAATGCAAATTCCCTTCTCTTTCAGATGCATTTCATCTTCTCCGATGAGGTGGTGCTTCTGTTTGATTTCTGGAGTGTCCACAGTCCTGCAGGTACGAACTGGAAAGCCTAGGCTTGTAGCTTGGAAAGCCTGTAGCTCTAGGCAGTGGAGAGCCTGGGTTCCCTTTAGTGTTGGACTCTGTGGATATGCAAGTGAGCCTGACTCCTCTTACGTCAACACTGAGCAGGAACTTTGCATTTATAATTCCATCTGCAAGCACTGCTCTTCACATCACAAAGGTTCCATTATCTCACTGACTGTCACAAAGGCCCAGAGAGGCCAAGGATACAGCTTTTGCCTCTGTGACACGAGAAGGAACTGAAGCCCAAAGAGGGGAAGAGACTCGTCCAGGGTCACATAGCAAGTAAGAATCAGAGCCAGAACTAGATTGGGGCCTCTTGTTGCCTCCTAGCACCCTCCTAGCACCTACCTCCTGCCATGTCCGGCATCAGCTCAGAAGCCCAGAACAGCTGCTGCCAGCTGGACCTCAAATGAAACACCAGTTTGCAAGAGAATGGTATTGCTTTGACTTGAAAAGGCAACGCTGGGCCCGGACTCATGACATAGTTTTGTTTCAACTTAAGTAACTGTGTCTTAAAAGTAGACGGAAAACGGCCCAAGTGCCTAGCCCTGCAGGTGCTGATGAAATAAATCATGGTCATCCGTGGGTTACCGACCCCATAAGCCCAGTCATTGTAGTATTCCTTCTCGAGCTTCTGCGTTGACTGGGCTCAGCGAGGCGGTCCCCACTCACAGCCTCTCATGCAGGTGTAGTCAGACAGTGGCTACTGGAGTCCTCCTGAATGCTTCCTCATGCCTGTCACGCCTGTGTCTCCTGGTTGCTGCTGGTTGTCAGTGAGGACCTCCCGGGCGGAGGCGGGAGTGGGGGGTGCTGGCCGAACACCTACGTATGGCGTCTCCTATGGCCTGGGCTTCCCTGTGGCAGGGCAGCTGGCTTCCAAGGAGTGAGTGTGTCAAGAGAACAAGGTGGAAGTGCATGGGAGTATTAAGACCCAGCCTTGGAAGTTACAGAGCCTCACTTGCACCTTGCTTGGGTGAGGAAGTCACAAAGGTCTCAGCCTAAAGGGGAGGGGACACGGACCCCACCCTTGATGGCAGGGGTGCTGACACTGTAGGAAGAGCACGTGGGGTGGGGTGAGGTGGCCCCTCCTTGGACAACAGACTGTATCGCAGATACTATGAAGCCACAGAAATAAGGCAGATGTGCATGAACGGAGGGGAACCTCTGTACGAGGTGTACTTGGAGGACGTCAGATGCGGAAGACCGCACGGGTGATGCCCACAGCGGGTATCCCCGGACAGCTGGATAGGAAAAGGCTCCAGGGAGAGGACTGGGGTTTTAGGGACTGGGCTGGGAAGAAGACTTACCTTCTACTGTATACCCTTTGGTCCCAGTTGAATTCATACCACACGCATGTAATTACATGTAATTTTATATTTTAAAATACCACCTGCATCTTTTGTAGATATTTCCTCCTGGGAGCCCAATAAAATAACTAGAGCTGGACTGTTTAGTATCGCTCCTCGTCTTGTAAAACAGAAGTAGCAATTAGCCGCTAATTTTACAGCAGCTCTCGTAAGCACTGCATGTTTTCTGTAAAATAACTTAGTAGTGTTTTCCACTATTATAAAAGCAATACACACAGTAGAAACTTTGAAAAATTAGATGAGAAGAAAATAAAAATCTCTTATATCCTAGTTTGCTGAGGTAATTATGACTCCTTTGCTGTATCTCCCTCCTTCTAGACTTTTCTTTATACATACTCTACTCAGGACCTTGCTGTACATGCTCTTCCGTTAACAAGAAGTCATGACAGAGACTTGTGCCGCCTGAGGCGGGGCAGGGAAGGGGGGGGGAGCCGCTGGAGGCAGTGGTGTGTGACCTCTTCACCCTTAGGCCCTGGCTTTTCCAGACCTGGCTTCTCTTCCTGATCTCAAAGCCATACCCCAATAGGCCATCCCTCCCAAGAAAGAGCTGGAGGGGGAAAGAGATAGCGAAGTTCTGAGCCCGGTGGGCCATGGGTGGGGAGATGCGAGAGAGAGAGAGAGAGAGAGAGAGAGAGAGAGAGAGAGAAAGAGAGAGAGAATGGATTTAGAGGGACCGGGTGGAGGCGCTCTGCTGCCACCTATCCCCAGCCCCAGCTGGAAGCTGCCAGAAGGGGATCAGTGCTTGCCTGGCCAGGTCTCTGCGACTCAGCTTCGTTTGACAGGCATGGCCCTTTCGGTGCTGGTGGTCCTGCTCCTGGCCGTGTTGTATGAAAGCATCAAGGTCGGCAAAGCTAAGCTGCTCTACCAGGCTGCAGTGAGCATGTCCATCCCCACCATCCAGCTCACTGAGGAGACAGACCAGGATTCTCTGGGCTCAGACTCAGCCCCGGTCAGCAGAACCCACCTCAGGTAACAGGCACAGTGTGTGGCGAATGGCAGCATACTCACATTCACCCTGAGAAAGAGGCTGGGCCCAGAGGGCATGATCCCCACTTCACAGAAAGCAAACTGAGGCCCAGGGAAGGACCAGGACTCGCCAAAGTGCTTACAGTGAGTGAGCAGTGAGGTGAGCTAGAGCTCGGGTCTCCTGACCCCAGGCCAGTGCTCTACGAACGGCCACTCGGGAGGCCCGGATCTTCAGAACTCTGCTGCAGGCCTCAGTCCAGCAACAGCGGTGTCCACCCAGTCCTCCTCCAAATCTCAGCAGCCTTTCTGAGGTCACTAAGGCATCCAAACCCAGGATGGAATCTGCAGCTGTCCCTACAGATAGTAAGGATTGCTGTCAGCAGAGGACCGATCTTGCGGGGGAGCTCCCGCTTCCCGCCCTCCCATCCCAGGCTGGTAAGGCAGCCGTGTGGGGTCCCCCGCCTGCCCTCACGCCTGCCCTCTCTCCAGCTCCAGCCGTGCCTCCTGAGCCTGCCTGTTCCTCACACAGGCGTCTCTGCTGTTCACACCCAGCCTGCAAGGGAGGTACTCTTATTCCTCCTTTACTGATGAGGAAATTTAAGTCCAGAGAGGTTATTTGTGCTAAGCCACAGTTAGTAAGGAGCCGAGCTGGGAGTTGATTTTTCCATTGTAATACTGCCTCCCACAGCAGATTCAGAAAGAAAAACATACCTGCCTTACTGATGATTTTGTATTATCCTTTATCAGACATGACAGAATGCAGGTCTTTTCATTTTCACTTTTTGCCTTGGATGCCAGGAAGCTCAGAGCTGAATGTAGTAGAGACGTGATTACCCAAGGCTCCTTGTACAAGACCCTGTCCCCAGTCCGTGGTTTCTCATGTATCTCTTTAGAAAGAAATCTCTTCTGGGTCAAACACACGAATTATAAATAAGGTGGTCCTATAACTCAGCTGCCCTAATTCCTGACACCAGCTCATTACCAACATTAACGTGACTCTCCTTTTCATCTAGGTGGTTTTTCTGTCACTTTGGCCAGTCTCTAATCCATGTTGTTCAGGTGGTCATAGGCTACTTCATGATGCTGGCTGTCATGTCGTACAACACGTGGATCTTCTTCGGCGTGATCATCGGCTCTGCTGTGGGCTACTACCTAGCCTACCCGCTTCTCAGCATGGTTTAGCTGGTGAGGGCTAGGCAGGCACTGGGGGCTGGAGAGAGCTGGGGCCCCCTCTTGCAGACACTGAACTTCCAGCCCCATGTCTCGTTTCTTCTGATGGCTGTTCCTCACCTCGCTCCCAGCTCCTGGAGACGTTCTGCTGAAGCCAGCGCTTTGCTGCCCGGAGTTCGGAGGCCCCTGCAGCTACCTCTGTCCTCAGCCAGCCTGCACGGGGCCTGGGCAGGGGTGTTTTGTGTCTTAGTGAGGCTGCTGTGACCCAAGGGAGACTGGAGAGACCAGAACCTGCAGACAGGGCTGCTGAGCCCATGATAACTTATCTCTGTGACTCAAGATTAAGAATTTCCAAAGATCTTCAAGCCAGGGAGATGGGTTCTGGGTGACGAAGGGCATGGAAGCTGCATCCCTTCTGCCCTCGTGATTTGTGCCTTACACAGAGGAGCACCTTCCACTGGACTTCCTGAGCTCCTCTGTCTTTGAGGGATGGAGACCGAGCTGGCTCCTTTTCCTCACATTTCTGCCTTTGAGACACATAAAGATGGTCTGTTCTGTGGATCACGGTTACAAAGTAAGATTTTTCATTTTTCCCACTGAACCCCTGGTTCGCAATTTTGCACATGAATACAACATTTTTTAGCGAAATGACTTCCTCGGGTTCCTGATGGATGGCTGCGTCTGCTGGGAACTGTCTCTTTCTTGTGGGGCGTAACAAACAGATTCAAGGCCGAGAAGCAAGACTGTTCTCCAGGCTCCTGACCTATCCTCTGGATAGAGAGCTGCTCCCATCAGACAGCACTGCCTGTGGGAGGAAGGCAGTCTAATGGCTTGAAGTGCTTGGGCGCTTTTCAGAACCCCAGTGCTCCCTTTTATCCTGCTCCTTTTATGCAGAACAGAGAACTGCACTGAATATTCAGTACTTCATTTTCTCTAGTTCTTACTTACTGCTCACGCATCTCACCTGGTGGGAAAACACCGTTCATTCACTGGAAATACTGGGTAAGCCACGGGGAGTGTTGACTCAGGAGGCAGTAAGCAGTCAAACCAAAGCATTACACGTAGAGTTAGATGGGACTCTCCAGATAGTTCACTTGACAGAGAAGCAAACGAGAGACCCAGGGAGAGAGCATCATGGCTGGATACTGGAAAGTCTCTGCTCAAGTACCTCACGGGCTAGATGAAAGAGTCTTAAGCTTTGGGAATTAAAAAAGAAATAGACGTTTTAATAAATACTATTTTTAAACAATCTGTGACCGTTCTTGGGTTTCTGCTGACACAGCAAGCACACGCCACCCTTGTAGCCACTGCAGGAGCTGAGGGGGGCGAATGCAGCTGGTAGTGCTAGCAGGAGGGCTGTCCAAAGACGGAGTCTGTCCATCTGCTAGGAAGACAACTCTGTGCTCAGGGAAGCCAGCCCTGAAACGCTGTGCCCTCAGGCAGGCACCCCACAACCTAGACTCCCCGAGAGTCATTCTCACGTTCACACACCAAGCCCTGACTGGGGGCTGCCTGCTGTGAGAACAACTAGCTGCCACGTGGACTGCAAAGCACCTTCTCTCCCTGAGGGCAGCAGCAAAAATACAGCAAAACCACCTTTGAATTTGCAGTGAGAACTGCAACAGAAAATATGTGACACTGTCAGTATTCCTCCCCGCCTCAGCAGCCAGTTGGAAGGCTGCTCCATGTCACGAGGGAGGCGGTAGGGTTTGCAGGGTCCAGTGTGGTCTTGCTGATGGAGCCTAACGTATCCAGTTATGTGTCCTGACCAGCCAACGCTCCTTCCCCTGGGGCACTGCTGACATGAGCGCTTTCGTGGGTGATCGGCCACCTCTTCGGTTTGATACAATGGTAACGCGTGTGAGGGCTTTTTAAAAAATCTATGCTTTCGAGAAGCTGGTTAGACTATTAAGTGCTTCAACATTCTTCATGGCCAAGTCACAAAAGGTGGCACTTTCTCTACCTGAATTTTTTTTTTTTAATTTAGCAGACACCTATCTAGTGCTATGTGCTAGGCAGTATTGTAAGCACCTCACAATATTAACTCATTTACCCTCACAACCAGGGAGAAACTCTTCGTCCTTGTTTTAGAGAAGAGGGAGTGGAAGCAGAGAGAAGTTAAATAAAGCCACCCAGCTCGTGAGTGGCTGGGCTAGGCTGCGGTGCCAGGGAGCCAGGCCCGTCTGCTCATTAGCACAGATGAGCCTGAGGCTCACGGGGTAACTGGCCTGGGCCACACAGCACCCCGGGGCACGAGGCTGTGAATGCAGACAGTGGGGGCTGAAAAGCCCATGCTGTGTGTTTTACCACAACGGGGCAGAGATTCTGTTTCAGGAGATCTGGGCTGAGGCCCAGGAGCCTGCATTTTGACAAGCACCACTGTCCCTCTCCCCCCAACTCAGTGATGGATGCCACCATTGGGAACAAGAGCCCAGGCTCCGGAATAGGCTGGCCAGGATCTGAAGTCTCGTTCTCCTACTTCCTAGCTGCGTAACGTTGGATAAGTTAATTTAACTCTCTAAGCCTTGGTCTCTATAAAATGGGGTATCTTCTGCAAGCCGAGCTGCTAGAGATGAGACAGTCTGTGTAAAGTGCCCAACAACAAAGTTTAGTGAACAGTGGTTCTTACTGCCTCCCAGCCCCACTTATGGCACACAGGCTCACAAAGGATCTGTTTTCACAAAGGATGGGGTCAGGCCATCGGAATTCAGGCTCCTCTCTTAGAAACACTTTAAACCAGGGAATATTTTTATTACAATTATTCTCCTTTTTGAAGATTGGTTGTATGGTCTTTGGAAAATCCTGAAATAAGTACAATGACCACAGATATTTTCTTACTACTCTTCTCTGTACTCGTCCTGGCCCCGAGTCCAGAGGGAATGGAAGCTGCTCTCCAAGTGAAGAATCTATCATGTGCCATGACGAACGACAACGCAATGCAGGGACCCTGCCACCTTCTGTGCAGGGCTTCCTAGGGTAGACGACCAAGTGTGCCAGAATGAGTGGACGATACAGCCAGTTCTCAGATAACCATGGTGCCCTAAGCCTTCGTGTGCCTAGGATGAGCTGGGACAGCAGAGTAGTGACCTTTCTTGAAAGCCTGAGGTCCAGGGTTAGGTGCCAAAGGGAGTATGCCACAGTGGTTTCATGCATGTTAACCAACCCCAGTCTGTTCCAACTCCTACCCGGAGATTCCCAGAGAGGAGCACAGCCAGCCTTACAACCGAATTCGATTTCTCCCCAAGAGCTTGAGGCGAGTTTCATTGCAGACATTTATTTTAGTTTTGTTAATTTCAAATATTCATTGACCTCTTGTATCAGAATTAAGGCAGAGAAAAGATACATGTCCCAGGACTGCAGGCAAAGCTGTCAACTGAACCCGGGTTTAGACAGCGCGGTCCACCCTAGGTTCCTCCAGGCAGACCTCCCCCGAGACGACAGTTCCCGTTGCTGGTACACAACTGAGCATCAGGAGGCAGACCAGTCTGAGTTAGTGAAGAGAATAAAAAGCTTGGAAGAGGGCAGGATTCTTGTAGGTGACTGGCTGCAGGCAGCCCACCAGCCCTTCCTCCCAAGGGGACTCTGAGGCAGAACCCCAACATTGTGAAGACAGGCTCCCACTCCTCTCGGACCAGCCGGGCGGGGAGCTCAGAAGTTGGCTAACTCAGGTATGTGCACTGCGGTCCTCAGAATGCTCACCTTCACCTCACCCTGTGGCTTGTCTAGACACAGGGCTGGCTGTGCAAAATCATGCTTAGGGAAGGGTCGGTAGAGAAACCTTTGCACCAGTTTCCCGGGTCTTCATCCCAGCCAGTCAATGTCATCGTCATCGTCATCATCTCCAAAAAGGGGTGTTGGGGGCGGCCGTCCCTTCATGCTCTGACAAAACAGGAAAGAGCAGTCAGTCCTCACCTGTCCCTCCACCAGATGGCCTTCCCGCCTGTGTAAGGTGATGTGAACCGACACCTGTTCCTGGCTCCAGGTTGGGAAGGAGGGTGTTGGTTAGGGTTTTACCAAAAGGACTAAGCCTGTGGCCAGCAAACCTGGGCTTCCAGATAAAGCTGAGACAAGCAGGCAGAGAAGGGAGGCAATCTTCCACACACAGACAAGATGACCAACACTGGCTAATTTTGTGATTTATTTGTATTGTCAACACATGTAGTGATTTGACAGGTTTCTTCTCATGCAGTAACTTACACATTTCGTGTGGGAAAAGAAGGGTCGATGGAGGAGAGATGCGAGTGGGAGGAAGAAAGAGAGAAGCAGAGCAGCCTAAGGGGGAGAGAGAAGATGCAAGACGAAGGGAGGTTGGAAAGAATACAGCTCCATCTGAAGAAACGTTGTGGCCTATGGTGGCCTGTCTGGTCTGGACGTGACCCCACCATGTGAGGAGTGGAGTTCAGAGGCTTGGCCACATTACCAAGTGGTGAATCCAAGAGATGAAGCAAGCCCAGGAGCACAGGGCCACAGCCCCCAACACCTTTGATCTCACTGGCCCTTCCCTCGCTCCCTCCACAAGGTAGTAGGAAAAGGGAGATTAACAGGCCATGGAGGAAACTCTCCCCCACTTTTCATGACTTGAGCTCCTGACCTTTCTCTTCTGGATCGGCGGGGAACAGGTCCCACAGGGGTAGCAGGGATTGACGCTGGAGAAAGGCACACGCGGAGTATCCCCTGCTCTGAGCTACTCTAGCCCAGGGTTGGTCTTCACAGAGCCGGCCAAACAGAAGGCAGCATGATGCGGTCAGGGGTCCCTGGAACAGACCTGTACCTCTCTCTGGGCATCGACTAAAGGATCTTTAAACTCTGACAGTAGTGAATTAAACGGTGGCCCACTGCTTCTGTTTTACTGCAGCTGAAGTTCTGGCTCTGCATATACTAGCAGTATACCTCGAGCATATTACTCAGTCTCGCTGAGCCTGTCATCTTTTCTATAAAATGGGACAAAATCCTCACTGGATTAGTAGAGTATTAAATTAGAATGTCTGTGAAGTTTTCAGAGTATCCCAGAAATAGAAATTAACTTGCTAGTATTCATATTAATACCAGTAATATACTGCTAACTAAACATTCCAACTATATTTAGGGCAGCCACTTGGGATACTCACTGCTTGTTTTTATTTTTAAGTGCAGAATTCACATTCAGAATTCTTGAATGAAAATTTAATTCTTGGGAAGAAAGGCCGACGGGAGGAAATGGCGCACTTCCCCCAGAGGAGCGCAGGCAAGAGGCGAGGGCGTTGGCACACACAAGCCAGCTCCTCGCTCCGCCACAGCCATTTCCCCAATGTTTTGGCAAAAGGCAAAGCCTACTCTGGCTGGCACATGAGGGGAGAAAAATGTGCCCCCAGTCACCTCACATTTCTGTCCTTGGGACAGGCTGAGCTTGAAGCTGATCTCTGTTCTCCACCCACATTTCGCTCTAGTGACATTCCCATCAGAGCAGTCAAATGCCCCAGTGACAGCCTAACTTCGCACGTGGGGACAACAGATGCAAGAATCGGGGCTCTGATCCAGGCTCCATGAGCAAGTCGCCCTCCGGCCGTCACTCTGAAGCTCTGTAGAGCGAGGTCATGCTATCGGCACTTAACCCATTTTCTGCCCAGGACGTTATGAGGACAAAACAAGCTAGCAGCTTGGAAAGCAGGCTGAGGACACGGAAAGGCCCAGAAACAGGTGGTCTTAGAAGGAGCCTGGGGTTTCTGTCCTAGCTCTGCCACTAACTCCCTCTGTGGCTGTAGGTAAATTATCTTTATGAGCCTCAGTCTGTCTATGAATAATGATATAAGACAAGAACTTCAAAGTCCCTTCCGATTGTAAAACAGACATAATCTCTGAGCAGATCTGAGGGAACCTGAGGCCTTAGCATTCTAAGGCAAGACTAAGCAGCCCAACTTCCTTCACTGAAAGTAGAAATCATTCCTGCATGGACAGAGATTGTGATCCTTTTTCAGGAATAAAGTGGTATCTGCCCATCCCCACTGTGCTTACCGAGCTGCCCCCTCCCAGCCCCACGCCTGCTCCCACAGGGCGCTGCACACAGAGCCCAGGGCGCGGGCCACCCACAGACTCCACTCCTCTTCTCGGAGCCAGCGGGGAAGGGCCCCCGGGTGGTGGTGTGAGGACTGGCCAGTGCCTGGGATTTCCTTACCACCTCATCTTCATCTTCCTCCTCAGGCTGCGCTTTGGGCCTTGAAACTTTCAGAGTTGCCCCTTTAAATAGTTCATCTTCTTCATCCCCTGAGACTCTGAAGGAAAAATCAAGAAAATCAAGTCATAGAAAAAGGTGCTATTCCTGTTCCTGCTCTAGGCCACAGGGCCCACCAACTCTGGAGAAAGAATCCAACGGCAGTGGTAATCGCCCAGGGATTCCTCCCACCTCCACGCTGGCCTCCTAGCACTCTTGACGCCCTCCATGACCTGCAGCCAGAGTGACCTTTAAAAACTAATACATTAGGCCATGTCATTTTTTGCTTAAATTCCTTTAATAGCTCTTCACAGTACCTAAAATCCAAACTTCTAAGAGTAACACAAAATCTCACATGTCTTGTCCCTACTTCATTCTCCAATCTCAGATTAACACCATTCTCCTACTTACTGTGCCTTCCCTAGTTCCTTGACAGTCATGTTTCCTCCTACCACAGGGCCTTTTCATGTGCTGTGCCTGCTTTCTGCAATCTCTTCCTCCCGATCTTGGCATCGAAGGCTCCTTTCCATCTTTTAGGTCCCAGTTTAAACATGACCTTCTCAGAATTCTTCCCTAACCACTCTATCTTAAAGAAGAATAACTCCCCCTTTATTCTCTATTATAATAACTTTTTTTAAGCATACTTTTATAATACATAAATATTTGTCTGTCTTCCCCACTAGACTGCAAGCTCCTTAAGAACCAAATCTGCCTACCACCCTATTGCACTGCTGACCACAGAGCCTCTTACCTAGTAGCTACTATTGAATAAATACATGAATGAATGAATAAGTGAATATGACAGTCCTTCTCTGAAGAGGAGTTACCAGTCCTGGGAAAGCCAGCGACAGCCTCCACATATAGCTGCCCTGTCCTGGAAACTCTGCTCAGGAAGACCTACCTGGCACGCTGAGAACAGTGGTTGGGTCCACTTGCTGCTCCGACAGCTGGTGAACCTGACTCTGTGTTTTCTCGCTCCTCAGAGGGAGCAGTGGAGTTAGCGACATCCTCATCCTTCTTGAGCTCTGGAGGCTGAGGCTCCTCTCCTGGACTTTCAGGCCCCAAGGCTAGTGGGTCCTCTTCCATGGAATGTGAAGTCAGGGACAGTCTCGTGGAGCTTTCTGGCTCCCCAACGCAGGCATTTTCCAGTGGGCTGGCAGCAAGTGTCTCCTCACACTCGGAGTCCACAAGCACAGGGCCCGGAGGCTGTGGGGGAATTGAAGTTGGGGGCCCCAGAGGTCTCTGGGAGGGGATACAAGTCAGTTCGGGTGGGAGGGAATCACCTTTTCTCTCTGAGAGCACCTCTGCTTCTGCAGGCTCCCCTTCCCTTCCCTGTACCTCATCCTGGGGAGCAGGGAGGGCCTGGGGAGGCAGGGGGACAGCCTCCTGGACTGCCTGCTCTGACGACACCAGAGGGGACTCCTGTGACTCCCTACTCAGGGGCGCTGGAGAACTGGCTGAGACCGAGTGCTCCCGGGAAGGTGTCTGGGGCTGCTCTTCCTCCTCCTCCTCCTCCTCTTCATTGCTGCTCTGTCCCTTGTCTTGCTCGTGCTGGTTTAACAGCTGAAGAGTCACCATCTGTTCAAAAGCCAAGGAGGAGGAGACGCTCATCGACAGGAAAACAGCAGACGCTCCTACTCTTCGCTCCCTGACAGCACACCTGCTCATGCAGGTAGAACGCCTGCTTTCCTCCTCACTGGACGCTGCCTTCGTCTCTCCAGATGAGAGTCATTCCACTTATCCTGATCCTTAAGCAACGGTCTTAAATACCTTTTTGATTTATGATTCCTTAGAAGGCCCTTAAGCCACAAGGTTCCCACTTCGGTGAAACAACCACCAGCTGGCCGTACCTTGATGGTGTTCATGATGGTCCCCAGAACGGCCCTGCCGCTGTAGGATTCCTCCAGCTCGAACTCTCCCCGCAACGACTGGAACACCTGGTTCATGATCTTCTTGACCTGCATGAAGATGTGAGATGAAAACAAAATCTATGCTGCCCAAATCAAGTGATTAAACGATGCATGTAAATGCCAGAGAGGGGTTTGGAGGGCTGAAAGGAAGCCCTCTGGGTCCTGTACCGCGCGCCACAGCTGGTCACGAACTGAGATGCCAAAGGCTGTCTCTGTGGAGAGGGCGATGTTAAATAAGGAACAGCATTTGGCGGAAGGGTTATCAAGGACAGGCAAGCTGTGGCCCATGTTTACCGATGCCTCCTTGCACTGCAGCCACCGCGGGAGCTGCCGTGGGCTAAGAGGATTGGTACTAGCCGATGCTGGGCACATTCCTCACTGTGCCGATTTAGAGACACTTCCCTTATTGGTCAAAAACCTCAAGACAGGGGCCTCTGGGGTTTGTCACCAAAGTGATAGGCTCCAAAGAGTTAATCTTTACTGACGTCAGACAAATGGTATACCACTAAAGTCAGAAAAAAAGCTACCAACACAACAAATTGGCCACATTCTTCCTGAAGGCCTGATAAGCACATTCAGTCCCTTGATATGACCTGGGTTGCTTCTTCGAAATACCCGCTCACCTTCTCTGAGGGGTCAGTGGCAGCAGCCGCAACTCCAGACATGTGGGGCTTGGTCTCCAGGTCCTTGGTGTGCTGTTCATTTTGCTCTGTCAGGGCCGTGACTTGGGCCTGGAGGGCCAGACACTGCAAAACAACAGACTGCGGCTGTGGCCTCGGGAGCCCAGACTGCCAGGTGAAAGTCGGGACACTGGGAGGACGAGAACTATCCTAAGCATCCAGTGTTAACCTCAGGTAGGTCTGCTGGTGTCCACACACCCCCCACCCCAGGCCCACCCACTCAGGGCATTCTTTTTCCTCATCTCTCAGTCTCAACTCACAACTTCACCTCCGCTTCCCCACCGAGGTCACTTGCCTTGTTCCTAATCAGGTTCAAGAGCATGATGAAAAAGGAGGGTATGAGTCCAGTGACACACACATATGAAATCTGGCCATTAGAAGCAGCCTATTCACCTGCAAGATGGCCTTCATCATCTTTGAGTCAAAGATTTTTAACTAGATACTCTAAGGAAAGGAAGCCACCTCCAGCTAGGGGCGTTTTCATACCATGACCCTGAACCATCTTCCATCTCTGTCACTTTCATGCCAGTGACCCACCATACCCAGGTCCCGCCCCACCTCCGTGCCTCTGCCCGGGGCCTTCTGCCATCTTCTGCATCTCACTTCTCCTCACCAACGTTACACTGGTCCTTCTTAGCTCTGCTCCCTCAGGCACTTCCTCTTCTGGGCCTCACAGCTGCTTCATGCTTATCTTTGTTTCTCTCCGTCTCCCTTTCTTGACTGTGAGATGCTTGAGGGCAGAGTTCTTTGTAGGCCCTTTCCCTACCACAGTATCTGGACTACCACTGGCACTCAATAAATATTTGCTTCATAAATGATCAAATAATGGAATTAAACACATTCTAGAACACTAGTGTTGCTTTTTCTTTTTCTAGGTCACGGACCTGTCTTCTCAAAATCAGTGCATGAAAGATTACTGATAAACTGGAGAGCTGAACAAACATGGTTTGGTTTTCAAGCTATTAACATCTTTTCGGTTCAGAAGGATTTACACGACCCAACATGTTGGCCTCAACTTAACTGGGCCGCCTAAGCTGTCTGGCCCAGGGAAACGCCTACCTTTTCCTGAAGGTGGAGCAGCTTCTGCCGGCTGGCATCTCTCTGCGCACACACTTCCTGGTACTGCTGCTGGTGCTCGTCCTTGGCGGAGGCTAGCAGCTCTTCACACTTCGCTTCCCACTGGGTCTGCAGCTCAGCCTGCACCAGAGACAGCTGCCAAGAGAGGGCATATATGAGGGCAGGGGGCACAGCCGCATCTAGGGAAGCCCCTCTTTCCTAAGGCAAAAAGAATAAGCTAACAGCCCAGATTTAATAGGGACACAACTATTTGAATGACCTTGATTACTTTGAAAGTAAATGTGCTTTTTTAATATAGGTACGCAGATGTCATTGGTGGTCAGGATTCTAAAGCTACTCCAACCAGATAAAGGGGTGAGTGTCTAGACAGGTCGGCTAGAAGACAGGGCCATACTGTGATCTTCTCAGAGTCTGGGCCTTAAACTCTATGGGTTCAGGCGAAACAGTTTTGTCAAAGTCCCCAAAGGAGACTAAACTGAGAGCACCAATTCACGCAACAGTCAGACACACAAATATGAATTCATGAACTTACGAGGAAAAAGGTCTCTTCAAATGAACTAGAGATCCAGGTGTGTCCTGTCACCATCCCCGGTTTCCCTGCCTGATTACCTAAATAAATCCCTTCTCTTCAAGGATGGTAATGGGCCTGAAGGATGGTGTCTGCTGGTTGAAGACTCTGGCCTTATGACAATTGGAATCCCTTTTTTCAAGGACAATAATGTGCCTAAAGGCACGTTTCCAAAGTGCTTCAGTTTCCCGTTACCTGCTCTGCAGCTGCTTGGTCTGTGGACACCCGAGCCTTTTTCAAGAGCTGCCGAAGCTTGTCCAATTCCTCCTGGTAGGACTTGCGGATTTCGTCGATCTCCTCCTCAGCCTGACAGCGCTCTTGAGCGGACTTCTTTTTCCTTTCAGAGAGGTTCTTAGGAATAAGAGAACCATCATCAGCTCTAGCTGTTTTACAGAGGATAAACGCAGAAGATGGTGACAATGGTGGTAGTTTTTGACCTGGGTCCTTCCGGAAACAATTCGATGTTTAATTTTTCATCTATATTTAGCATTCTTGGCTACTGAGTGACAAAAATTGTGACAAGAAGAAGGAAAACAAGAAGGTCTTTATCTACCATTCTATTAAGAGATGGGGAACATCTTTACAGTGGTAAGAGTACAGAGAAGTGGACACTTTCATACTTGCTAGTAGGAAAATAAATGGGTGTTCTCTTTGGATGGCAATTCAGCAGTCCCGTGAAAGGATTTTCAAAATACATCCAGAAATTCCACAAATTATGATTTATCTTAAGCAATAAATCATGTTCACAAAGACTGTGGTACAAGGATGGTCACTGTAGTGGTATCTCTCACAATGAAAAAGTGAAAACAGCCCCCCAAAATCAGAAGGAATTAGGTTTAAAAAAAACCCTGATAAAGTCATAGAAGAAACTGAAAATGTAGACCAAGATTTATCCCCTAAAAAGGTACTAGGCCACAAAAGCTTTACTAGAGAGTTTTACAGAAATCTCAGAAATAGTTTGTTCTTTTCATATTTAAACTGTTCCAGAACAGAGAGAAAGACCCACTTTGTTCAATGGGGCTAGTTTAGGCTGACCTTAAAATTTTAACACAGTAGGGCGCCTGGGTGGCTCAGCTGGTTAAGCGACTGCCTTCAGCTCAGGTCATGATCCTAGAGTCCCAGAATCAAGTCCCACATCAGGCTCCCTGTTCAGCAGGGAGTCTGCTTCTCCCTCTGACCCTGCCCCCTCTCATGCTCTTTCTCTCTCAAATAAATAAATAAATAAAATCTTTTTAAAAAACTTACCACAACAAAAGATACTATAAATACTAAGTGATATTTGTAACATCTATGAGTGACAAAGGATTAATACCCTCAGTAATGCTTATAAATCAAACTAATATCACAATAGGAAAGAAGACAAAGGACATTAAAAAGTGATCCAGCAATTCTAATTCAAGCAATTCATTTTATGGAAATGCTCAAGTGAATTTGCAAAAAATAGTTATATAGCACGTGCTTGAAATTACGAAAAAACAGAAACATAAACACCCATCAGTAGGTAGTTCAATAAGTTATGGTATAACCTCACGACAGACTAGACTACCATGCTGTAGTTAAAAGGAATAACAAAGTTTTCTTTTCTTTCTTTTTTTTTTAAGATTTTAGTTTTAAGCAATCTCTACACCCAACTTGGGGCTTGAACTCACAACCCCGAGATCAAGAGTCACACGCTCTACTGACTGAGCCAGCCAGGCATCCCAGAAAGTTCTCATTCTCATTAGTACAATGTCTATGATCTTAAAAAAAAAAAACAAAAACATGAAACGTGATCCTATTACAGTTTAAAAATGATCAGCGTACATATAGGTATGCACAAATATGTGTGTACACGTTTTATACACACAGAAAACAAACTGCATGGATAATCATACATTATAGTTGTTATCTCTAATGCTTGAGATTAGACAGGAAAAAAATTTTATTTTTTATTTCATACTTTTATCCATTATTTGTATTTGTTACAATGAGTACATACTACTGTCATTTTTTAAAGGAAAGTAAAAACATTTATTCAACAGCTAATCCTGGCCACTTGGGTCCAACAGAGAAACCTTGGGTGCAGAACTTACCTTTTCCAGAGATTCCTTCTCAGCTCGAAGATCAGCCAGCTCCTCCTCCAGGGACGTGACCTTGAGCTCCAGTTGTCTCCGGCTTTGCTTTTCACTTTTGAATTTGGACTGCACTTGCTCCGAGGTTTCCTGGAGCTCTGGGACAACAGCAGAGAGACTGGCTGCAGAACCAGAGCCGCAGAGGCACCTGGCAATCCAGCCGCTCCTGCCGAGCTGCGCCCCGGGGCCTCCCGATTCGACCACGTACGTGCCTTCCCCTCCCTCCCTTCAGCACCACCTCACTGACCAGCAAAAGGTGGAGCAGGTCAGGAACCAACTCCACCACCCACCCATGTTCCCGTCTGTATGTGTGTGTCCCCTTCTCCACACACAAAATGAAAAAGAAACATTCCAAGTCATCTGAAACCACCTTCGAAATGTATCACTGCCACGATCCCATTTCAGCCACCGCCTAACACACTGAACAGATCTTTATTTAGCATTAGTCCAGGCCCTGTCTCACCATCTTGATGAGATACTTCCATCCTTCTTGGTAGCTGGGACATTCTACCAAGAGCTTCCTTTTAAAACACCAAAAAAAAAAAAAAAAAAAAAAAAAAGCTCAAATAAAGCTACTTAGAATATTTCTTAAAAATGTAACACGTCCAAATTAAGTTTGTATAGAAAACTTCTGAGACCCTTATGGCGCTTTTGGGGTAACTGTCACAGGGTACCACAAAAGCAGAAAAGACGACACCTGTACGACATTCAAATCTAAGACTGTCCCTCAGGTGCACCCAGATGATGCTCTAAAAGGGAAGGGTTTATCCTTAAGGTATCACTCTACTGACTGACATCAGGGTTTTTAGCTCTCTTTTCAGGCAAGTGAACTTTGCTTCTTCCCAATTCTGCTGCTGCCCAGCTACACCCTGCCCCTGGCCTCATCTGTCTTTCACACTTGTTTCTATCTACCAGGGTACATGAATCAACATGCTGGGCTTCACAGCTCTTCTATTCGAGTCCCTGTCTTCAGCAGCACCTTCATGCCAGGTACTGAACTAATGCTAACTTGGAGGAAAGGACTTTGCAAAGATGAGCAAAACACCATCCTTGTCCTCCAGAGGCTTGCATTCTAGAAAGGAATACAGACATATAAATAGTGCTGATTTGAGGCTAACTCTGATAATGGTCATAACAATGTACTCAGAGGTAAAGGATTCTAAAGGACATCAAATGTTCTGAAAGAGATTTTGGAGAACTGGAGGCAAATATTGGTGACAGTGGACACACCAAGTCCAGAGAAGAGCATGGATAAAAAGCAAGACCAGAACCCCAGGATGGGCTGAAGCTGCAGCAGGCTGGCTACTATGTCCAGAGCCAAGATGAACTGAGCAACATAAGAGGAAGTAAGCCAAGCTGGAGGCACCTCGACTGCCAGGCTGAAGGACTGGAATCCACCCTCTAGGAAGGATACAGGCGCTACAGGAAGCACTTCTTTCTTAAATTTCCACTTAGTCACGAGTTAGAAGAACACATTAAACTCTTCCAGGCCTATGAGCCAAACACAAGTACCAAAGACACTGAGGACAACACTCGCCAAGGTGGGAAAGTGGTCACTGATCAAACGCAGATGAACAGTCGGTTCTTTAGCTGCCCTTTATGTCAAGCGATGGTGCAGGTTTATACCGGTCTACTTTCCTTTCTGCCTCAGTCCTTCACAAACTTCATGAGCATCAAGGCAAATGGATTTGAAGAAAGGACAGAGTTTAATTCTTTTTTTTTTTTTTTTCGTTTATTTATTTGGGAGAGAGACAGAGAGTGTGTGAGAGAGAGCACTAGCGGTGGGGCGGGGGGAAGTGAGGGGCAGAGGGAAAAGCAGGCTCCCTGCTGAGCAGACAGCCCAATGCGGGGCTTGATCCGAGGACTCCAGGATCATGACCTGAGCTGAAGGCTGACGCTTAACTGACGGAGCCACCCAGGCGCTCCAGTCTTCTTTTTTTTTAATTAAGTAAATTCTACCCCTCAGTATGGGGCTTGAACTCACAACCCTGAGATCATGAGTCCCACGCTCTACTGATTGAGCCACCCAGGTGTCCTTCCGTTTAATTCCTTAGGTTTAAATGGTGAACGTCCCCGCCCCTCTGCCAAGGACGTACCTGAGAGCTCTGCCTGCAGTTTGGCGAGCTGGCCCCTAAGGAGGTCTGTCTCCTTCAAGCTTTCGGTCAGCTCCATCTGCAGCTCCGTTTCTTTCTTTTGGTGACCAGTCACTTTCAGCTGCAGACGAGAGACTTGAGCGGTGGCGGCTGCTAACTCTTCTGTCACCTTGGCCTGAATAGTAACAAAGTACGACGCCACTTCAAACATGGGTGTCTCTTGTCTCCAAGTGATGGCCCAACCTTACACACTCTGTGCTGACTGAACTGGTAGGAAGGGAGCTAAGGCATGCTCAACCTGCATGAAGCCAAAATCAAGCCTTCAAAACGTGCCCAGTCTCTGACCCAGGCATTCCCTTGCAGAAATCTGTCCTTAGGAAGCACTGTGCAAACTTACAAAACTTTTGCTACGAGATGTTCAATGCAGATTGTTTACAGTTGCAAAAGAATGAAAAAAAAATGCTGGAAAACGGACTTGCTTAAGCAAATGTTGATACATGCATCCCGTATGCAGCTATGGAGAACGGTGCTGTGACAGAGCCACAGTCCCCTGTTCAATGTTACCGATCTGATACAGGAGAAATGGTATTCCTGCCATTTGCTAACTTTTCTAGGATACACGTGTATTTTTCTTAATAAGAAAGGGATATTTTAAAATTGAACTGGATGCCTTCAACAGCAATCAACGTCTGAGTCTGTAGTTTTTCCCTAATGGTCTTGACTACCCATGGAAGTATGATGGAAAGCTCAGCCATCGGAGGGTAACTGCTCTGGGGGTTCTTGGAAGAACAGAGCTAAAAAAGACAGCAACACTTCAGTTTTTTGTCGTATTGCAAATGGTGCTCTGTCCTGGCCTCGCAGAAGCTATATGCTCTCAAGAAACATCTGATGAAACCACAGTGACTCCCTGGAGAACCCTCTAATGATACTCTGTGTGGTAAGGGTGACAATTAAGGGGATGGTGAATAAAACGGAATCGTAAACAAGTGACAAATACCATATTCTTGTCACCTGAACTGATGTGCTCCCATAAAAACAAAGAGAAATGAGATAACAAGAAAGGCAGCGAACAGTTGCTCCACTGGTGAACAGTCTTGACTGTCCAAATACTTGGACACACAAGTATTTATGGGGTTGGACCGTCTCTCCTACATTATTATGCTGCTGCTCCCATTACTCCTCCTATGCTATTCTACTTGACGTGCATTTACAGTTGTCTCCTTTCTGTCACTTGTCCCTTCTTAGGCTAGTCACTGTGCCCCTGCAGATTTAAACATTCCAAAGCCTTTATTGGTTTGCTAGCTTCCATTTAAAATCTAGTATTTTGGCTCTCCTAAACGTGAAGAAATAAAGCAAATTAAAAGTGTATGGGGCCCCTGGGTGGCACAGCGGTTAAGCGTCTGCCTTCGGCTCAGGGCGTGATCCCGGCGATCTGGGATCGAGCCCCACATCAGGCTCTTCCGCTATGAGCCTGCTTCTTCCTCTCCCACTCCCCCTGCTTGTGTTCCCTCTCTCGCTGGCTGTCTCTATCTCTGTCAAATAAATAAATAAAATCTTAAAAAAAAAAAAGTGTATATAAAATAAAAAGAAACGGGCTATGAATGAGTATCTGAAAGTCCACTGACAAAGACTCTTTTTGACCAAACTTTAGTCAGGCTCCTCTGAGTCCCTGACCTTGGCCTCCCATCCCGTCTGTGGCCTGCCCAGCCTAGTTTCAGCAAGAATCCTGCTTTGTCCGTTCAGAGAGAACCCCTCCCCCCCATATCTGAACAAGTTCTTCATCCTTGACCTTTGGTATCCCAGTCCTTGGCCAGTCATTAGCAAGAATCCTACTAGGTCAGTTTAGCAAAAATCCCCCCACCTATGAGGTCTCCTCCGAATAATTTTCCAGCACTGACCTCTCACTCCCCTCCTTAGCTACAAATTCCCCATCTGCCCTTATTGTATTTGGAGTGGAGCCCAGTCTTTCTCTCGTACTGCAATAGCCTTGAATAAAGTCCTCTTTACTGCTTCAGGAAGTGTCTGAACAATTTTTTCTTTAACAGTATGCGACCTTTCGAGTGAGCTCTAAGATACTTATTTTTGCTGTTCAGTAGCCTTAGGTTTTTACCTGTTAAACACAGAGGACAATGGCAGCTAGAACTTCCAGATGCGAAGAGGGGTTTTCATCTGCCCTGAACAGAATAAAAGTTTTAGTCACTGTCCTGCCACACGTGGCCTAATGGGACCTGAGCTCACACAGCACCAGAGAGCGTCTTGTCTGTCTGCAGCTCTAGAGTTCACAAATATCAGAGCGAGAGCCACTCACAAGGCCTCACAGCGGCTACGACCACTGAAAGGACTGAAGGTCCCTGGAGGGGAGGCAGTGGGATGGGTGTCCCTCGCTCACCAAAGGACAAGCAGAGTGAAAGGTCACTCAAAAGCTCTTTTTATCTCAGGGCCTTATTCGGAAAGGCCTATTAGAAGCATGACAAGTAATACTCTCACCCAAACACACCTGTGTGCACAGAGAAAATAGCGAAGGGACAAGTAAACAGGAAAGGAAAGCAAAGGCAGGGAGAACCAAGAGTTCAGAAAAAAAATAAAAAGGAGCATTCAAGTCAGAAGCAGGAAAATGGTACCTAAGCAAAACGGCAATCTGACAAAAGGAAAAAGGACACAGCTGACTGGAAGTGAGGCTTCCTCTCTGGGCCGCAGTTTGACCTCTATAAAACAGGAAGGTCAAACCAGGTGACCTCCAATAGCTCTTCCGTTAGTCCAGGGTTTTGTGTGGAAATACTAACCCCGCCACAGAGAAAAATGAATTCTGTTCACCAAATGTCCACTGAGTGCTCAGCCAAAACTCTCTGAGCTGCATTTGAAGGCAGAGAGCTGTCTCCAGGGATGAAAGGACCTCGATGATCTCCCTTTAGGAGGACAGCCTTCACAGGGACAACTGTCATGCAAGAAAGAAGTGGAGCAAAAGGAAAGCAGGAAGGGGCGAGCCTTGCAAAGTTTCACTGAAATCACAGCAGCCAAGCGAGGTGTGTGATCCCTGGTAGCCAGCTCATCAAGCATAGCGCTACTCAGCCCAGAAATGCTCTCAGACAGATGCGTGGGAAGCACGGCGCCTAGAACCTGGTGGGGATTTAACAGATCACAGCTGTTCTCACCGCTGTTGCTACTGCACGTTCTGCTATTACAGACACAGCATCTACAAGGTGCCAGGCACTGTGCCAACCATTTTTGTTTATCGATATGGGGGCCCTGGGTAGCTCAGTCGGTTGAGCGTCTGACTCCTAATTTTGACTCAGGTCATGGTCTCAGGGTCATGAGATCCAGCCCCGCTCCGGGCTCCATGCTCAGTGCAGAGTCTGCTTGAGATTCTCTCCCTCTCCATCTGCCCCTTCCCCTGCTCGCGCATGTGCTCTAAAATAAATAAATAAATCTTAAAAAAAAAAAGAATCATGTGGGTGGATTAATAAGCTAACTCATGGGGTTGGCAAACTCTGACCCACAGGCCAAACTGGCCTGCTGCCTGGTTTTGTAAATAAAATTTTATTGGACACACACACTCACCCCCACTGATGCTCAAAATGAGAATCACATGGTGAAGTTCCTAAAAACACAGGTGCCCAGGGGCGCCTGGGTGGCACAGCAGTTAAGCGTCTGCCTTCGGCTCAGGGCGTGATCCCGGCGTTATGGGATCGAGCCCCACATCAGGCTCTTCTGCTATGAGCCTGCTTCTTCCTCTCCCACTCCCCCTGCTTGTGTTCCCTCTCTCGCTGGCTGTCTCTATCTCTGTCGAATAAATAAATAAAAAAAAAATCTTTAAAAAACACAGGCGCCCAGCTGCCATGTCCAGAGACCGCGGCAAAAGAGAAAGAGCAGCAAGTCCTAGCTAGCTGTGCGTCAGAATCAAAAGGAGCTTTTGAAAAGTTCAGATTCAGCCCTCAGCTACATAATGCCGAATTAGAATCTCAAGGTGAAGTTTAAGAATATGTATTTTAATCAAGCACCTCAAGTGATCCTGCGGCAGCGACACTAGTGTGTGGAAACCACTGATCTAGAACAAGTTCTAGTAATCATGCTAGACCCGAATAACAGGTCTAACGGCTCAACCAAACAATATATTCGGGTGTCCCTGCCAGGCCTACGGGTTTAAAAAAAAAAAAAAAAAAGGAAAATTAGAGCAAGAAAATAAAAGTAGAGGAAGGAGAAATAGTAAAAAGTAAGGTTAACGGACAGTGAAGTGACTCCAGTACTGTTCAGTGAAGCCAGCATCACAGGCTGCTGACCTTGATCCAGGCCGGAGGAGTCAGCTACAACAAACAAGGGATGGTGGAAAGTAGCAGTGAGAAAGGATTGGGGTCAAGCCGGGACGGGGCTGTTCAGGGCACGGCACTGCTCATTGGAGGGTAAGGGGTCAGAGCTATTTCTTCCCAGGACACTATGATTAAGAGAACACAGAGAATAATAATAGCATGAGACACAAGTGAGGAATCCTCGGCATTACTGGACTGTGAGAAGTAAGTAAACTCCATGGGTTATAAAGTGCATTCCACTCAATTCTTCAAGTGTTCAGGAAAAAAGCAAATACAAAATATAAACTATTTCTTAAACCTCTGAGATAACAGTAGATGGTTGGGTCAAGATCTCTAGCTGGGGAGCAGTAGCACAAACTAGAAGGACTCCACTCCAGATAAATGGTGTCACTGGAGCAGCGATGGGAGGAGTGAGCGTCAGCCCAGCCCGAGACCCACTAGAGTCTTCCTTAGAGCTACTCCAGGAACAGGTCGAAATGCCTCATTCTGAACGGACTGAAGCCAGACAGCAGTACTTTAAAATGCTCTGGCAGATGCAGATGAAGGAATAAGCTAGACCATCTTAAATTTCACTGAAGTGTTTGTTACAAGGCATAATAGGAATTTTCTGTTGATTGGGTCAAGAGAATAAATTTTATTTGCTAATAAACAATGTAATCCTCACCTTAACCAAATTACTAAGATCAATGATAGTTTTTGAGTCAACTCATCGCAAAGCATACTTTAAAACAAGTCTGGGGACTCCTGGGTGGCTCAGTCGGTTAAGCATCTGCCTTCAGCTCAGGTCATGATATCAGGGTCCTGGGATCAAGTCCCGCATCCCCTGCTCATTGGGAAGCCTGCTTCTCCCTCTGCCTTCCACTCACCCCACTTGTACTTTCACGTGCTCTCTCTCTCTGGCAAATAAATAAATAAAATCTTTATAAAAGAAAATAAAACAGAAGTCTGGATGGTGGATATAGTAAAAATCTGTTAGAAGCTTTCTAGTTCTGTTCTGAATGATGGCAAAAGTTTTTGCTGAAAAGCAGATTGATAAATACGTACACAGGACCACTCCTTAGCTCTACACATCCTGGTGGGCTTTTCTCTCCCTAGTTACTTTACCTTCTCTTGTTCAGCATGCAATACTCTTGCCTGTGTGTTTTCTGTGGCTGTTTGAAGTGAGTTGTTCCTCTTCTCCATCATCAGGTTACTCTGCTCAACATACCTGTGAAACAGGGGAAAAGACATTTATCAAGCACCGAATGTATACCAGACACAACCAATGCACATTCAGTCCTATTGCACATTGCTCTGTACCTTCAAAAAAAAAATCTGAAAGCATTTTGTTATCCTTAGATCTGCAGTAATCAATCTGGAGGTAGGTACCTGGGCCAGAAACGAATTGCTTTGCATAATGAAGAGAAAAGGAACTGGAAGCATGTGTGGTGAGGAGGAATGAAGGACGGAAAGGGGGAGGTGAGAAGAAAAGAAATCGCTTTTCCCCTCACCTACCTCCGCTAGCCCCCTCCCCCTGCCATGTGGGAGACAAGAGACACTAGAAAAGAGAAACAAGGAAGAATGATTTTCTAAGTGAAATGCTATTTGCCACAACATGTTCCCCTGACCACACCACAACCCCCCCCCCCCCCGGCCCGCCAAAATCTTCAGAAGGATCTAGAAAAATTACACAATGGGCTTTATATGGAAATTGGTGAAGTTCTGGTTGATGAAATAGCCCACACAGAAGAGAAAAGAGCTGATAGTATTTTCTAAGAGTGTTCTAAGTATTAACACCACTTTTACAGATGAGAAAAAAAAAAAAAAAGGGCCAGGAGGAATAAATACCCAAAGCCACACAACAAAAGATTCAAACACAGGTCTGCCTGACGTCACAGCCTACTGTGCTCTTTCTACCGGAATGCCTCTCGGAAAACAAACAATAATTCACATGACAGGCAGGAAACAGAAATAGTAGGAGTACACATAAAACTACCCTAAACAAACATGTTTATCTAACTTGGGCATTTACAAAGGAAACCTTGTCCATTCTAGCCAGTGCCCCGTACCTGTCATTACCTCTGATTTCGTTCAATTAGTTCACTGATCTTGTCATTCTGTTCTTCTATCCGACTGCTCTTTTCAAGGATATCTTGCTTCAATCTTTCATTTTCCTGAATTCAAAATATACAGTGTATAACTTAAGTTTTTAGAAGAAAAGTGCCAGATATAAGGGAATCAACTTGAACTGATAGGTAACACTGTTACAAATTTTGAGATAAAAAACTAGAACTTATGTCCACATAGATAGAATATTTAAAACATCAAATCATATCTGATGGATACAAATCACTAGGTTTGTAGGTTAAACATATAAATGGCCATAAAATAAAGCAAAATTCTAAAATATGGTCCAAAAGAAATGTTTCCTTGTGACTCTACAGTGATAAGTCGCTTAGACAAAATTAGGCCATAATGGATTTTCCAGAATTTCCCAACTCGGTGTAGCACCGATCACATGCTCTCTATCTGTGCAGCAGAGGTTTCAGAGGTAGCACATCCTGGGAGAGAAGGGGGCAAGACCTCCAGGCTGTGCTCCCTTCTCGATCCCTCTCACCTGAATAATACGCTGGATATTGCTCATAATCATGCTTGTCTCCATCGTAAGCACCATGCCGGGAGGCAGCAGGGAATTGCCAGCACTGTGCTTCTGTAACTCTTCAACCTACAAACATGGGGACAGAAGGGCCTTGAGAGACATTTTTAAATGGAGAAATATAATTTACCCAAGATCTGACCCCTTTTTGGAAGGGCCTAATGAGTTTCTGAGATAATCTCTAACATAAGCCAGAGTTTTCTTCTGCCAACTGGATTCCAAACTAAAAACTAACCTTCTAGGGAAATAACTACTAACTACTAGGAATACAGGAAACCAAGAAAGAGTTTACCTATAGCCCTCATAGCTCCCTGCTTGTACCCCCTGTTGATTCCCCCACTTTCAACACAGCCCCAACCCTGACTCACTCACCTTCGTCATGAGATGATCCATTTTATCAGCCACTTTGCTGACTGCCATTCGAATTTCAGTGTTATGCTGCCGGGCTTCAGTCATGAGAAATGAAGCCATGTCACCGGATCCTAAACAGACATAAGCCAAAAAGAACCTTAAGGAACTGGAGCAGAGGGTACTGTATGAGGAAAAGCCAATAGTTCTTTCAGCAGAGGAAAGAAAGAAATTAACATCCCAATATAGTAGGAAATACTGTAGGTGATTCACTGTCCAGAGAAGATGTAGAGGACACAGAGGCAAAAGGTCTCCAAAGCTAACAGTAAGTAAGCTCTGCTCCTGCAAAATGCATCGAGGGATACGGTCTGGTCCAGGGCACAAGGATGCCCACTTTGGTCTGCCAGAGCACCAACAGCTCAGATTGCTTCTACACTCGTCCGACTGCATGCCAGGCATTGTACCACGTACCAGGGATTCAGCAACGAATGAAACCCAGTTCCTGCCCTTGGCGAGCTCACAGTCTGGTGGGGAGACTCACATGTAAACAGATCATTACGACAGAGTGTTTTAAGTGCAAAAAATGGACCATGTACCAGGTACAAAAGGAGCACAAAGAGAAGCAAGATTAACTCTTTGGTGACACATAATCAGTTATGTCTGTGGGAACAGAGGAAGAAGGGATGGTAAGAATCAGGGAAGGTTTCACAGAGGTGATAGATTTGATGGTCTCCCAGACAGAGAAGTGGCAGGGTTTCCAGACAAAGGTAGCATCCATGAAACCCTTAGCAATCTGGCACCACAAATTATGTTGTAGGATATACTGGCTCCTTCCTACCACTGTCCTAATACCAAAGACAAGTTGCAGAATAAGAAGGTAGAATAGCATGCCAGCTATTTACATTTTATTTTGTTTTTATACAAAATTACATTTTGTTTTGTTTTTTATGTCAGTGTGCTTTTTATGCACACTTGTACATGCACGAAAGATATCTGAAAAGTTACCCAAGTAACTGTTAACAACAGTTTCCTATGGTGGGGGGTGTTAATGGTGGAGAAGAGTAACTTTTCATTTTATACTCTTTTGTGTTGACTTTTTTATAAAAGCATACGATTTCCATAATTTAAAAATGTTAACAAAGTAGCTTTCATTTGAGATACTGAACACCCGCAGTTACCATGCTTCTCCCAATTTCCCCCAACATTTCACTCTCTTATTGTTTTCTAGAAACTCTACAGAGCCACACTGACAGAGCAACGGAAAAGGGCTGGCGAGAGAAAATGCAAGAAACAAAACAGAAAGTGGCATGAGGGAGTTTTGGGGGAAGATGTAAATGTTCTAAAATTAGATTTCGGTGAAGGTTGCACAACTCTGTAAACTTACTGAAAAAATCCTTAAGTTATACACTTAAAGTGAGTGAATTGTATGATACATAAATTTCACCTCAACAAAGCTGTTTAAAAAAAAAAAAGTAGAGATCTGTTGGAATGAAAATGGAAAGAGGGCGGGAGGAAGGAGAGCAGAGCAAGAGTGGAAGATAAGACGATGAGGGCCCACGGCCTACCTTGAAAATGGGGAGACTGAGAGAGTGGAGCAGGGTACAGGGGCCGGGCAGGCTGCAGCTGGGAGGTGACAGCTGACGTGTGGGGATAAGCGTAGGCTTGCATACCTGCATAGGGCTGAGAAAACGCCAAGTTATATGCACGGCTCTCTTTGCTGCTTAATCTGTCTTTGATGGAATAAAGAGATTAAACTGGAAGGAGACGCAAATTTATTAAAGCTGCAGACAGAGGAGATGGGATTTGGTACTGGGTAGGCAAGGCAGCAGAATTCTCTGCGTTATCCAGTGGTGCCCGGTCACTGAAGTCCTATCCAGACAGCGAGGGAAGGCTGTCTCAGGTCGCTCCCCAGTCCTCTGGCACTATGATTTAATCAAGCAGGATTTCAGTTCCCAGCTGTCAGGCCTACTGATGGTCTAAGAAATTGTAAATCTGAAGAGACTTGGCTGAGGGCGCCTGGGTGGCTCAGTCAGTTAAGCGTCTGCCTTTGGATTGGGTCATGATCCCAGAGTCCCGGGACAGAGTCCTGCTTCGGGCTCTCTGCTCAGTGGGAAGTCTGCTTCTCCTCTGCCCCTGCCTCCCCGCCCCCCCTCCCGTGAGCGTGCACGCTCTCTCCTCTCTCTCTCTCTCTCGTGCTTGCATGCGCACAAAAATAAATAAATAGAATCTTTAAAAATAAACAAATAAAGACACTTGGCTGAGTTTTCACTGGGATCAAAGGACAGGTGTTCACTGAGATTCCAAAATAAATCCACGGGTCTCCAAAGAATGCCTCTTCCCTGCAAGATTGTGATGGTCTTGTGATCAAGAGCTCTCATTTCCCCCTGAACCTTGGTCACCTCAACTATAAGATGAAAACAGTAACGCCACTCAGGGTTGTTGTGTGGACTAGATGGAGTGATATATAGGTAAAGTTCCTCACAGCTGGTAAACTAAGTACCCAGCAGATAGTAATGCTCAATAAACAGCAGTTTTCTTTTAAATGATGATTTAAAAGAGTTAAGGAAATCCAGCTCATTTCCAGGGAAAGATACTAAAAAAATAAATAAATCTTAGTCTATGGGATAGAACTGTCCACTAGGGAGTAGGGAGAGGGCATGGTGGGACTTTTTTTAATTCTAATACGCCCTGTCCCAATGGGGCATAGCCCGCTCACTATCACTCCCACCCTTCCAATAAGAATCACCAAGGACGTGAGGCCCTCTTATCCTTGGGAGTATGTTTTACCCATCCAATGTGTCAGGGCAGAAGAAAGAGTCTACTACGCTGGCAAACAGCAGAAGCAGACAGGCTGCTGCCACTACCTTCTGCGAAAACAGAAAAAAACCTGCTTTAAGAGATCGCTTTTGGAAGATAAACAGCAGAGTTCAGCTATATTTTCCATACACCCTCAACCTACAACGTTGCTATGTACGGTGCAGAATCTTAGCCTATCAGCTCTCACAGACAAGAACAGAGGACTTGCACTGATATCCCTCAAGGAGACATGTGTGCAAAGGAAAGGAAACAAACACTGACTGGGCCTCTACTATGTGCCAGGCCTTGTGCCGGTGCTCTGCCTGTTCTTGCCTTTTGACTTTACGTCAACCTGTAAGGGAGGTATTCCTTGGTCTGGTTTAGAGATGAGATAGCGCTGGTTCAGGAAGGAGGGAAATGACAAATTCTGGTGTGGGGAACTGCTACTGCATAAACCGCGCAGGAGGCGGAAGAGAGACTGACTAGAACCTAAAAAATTACAGCCTATAACTGATATGTTTAAAAACATTGTTACCTGAAAGGACTGGGCGTTTCCAGACACAGCGGAGTGCGAGTCGAGAGAGGCAACTTGCATTAAGGCAGGAGACGGCGCTTGGAGGCCAGAGACAGATGGCTGAGGTGCTACCATAAAGCAAGAAGCTGTTACTGTATTTACTCTGGTTTCTTGTTAAAGTCTGGACTAGAACCTGACATACTGCAACATGCTTCGGACTTGACCACTCTCCTCACCTGCTCTCCCAAAACCAACCCTACTGGAGTCTCACGAACACGCTAGTACAATGAACCTGGGGTTCTCGGGCACATGGGACTCAGACCTACAGTCCCATCGGTGGACAGGAAGTGCACAATCACACACAGGAAGTGTCTCATCAGCAGAGTGCGCGCTTCTGAAACGGGAAATGCCACCCAGCAGGAGACAAAGCACGCAGACCAAATCCATCTCCGGGGCTGAAAACGCCCTACCCAGGGACAAACTGACAAGTTTTACACTCTAGTCCAGCTCAGTACTAAAACAATGCAGCCCAACAACTTAAGCAGCCAGGATGCTAACTCTGGCGCCAACTCAGTTCCAGGCTGCAGAGCCAGAGAGGCCCTTACCTTGTGCGGTCATCGGCGGTAACGTGGGGTGCGCCGGCTGAAGAGCAGGCTGCAGGGATGGAGTTGCCACGGGCTGCGCAGCTCCTCGCAGAGCGTTCACATCCTGAAACAGGAACAAGCGTTTTGGTGACTATGTATATGGGTCCTGAGCTGGAGACCGAGGCTGACTGTCCACCCTAAACCTGCTTACAGCCAGTGTTTTTAGGCAAAGAAGAAGGAAAGGCAAGAGTTCAGGGTGTGGGCTGTGGGGAGATCCCTTCTCCCTATAAATCATATCAAATAATTAAGTATATTTAATTCCCTCTAACGTCCTAAGTTGTTGATGTTTTACTGACTGAAGCAGCTAAAGTGACTCCTCTCCAGAATGTATCATTTTCCAAACCAGCAGCTACCTTAAACCTGACCAGTCTGTTCCCACAGAAGAAAGGCCTCTTGCAAGGGAAGCCAGGCAATAGTGCAGCCTCTTCTTTTCTGCCAAATCATCCCCACAGACCTGAAGGCACTCAATGAAAATCAGACAGGGCAGGATTCACTGCGCCTCACTACCGTGCTTTTTGGATAATGCGGTTTTAGAGTGTTTTTCCCCGTTCTTTCTTTTCATAAAAGTCAAAGCAATGTTGGACTGTAGTATAGTCTAAACAAAGTTATCCTATAAACATCTTCCCAATTCATACAAGGAAAAGAAAAACCTGGGGCACAATATACTGTGACTTCCTATCCTACAGTTCAAAGGCTGAAATCTCTTTGACATTCTTTTACTTTAGAACTTCCCTTTGCCCCCCTGATATTCTCAAAAACGCATTATGCATTTCTGGAAAAGCATGGCAGTTTTATATCGCTGCAGCTCTAAATCCACCTAAATGTCTAACAACAAAATGAAAGGAATAATAATAAATCGATCTAACAGAACACTGAGTTGCCTTTAAAGGAAATAATGCTTTGCTTTATTTACTTATATTAATTATATTATTTATGTTATTCATATTGGTATTAACATAAATATTCACGATACTAAGTTAAAAAATCAGGTTACAAAGCAATAAGATAAAAAGAAGAATGCACTTTTTGTTAAATATATTTTTTCTTTGTAATTTAAATCATTCTACAATGAATAAGAAGCACTTAAAAATTTTAATAACAGTATTACCTTATGAAAATTTAATTTCCAGAAGCAGCTAAAAATCAATCCTGTAACAAGAGGCCCCAGAAATCCTATCCTCCTTTAAAATGTTAGATCTACTTACAGCTTTTCCAGGAAGAAATAAAACAAAATTATGAAAAATAAAGCCTATGCTAGAAAATTTTTTCAGGAGCATCACCTTTACTTTGTTTTACATCAAAGTCAAAGAATCCTAAAAATCAATCTCCGTTAATCTCTGTTAAGTGTTTCAATTCAACTGAGAGGATGATTTTACTCAATAAGGAACTAACCAATGTGAAAGGAACTAAGTTCGAACTGAGCTACCTCATATCATACACCAAATTCCATACGGATTAAAATTTTAGATCTAAATACAAAATATTATTTTCAGAAAACACAAGTGATGTCTATAATGTCTGAAAGTGAGAAGGCTTTCTAAGCATAATGTCAAAAGCAAAAAACAAAGGGAAAAAACCGACAGATTTCACTGCAATAAAATTCTTGAACTTCAAAACAATCACACCATATACAAAGCCGAGAGACGCAACAGTGCGATCTTCAGTAACAGCTAACATCGGGGGGAACCAACCTTTCCAAGAGAATCTAAACATTCAATCAACCAATACGAACTGAGCATCTTTTATGGGTTGGACACCATGCTGCCCAAAGTGTGATTTTTACTGACAGTAGAGAATCTAGTAGAAGGCTATATATATGGACTACTTAAAAATTCCCATTCTTGAGGCAGATGAGTGGGATTGCTTCCATTTCTCGGAGGAAGTGCTAATCACAGTGGAAACACATGTACCAATACCAACCGATACCATTTTAAATATAAGCTTTCTACATGATGATTCTGGGTTACAGGCAGAAAAAGTAGTAATCTCAAACAAGCAAACATGAGGTAGAAACATCTGCGCTATTCATTCTAACACAGCCGAGGGGTCATACCTCGATTTCTGAATCATTGGAATCCAGCTGTGGTGGAAGGATGGGCAGCATGGGCTGGCCCATTTTAGCCATCCGAGAGATCAACTTGGCTTTGACTGTATCAGGATTCTAAAAAGAAGAAAGTCACAAAAATCACTATAATCAAGGCTCAATACTGTAGCTCTATGTCTTTGGCTCTTACATCAAACCCTTCAACAAGTCCCCCTGCTATAGAGATTTGAAACCATTTCTTCTATAAAATGAGAATAAACAATTTCTTGCCAAGAAGCATACATGGATCACAATTAATAATAGCCATAAAAATAATCCCCTATATGTTGGAATGGACAAGGTGGTTCCACATGTATTACTTCATTTCAATCAAGTCTCCCCACCAGGCATAATTCTTCTCATTTTACACAGATGAAAAACTAAGTACAGATCAAGGGAGGGAGGCATCTTAAATGACAGTACCCTCTGAAAACCCTGGGAGCGATGCAGCAGACAGACATTCAGAAGCGATTAGGGGAAGAAGGAAACAGGAGCTCTTTGTTCCAAATTCAGGTTCATTCAACTCTGACTTGGCACGGACTACACAATAGCCCCTGTGCTAGAAGCCTCTGTATCCATTAACTGGTCCAAAGTGCAGCCTTCAGAGTGGAGAGGACATACCCCTGAGGGTATACATGATGACCTACTAGGTATAAAAAGAGATGATCACGGGGCACCTGGGTGGCTCAGTCAGTTATGAGTCTGACTCTTGATTTCGGCTCAGGTCTTGATCTCATGGGTTGTGGATGGAGCCCTGTGTTGGGCTGCAAGCTCAGCGGGGAGTCCGCTTGAAGATTCTCTCCCTTTGCCCCTCCCCACAGCCTCGCAGGCGCACATCCACACACTCTCTCTCTCTTAAATAAATAAATAAATCTTTAAAAAAAGAGAGATGATCATCATCTCTATTTTGGAATTACCTCTAAGCTGTGGAAACATAAGACATTAAGCTTGTTTACAGGGATGGACAGTAGTTTATGTATATAATTTATAAATAGATATATATACAGGGAGTGTGTACTCATTTTTTCTTGACTGATTGGAAGCACATAATCAAAGAAAGTTGGGTTCATCAAAAGAGGACTAGTTACATAAACCATACCACACAATACTGCAATCTACAGAAAATAAAAGAAAGGAAGCTTTCTGTACACTAACATAGAAAGATACTGTTATATATATATATACCGTAATATGTAGAAGCCATGGTAGATAATATATATACTATGCTATATTTTGTGAAAAGAGGGAGAAATAAAATATACATTCCTATCTGCTTCCATCTGCATAAAGAAACACTGAAAGAATATATGTGAAACTAAGAAAAGCAGTTACCTAAAAGGAGAGTGGGATGGGATGGGGTACACAGAGGGAGGGGTGGAAGTGAGTCTTTTTAATGTATACCCTGTTACATTGTTTTAATAACGGAAACTTATGAATGTAATTACCTATTCAAAACAAAAAATAAAAACTTAAATGTAAAAAGAAAAGAAAAGGATGGTGAGTTTTGCTTCAATTAAAAAAAAACTGTAAAAAGAAAAAAATTTTTTTTAAAGGTTGGAGACACACTAGTCTATTGAAGTTACAGAAGCTTAGAAGTAGGTGACAAATGTAGCTCTGCCTAGAAGTATCATAGAACCGATACTAAAGAAATTTTGTGACTATTCAAAGATTTGAGATTATAGTTTTTTAATTTTCTTAATTCTTTGGCTTAACCTTCCGGGTTTCGGAGATCACTTCTTACACATACCGGAGCAATTATTTGCTTAATAATTCCTGCGCTGGGCTGAATATAAACAAGTAAACTAGGGCTGGAGAGAAAGTAACCACCAATTTCACTCCAAGCAATTATCCTGTTTCTCAACGTGGTAGGTGAAGGCCACAGGGCTTTCATCTCACGCTCATGCAGCCAACTCAGATGCCTTCACGAATCAAGCAGGGCAGCAGCAAAGCGCAGCGCACATGCTCCCAAGGCATTCAAATCCAAATTTTACAAGTGTATGCTGGTCTTCCCATCTTACAGTTAGGAAAACACGGAGACCAACTCAAAGTCAACTAGCTGGTGAATTAGTGCAGATTTCATCTAAGAGAATGAAAGTGTGAAGGTATGCAGTGTTGGCAGTAATTATGATAATAATAAGAGCTAATGTTAACTGAACTCTTACAGTATGCCAGACACAATACTAAACACTCCACACGCATTATTTCATTTAAATCTCATAAATATCTCTTGAGTATAAAAACTTTCTTGCTTCATGAAGTCATACTTAATGTAGGCTCTAAGCCTACATGCTTTGTGAACATATGACAAGAACCCTGCAAAAGGGGCTGTGAGAATTATTTTCATTTTAATAATGAAGAAGCAGAGGATCAGAAAAGGTAGATAGGGGCGCCTGGGTAGCGCAGTCGTTAAGCGTCTGCCTTGGGCTCAGGGCGTGATCCCGGCATTCCGGGATCGAGTCCCACATAGGGCTCCTCGGCTGGGAGCCTGCTTCTTCCTCTCCCACTCCCCTGCTGTGTTCCCTCTCTCGCTGGCTGTCTCTATCTCTGTCACATAAATAAATAAAATCTTAAAAAAAAAAAAAAAAAAAAGAAAAGGTAGATAATTTTCTCAAGGCCACAAGTTTACAAGAATAAAGACTTGAACCCAGGTCTGCCCATGTAGAACCCCATCTAATTTATAGGAACTCCCCAGTAAGGGGAAATTACTAAAGTAGCTTTTTTTTTTTTTTTTGGTCTCTAACCTACCCTACCCCAAGGCACATGACCTTCTCAGTAGACGGGGGGTGAGGGAGACAGACTTGTATACTCACTGTATTTACTGTAAGCTGTTCACTGAGGGAGTTAGATTTGATACGAAGGGCCGGCTCCCTGAAACCAAGTAAGACATATGCTGAGGTAAAAAAAAAAAAAAATCCCAAATCTATAATCATGAGTCCTGATTATGCGGGAAAACAAATTGTTTTTGAAAATGTTTGCCAATTCAATGGCTGTGAAACAGAATTGTAACCATTCCTCAATTTGCATTCATTTCTGACAGCTAGTGAAAATGAGTAATTTTTCATTCAAATTCTTATTATTTTCATTTTTTCCCTTGGGTATATATTTTACGTTTATACATTTTACCCAACTTTCTTCCAGAGCTCAGCAGGTATTCATATACATCCCAAGTTAGTGCATTTAAAGACTATGAATATTAATCCTTTGTCAGAAAAATCTTGATGCTAGTATTTTCCCCATTTGTCTCCTTCCATTTTTTTCCCAATTATTTAAAATTATTTTAGTTTTCAACCATCCCGATTTCTGAAGCCCTCTAAGGATCATTTTTATGGACAATAAAAGAACATGATACAACTGTAGGATCTTACCCTGATTTGAAAGGCACCGATGTGGGTGGTGATACAACAGGGTCAGCAGAGAGGCCGTCAGCACCTGGTATGGGAGAAGGGGCCGCAGAATCCCGCGAACTAACGCTGTGCCCGTCAGAGCCCAAATCTCTGGCAAACTTGACCTAAGGAGCGATCAACCACAGGTGGAACAGGCTATAAAAAAGGCACCCTGCCCTCTCCACCCTCCTTTCTTTTACTTATTCTTTACTACACAAGTCATTATCTGTTCCCCTGTAGCAAATCAGAAAATGTAGATAAGCCAACAATAATAATTAATCACCTGCAATCCAACCACGATGCAACACGGCTAGAATTTGGGATGCACTATTTCACACTTATATTATGTCTGTGTGTGTGTTTGTATATTTTTTTAATAAAAAAGGGTCATATTGTTTTGTGACCTGCTTCACTCACTCACTTAGTAACACATTTCCATGTTATTAAGTATTAATCTACATCACTTGTAACTAATGAACATTATGTCTAACTTCAAGGGTCATGTCCAAACCTGCCATTATCTACAGGAAAAAAGTCTCTAAAAGATCTTGGGGACAGAAGTCTTAAATACCTATGCTGCTACCAAATATATTTCACCAATTCCTGGTTGTTAGATAATTTTCCTGTCACATCACAAACAATACTTCAATGAATAACTTTCTATCTATATCCTTGCACATGATCATTCCCAAAGTATAAATTCCCAGAAATTAAACAGTTGGGAGAAAAGGTATGTTCATTTTTAAGACTTTTAGTATATACCACTAAATTTCACACCACAAAGGGTAAGCTACTCTATACTCCACAAGTAGTGTGTAATGTTCTCTCGACACTCATCACACTGGGTATTATCACTCTGTAACAGACTGGTCAATTTAATAAGCATGTCAATTTATTAACAATAGCCAAGGGGTGCCTGGGTGGCTCAGTCGGTTAAGTGCCTGCATTCGGCTCAGGTCATGTTTGGCAGGAAGCCTGCTTGTCCCCACCCCCACCCCCGCCCTTCCCTCCAGCTTGTGCTCTTTTGTGCGTGCGCTCTCTCTCTCAAATTAAAAAAAAAAAAACAAAAAAACAACAATTTAAACAATAGCCAAACTATGGAACAGCCCAAGTGTCCACTGACTGATGAATGGATAAAGAAAATGTGGTGCATATAAACAATGGAATATTACTCAGCCATAAAAAAGGAATGAAATCTTGCCATTAGCAATGACGTATTTTTGCCTTATGGTTACAAAATGCCAGTCTTGATGGATTCAAATTGGTTTGTTATCTAAAACCATCATGACTTCCTCAAACTCAATGGAAAACTGAGACAGAATATAAAAGCTGTGAAAAAGGCAGCTACAAGCACATGAGTAAAAGAAGGTTGGAATGACCCAGCAGAGATAAGGGTGTTCAATTAGGAAAGAGCCACTGAGAAAAGCATATCATTGGTTGCAGCAGAAACAATAGCCACAATAAAGATAACTATAGTATTTATTTTCTGTATTGTATTTTGTAGTTTATAGTCACAACCACTATCACACTTAGACCTAACAAACACAGTGTAAAGCAAACAAGGTCTTTTTTTTTTTTTGGAGGGGGGCGTTAATTTATTTAACCACAATTTGTTACAAATTTTATTGTAGAAAATTATACATATCTTGATAACATTTTTTAATGGAAAATAAGGGGAGAATATAAAAAAGAAAAAGTTTCTGAACTCCATTACCATTCCAAGATGCTTTTTATCATTTCTTCTAACACTTTCAGAAATTTTCTATGAATATATGGGCATATATATGTATAGATATACAAATATGTATATGTGTATGACTGTAAATATATTTATATATTTAGTTGTATATAAGCATTTTTATATGTTCACATGTATTTGTATACACATACAAGAGATCATACTATATGTACTGATTTGCAACTTGCTTATTTCACTTAACAATAGATTTTGGATATTCTGTAAGAACTGCATAAAAGTCTACTCCATGAAAGACCATAACTTAACCAGTTGTTTAATGATGGATATTTAAGTTGTTTCCAGTTTTTACTATGACAAATAATGTGGCAGAAGGAGGAAACTATGTATCTCTATCTACGTACAGGTATCTTTGCATACTTACGTGAACACAGCAATACAATAAGCCATGGAATTACTAAAGCAAAGGCAAGTGCATTGGGTAGGAATCACTATTTTATAGACAGAATAAAAAGGTTAGTGTAGAAAAATGATTTGTTCAGTCACCACCTCTTCTAGACTCTAAATAGTGCGCCAGGAAGGACATAAACCTTGGTCTTTAGATTGCAAAGCTGTTGCCCTTTCCAACTACACCATTTCTACTTTAAAAAAAGAAAGAAAGAAAGAAAGTCCTTGAATTTGTTATTCAAACATATTTATTCATTTTACTTAATGGCAAAAAGGACTCATCAAACACAAAACAGCACAATTTCACTCACCCGTCTAATCTCCACCTCATACACCAGGATCGAGTCCGGCGACTGAGTCCATCCTATTACCCCTTCAGAGCCAGCAGCACAGATTGGAGGGATGACAAGCAATCGCTTCCCTCCTTTTCTCATGCCCAGCATCCCATCCTCCCAGGCCTTCAGGAATCAGAGAAGAGGAAAAGCTCATCAGGACACAAGCCTCCTCATAAGACAAAATGAAATCCCCGATATTAGGCTCCTCTCCTCCTAAATCCTTTCAGGTTTAGACCTCTGGAGAGACATCAAATTCAACTATAATCCCCCCTTGGTTATAAGAATATCTAGAATACTGCTTCTATTCCCTTGTAAAAGCCAGCATATCCAGGGCTAGATGAAATATGCTTATCTTAGGTGATGAGAGAAATTGGAGGATAGGACAATGGTATTAAAAGAGAAATAAAAGCTACCATTCATGAAATAACATTTTCCAAGTACTCTGGTAAGTGCTTTACTTACATTATGTTGTTTAATCCCTAAAATAACCTCGTAAGGTAGGAGCATTATCTCCATTTTACAGGTAAGAAAACTGAGGCTTAGGGAGGTGAAGCAACCTGCTCAAGATTAGATCACTGGTAAATTGTTAAGCCAAGATGCAACACTAGGTCTGTGTAGCTTCAAAGGTCATGCCTTAACTCCTGCAAGAAGAAGTCTCCAAAAGATTCTGGGAAAAGAAGGCATAAACAAAGCTATGAAGAAAACCTTTCTGTCCTGCAAAATGGCAATGAGTACTTTCGCCAATGAGTGCTTCGTAGAGCATCGACACGTCCTGACGTGACGATACCCCACATGTGTAAAATACTCTCTGTTCTATAAAACACTTGCACAGCTGGTAAAGAAAAGCTTCACGACGTGAAGCCAAGTCCTCAGACTCCAATTCCAGTGTTCCTCTTGCTATGTGGTGGCTGCTTCCCACAATGACTGGGAAGTGCTGACTCAAAGCATCTCAGACAGGTAAGAATCACCCATTATGATACAATTCTAGAAGAAACAGTTTCGTCTCTTCCTCTATTAGGCTACACGAAGGATTTAATAATTTCCTCAGAGTCACATAATGAAAAAGAAAGGGTAAGGATTAAACAAATGTCCCTATCTTCAATATATTCTCATAGGTAAAAACTTCCCAAGTAATCTCCCAGATAATGTAACACATTTTTCTCCTCCTACTTTTTAACCAATCCTTTCCAGACTCACAAAATACACCCAGGTTAGAAATTTTACAAATTTAGGGGCGCCTGAGTGGCCAGTCGTTAAGCGTCTGCCTTCGGCTCAGGGCGTGACCCCGGCTTTCCGGGACCGAGCCCCACATCAGGCTCCTCCGCTTGGAGCCTGCTTCTTCCTCTCCCACTCCCCCTGCTTGTGTTCCCTCTCTCGCTAGCTGTCTCTGTCTCTGTCAAATAAATAAATAAAATCTTAAAAAAAAGAAAAGAAACTATGCAAACCAGAGACAAATGGAGGAACATTAAAAAAAAAAAGGAAAGAAAGAAATTTTACAAATTAAATCTAACCCCACCACAACTGATAAAGCCATATAAGAACACAGTTATGCCTGTACCTTGATGACCTTTCCTGACCCCAATTTTAGGCGAAGCAGCTTATCTTTGTTAGCAGTAGAGTCCAAAACCTGTAATTTGATCAAAGTAAATGAGGTCAGCCAATTTCAAAAATAATAGCAATCATGTAATAGTCAATACAGATTAGCACAGTATTCTCAGAATAAGGAATGTCAAATATATTGGGGGAGTTCTTAAAAGACCTGAAGAGAAAGGCTCACTCACATCATGGCTAAATTGGGACTTGAGTGTACATTTTTTTGACTCATAGTCTAAAGCTCTTTCTATATCATACTACTTTTGAGAGCTTAAGGATATTAAAACACAAGTCCACTCTATTTATAGTATCTATTAGACAAAAAACAAACAACTGTGAGGAAGTTCTAAAAAGTTTTAAGACCTAATCCCATAAGAATAAATTCAAGTTTAAAACTAATACAGGAGGACAAGACATACACATGAACAATTACCAAAAATGATACTTAGGAAATTGGTTTCCATTCTAAACAGAAGAGACAAAGTGGCACTGAGCAGATTTAACCTGTTAGCATCTCAGGACTATGCCCCCAAAACAGTCAAAGCAGAGTTCCTAAAAGATTTCTATTTGCCAACAACAGCAATTCATACTAATAATATCTTACATATAAATAGTCCTCGTGCTATTTCAATTACAAATGAACTTGCAGGCTGCATTTCCTTACCTGGCCCAGCACGTGATTCTGAAAGAGCCAGCTGGTATAGGCCACTTCCAAAGAATCTCCAACTTCTACAGCAGGGCCCTCTGCTACAATGAGGTCCTGGGAGAGCACTGCATCTAGGGTGGGGGTACTGTTGCACTTGGCAATGCACACCTGCAAGATGAAATCAAAGCAGCATAAACTTAGTTTAAGCTCAGTAAATATTCACTCCATTATTGCTAATGCTCTTTTCCAAACAGTGGTATCCATTAACAAAACTGATTACATGTTTAGAAGTAAACCTTTCCAAAGTCAGTAATCTTGCCAGGAATCAAAGTGCCTAACAGTAAGGCTTTGGAGTCAGACCGTCTGGATATAGATCTGGACACTGCCACTTATTAACTTGTGGCCTCAGCCAAATAACTTAACTTCTGTGAACCTTATGTCATACAGGCATTTTATAAAATGGAGATTAAAAACTCTGCATATCTCCTAGGGTAGTTACGAAGACTGAGCTAATACAAATAGAGTCCTTGGCACAGTGCCTGGCAAATAACAGTAAGTACACAACAACCATTAGCTAGCATTACTATTAAGGATTTTACCGTTTCAGTGTTTGGGAACCCATGAAAGAAAGGAGAGCTTCTAGAACAATTTTAGAAGGCATTTCTAAAGACAATAAACTATAAAAAAGGCCCTTTATAAAACCATGCTACATTCCCAGATTTGCATGTCCACAACCTACATACTTAGTCATATCATCCTAACACAAATCTTAGACAAAAGAGTCAAACACATCTTCGTGAATACTTACTTTACCATCAATTTTTTTTAACATGGTCTACATTACAAATTTGCTACTCATTTTCTTAAAAGATTGCATTTCATTAATGCAATCAAATAAATGCCACCTAAAACAATGAGATGTCATTTTTTACCAAGCAAGAAAGACTTAAAAAAATAATAATAATTCTAAATGCTGACAAAGTATAGTGAGAGAACAGATATGAATGTGATATAGTACAAACTCTCTGAAAAGTAGTATGCCAAACTGTCTACAGAACCAAGAAATATTTGGACTCTTTGACCCAGTCTTCCACTTCTAGAAATTTAGCCCAAGGAAATGATTGGGGGGGGGGGGGAAGGACACAGAATTATATACAACAATACTTGCTATAGTATCATTTATTTCAGACTGAAAGCAATCTAAATGTCTAAAGTAAGGGAATGGTTAAATAAATTAAGGAACATTCATACTATGCAACTTTCAAAAATGTTTTCAAATAATTTTTCATGAGGTGAGGAAAGACACATTATACATTGTTAAAAGAAATATATAGCAAGATATTGAACTCTTAAAGGGGTATATCTATTCATGTACATTACACATAGAAAAAAAGAAAACATTAATAGTGGTTACTTTGGGCAGTAAGATTTCAAGTGATTTTTTTAAAAAAATGCTTTTCTAAATGTTCTACAAGGATCACTTAACTTTGTAAAAATTCTTTTAAAACACTATTTTTAAAAGATAGTTTTATTAATTCCTTAAGATAATTTATGAAGTGGAAAATGTTTTAGAGAAGTTTGCATTAAGCCTTTTTTCTCTTAAAGTCTCATTTTGAAGGAATTTCAGTAAGTATTCCTATTATTTCCTTGAAATACAATAAGCTCAAGTGACAAATTTAGTGGGTTTTTAATGTTTGTCACTAACAAAATATAGCAGGTTATGAATTTTCCATACAGTTTCCTGAAATCAAGGGAAATCCAGGCTAGTGTTTGGCCTTTCACAAGAAGAATAAGATGGTATTACCTGTTTATTGAACTCCACAGCAGCCTTTTCTGACTCAAACATGATGGACCAGTTTTGTCTCTGGTCATCATAAAAAGTGCTATAGTTATTGGGCCGAACCTGGGGAAAGGAGAAATGTTGGGATTACTCAACGACAGGTAGCAGAGTGTAAAAATGTGACTGCTTAAATTCACAGAGAAGAGCCTTGATTCAGGTGGACCCAGAGAGAGATAGGGAACTTTCTCCTTCCCTCCTACCCTCCACCAACCACCCCGTTTCCCAGAATGCTGCCAAGAGACCTTTTCGAGAGGCTCTGTTAAGATATTCACTCTGATGTCCAGGGGCTGAAACCGTAGATCTAATGTCCATCAGGTACATACAGATCAATCTCCTATAAACCCAACCCAAAGGAGCTGGTGATTCCAACATGGGAAGTCTTACCATTAGCTCAAAGTTCAGATGAATCCTGGCAACAGTAACTGACTGTTGTTGACTGATATAAAGAAGAATCCTATACTGTACTCAAGTAAAGGTCAGCCGAAAAAAAAAAGAAAACAAGTTAAAAGGAAATACAAAATCAGCAGTAAGATGTCAAGGGTTTTGCTTCAAAGAGGCATAAAACTCAAAACTCACTTGATCCCTTAAAGCTTAGGTTTTAAATTCTATCTTCTCACTATCCATTTTCATCTCCTCTCATCTTGGCCCTCCTTACTCTTTTACTGTAATTAGCAACTATTTTGTTGGTGTTTTCACTGGTATGAGGGTGATCGGAGCTCTATGAATGGCCAACACATACATGAAAAAGATGCTCAACATCATTAGTCATTAGGGAAATGCACATTAACACCACAGAAAAAGTACCACTTCATTCTGACTAGAATGGCCACTTTTAAAAAAGGAAAAATAATGAAGCACTGGCAAGGTAGTGGAGAAATCAGAACCCTCATCTATTGCTTGTGAAAATGTAAAACAGTACAGCCACTGTGGAAATAGTTTGGCAGTTCCTCAAAAAGCTAAACACAGGGGCACCTGGATGGCTCAGTCAGTTAAGCATCTGTCCTTGGCTCAGGTCATGACCCTGGGGTCCTGGGATCGTGTCCCACATCAGGCCCCTGCTCAGGGAGAAGCCTGCTTCTCCCTCTGACTGCTGCTCCCCCTGCTTGTGCTCCCCCTGCTTGTGCTCCCTTTCTCTCTCTCTCTCTAATAAATAAATAAAATGTTAAAAAAAAGCTAAACATAGAATTACCATTTGACAAAGCAATTTCACCTCTAGTATATACCCAAAATAACTCAAAATAGGTACTCACTGTACCATTATTTACAATAGCTGAAAGGTGGAAATAACCAGAAGTGTCCATCCACTGATGAATGGATACATAAAATGTGTTACATACACACAATGCAATATAATCCAGCCCTAAAAAGGAATGAAGTTCTGATATATGCTATAACATGGATACATCCTGAGAACATTATGCTAACTGAGATAAGCCAGGCACAAAACAACAAATACTGTGATTCCACTTATATGAAATATCAAGAACAGACAAATTCATAAAGACAAAAAGTAGATTAGACATTACCAGGGGATAAGGGAAGGCAGGATGGGAAGTTATTGCTTAGAGGTTACAGATTTTTTTGTTTGGAGTGATGAAAAAGTGAAAAAAGATAGTGGTGATCATTACTCAGTATCATGAATGTAATTAATGCTATTGAACTGTGTGCTTCAAAATAGTTAAAATGGCAAATACTATGTTTCATATATATTTACTACACACACACACACACACACACACACACACCATCATAGTAAAGCAAATGATTAAAATTCATTCCAGTAGGGAGGGAAGGACTATGGCAGCTCATATACAATCCTGCACCAGAAAAGACTTTCCCCATCCTATGTTAGGCAGATAGAATGAGGGGCTGAAACCTCAATTCAATCTGATCATAGACTGAACTGCTCGGGGAAGAATAATAGATTTAGCAAGAGTTGGTTCACTTCTGGGCTGTCCCCTATTCTCAAGTATTATCTTCCCTGGCTTTTGATTGACAGCCTAGAAGTTCTCTGACTCCTTGGTCCTGAAAGTGCTGCCCATCAGAGATTCTGAGCTGAAGTTTGTTGTTTTTTTTTTAAGATTTTATCTATTTGAGAGAGAGAGAGAGTGAGCAGGAGTGGGGGGAGGCACAGAGAGACAAGCAGACTCCCCACTGAGCAGAGAGCCTGATGCAGGGCTCAATCCCAGGACCCTGAGATCATGACTTGAGCCAAAGTCAGATGCTTAAACCGACTGAGCCACCAAGGCACCCCCTCAGCTGAGTTCTTTCGCCTCCTCCCCATGATGTTCAAAATCTAGCAAATGTATTGAGAGGAAAGTTGTTGCGTTGCTTATTACAGGTACCAACCCTATAGCAGGACTTTATCTCCTGTGCACCACAAGATGACAGAAGTTTCCCTCTGCCTTTCTGGCATAGCCCCTGGACTTCTGCACCATCCCAGAACTCTGCAAATGTCTCAAGGGGAAAAACCAATATTGTGCTTGGAGCTCCTCTAGTTTCTGCCAGTGTCTCTTTCCCCCAGTAGCCTCTTGGATTGGGCTATACCTGATGCTTAGTCCACTCCTAGGCATCATATCAGCAAAAAAATCAAGGAAAGGAAAGAGTCAGCTCGTTGGCTTTTCCCTCTCTGAAATTTTAGTTCATCTAGTCCTCATCATTTCCACAGCTCTCCAGTGAGTTTTAAATATAATTTTCGCAAATTTATCTTTTTTATCATTGTTGCAGTGGGAACTGATGCCTGTCACGTCCTACTACCTCCTACCGGTGGTGAAGGGTGCTTAAGTCCTGATACCAGATTTTTAAAATCCAAATGGCAACTCCTAATGAATTAGTACAACCAGATAATAATCATGGATGGCTACTACATGACAAAATCAGGGACAACTAGATATTATTTACCTCTGGATGGGAGAATAAAAGATTTAAGGGACATAGCAACCAATCGCAATGTATGGACCTTATTAGACCTGATTAAAACAAACTGGAGGGGCGCCTGGGTGGCACAGCGGTTAAGCGTCTGCCTTCAGCTCAGGGCGTGATCCCGGCGTTATGGGATCGAGCCCCACATCAGGCTCCTCCACTGGGAGCCTGCTTCTTCCTCTCCCACTCCCCCTGCTTGTGTTCCCTCTCTCACTGTCTGTCTCTATCTCTGTCGAATAAATAAATAAAATCTTTAAAAAAATAAAAAATAAAAAAAATAAAAAAAACTGGAAAAAAGAGACAATCAGGTAAATCTGAACACTAGCTGGTAGTGAACGAGATCAAAAAATTACTGTGGGGTTTTTTTAGGTGATAATTGCATAATGGTTATGTTACGGGAAAAAATCCTTGGGATATATACTGAAGTCTTTGCATCTAAAATTGTATGCTGGAGAAGGAAGACAGGCTGGAATTAAGACGAAATAAGAGTAATAACTCTCAGAGCCTAGGAATGGGTTTCTGGGGGGTTCATTATTCTAGTCCCACAATTTTTATATGTGTTTCCAAATTGCCAGTTAAGGCTTTTGTTTGTTGTTGTTTTGTGGTTTTTTTTAAAGATTTTATTTATTTGACAGAGACAGACAGCCAGCGAGAGAGAACACAAGCGGGGGGGGGGGGGGGGGGAGGAAGAAGCAGGCTCCCAGCGGAGGAGCCTGATGTGGGACTCGATCCCGGAACACCGGGGTCATGCCCTGAGCCGAAGGCAGACGCTTAACGACTGCGCCACCCAGGTGCCCCGGGTTTGTTTGTTTTTAATACAAATGAGTGTTGTCTATTACATTAGTTACCCTGAACAGGTCATCCTATCTGTGTCTCAGAGTGTCTTAGGAGCGTGGCCCTTAGTTCACTGGACCTTTGAAATTCCAGAATTTCTTAGGCTTCTCTCAAAAATGTTTACAACATTCTGGAGCAGAATCTGAAGCTAGATACAACCCACATAAGGCAATCAAGTCTCAGGACTTCTAGCCACATTTCTTTTTGACCCAAACCAATAGTATGCTCTGTGATCCACTGCCCACCTCACTGTTAAGCTTTCAAAGGATAAACACCAGTCACTGATTCAGGCATAAAGACAAACTACTCCAAGCAGAACACTAAGTGTTCTTCATTACCTAACGAAGGGACGTCCTTGGTAAACCGTTTACTCTAAAACTCTCCAAAGTCTTTAGTACCATATCACAAAGGTCAAACTTCAAGATTTTGCGTGGTTGGATTTGTCTTAATGCACAACAGTAAGCAAGATGTGACTGTAAATGTTACTACGTACCTCACGTTAAAAACTCACATTCAACACGAACAATCATTCTAATCCTCTGACACAGGAGACATTGGCGCCCAATGTCTCCAGGTAAAAACTAGCTCATCGGCATGATCTGGGACACCTGAATGTACACGAGACACGGGTGCATTCTCACCTCTCTGGCTGCGTGATTCCCCAGGACTGCAGCACCAAACTTGCCCTGCTTTACATACTGACCATTTGTGCTACAGAAGCAAGAAAAATAATAGGTATTAATACTTCCTTAAACTAAGTAAAACCAGGTTTGTCTTCTGTAACATAAAAGTGGGGGATCTTGTAATTCAGCCTCAAGAAAAGGATAGAGGTGAACAGTTTACAATTTAAACCTCTTATAAAACTTCTTTACTCTCTAAATATCTATTCATAATATCTCAGTGGAGTGAGCACTTAGGAAGGCAGTTGTTGAGGGTGCAAGAACTTCCTATAGAGTACACGAGACAATGGCTCTTCAAAGTTTTATGTGCAGAATTCTCTAACTGAAATGTTAAAAAGCATTACTGTTCCTCCGCCTATGGAAGGACTCTGCAGTCTAACTGTGTAGCTCATTTTCACCAACAGAGGCTTATTGAGAAAAGACAGGAGCTTACCCCAGTATTCCACACCCAACTTCAGAAAGCATTCCTTCTCAGCTACTTACTATCGATACGCATGAACTGCTGTTGCAACCAATACGGTAGAAGTGCCTGTTGTAGTGGGGGCTGCTTTTGTTGGCGCCTGATTTCCTGAAGATGAAGAAGAAAACAAAGATGTCATTCATGTCTTTCTTAAAACTGATTTTTAACCACTGAAGTCAGCTCCAAAATTCTTCCTTACGTCTTACAGTTAAGTGATACGATGTTTTCATGGCCTTTATCCTTATCTGATCCACAGAACAGCCCTATGACCTCATCTGGGGATGAGGACACAGAAGCTCTAAGCAGTCAAGTGCGATGACACGATGATAGCAGCGAGCCTAGGACTACAATCCAACTCCGGTTCCACTCCAAACAAGTCTCGGGGCTGGACAAGCAGCCCTGCCCAGAAAACAAGGTCATAGTCCATCTACTTTCTTTTCTTTTTCCAATATTTTGCCAGGTCTAATATAAATAAAATTGCTTCTTCTTCCCTTATTTCGGGCTAGAAAATTAGTGATGATATTCAGATCATATCCACCACTTCACTTTTCCAATGATTTGGGGTAACACTAATGTTTTAAAACAGTGTATTTAGAGAAAATCGCATATTTATACTCACATGAATGTGCTGATGGAAGAATAGTGAGAACTTAGGCACGGACTCAGAAACCAAAAACTTATTTTCAAAAGTATCCTTGTTAGACTTCTTTCTTTTTGTATTTTAAAAACAAGATGACAGGCTTAAAATGGAGTCACTTATGCTAAGTCCCAGTTGCCAAACTGAGACTTCCTTACAGTTTCGGCTCTCCCTGAAATGGAACCTGAAACCAGTCAATCAGGAATTCCCTGCTCAGCACTAGTTAGGTCATCTGCATGACAGACCCCTGGCATCCCCTGAAGGGAAGTAATCTTGCAATAACTTATCTTGCTTTTTGGCCTACTGGAACTTCCTTGTTCTTGCTCCCTTCTGCCTATAAAAGTCATTTTGTTCAACTCCTCAGGGCTCCTATCTGTTAGATGGGATGCTGCCCAATTCATGAGTCACTGAAGAAAGTCAGTAAGATCTTTCAAATTTACGCAGTTGAATTTTGTTTTTTAACAATACCAACACATTTTTTTCTGATTATAGAGGTACTCTATAATATGAAAACTCAGCAAATGCAGAAATGGATAAAGAAAATAAAAATGACCTGTAGTCTCCCCAATTAAAAATAAACGTTAATAATTTGATGCATTTATTCCTTGTCCTTTTTCAATACACATAAACTTCACAGCTTTTTTCTTATTTTTTTTAAACAAAATCTGTTATAATTTGACAACCTTCTTTTCTTATTTAGTACTAGTAATTCTTTTAAAACAGTCTCAAGACAAAGATAAAATAACCCTAGAAATGCTTTTTGGTGGTTACATAAAATACCGTATTATGACTCTGCCAGAATTTATCCAATGTCCTATTATTTGACATTTCTTTGGACGGTTTCCAATTTTCCTCTATTATAAATAATGCTGTGGTGAACATCCTGAAAATATACATTTTTGTATGTACCTCTAATTACTTTCTTAAAATAAATTCTTAAAACTGGAATTATGGGGTGAAGGAGTGTAAAACATTTTAAGGTTTTGTTACATCCTGCCCAAATGCCCTTGAGAAATGTCACATCAGTTTACAGCCCCACGAGTAGTGTGAATATGCCAGCTTTGCATCCCTGCCTACGACAGGAGACTGGCTTCTTAAATCTTTACCAGCGAAAGAGGGGCAGTAGGGGAAAGGGAAACGCCGTGTCATTGTTGTTTTCATTTGCATTTATTGATTGCAGTGAAGCAGAGATTTAACTTTTTTTTTTTAAGATTTTATTTATTTATTCGACAGAGATAGAGACAGCCAGCGAGAGACGGAACACAAGCAGGGGGAGTGGGAGAGGAAGAAGCAGGCTCATAGCGGAGGAGCCTGATGTGGGGCTCGATCCCACAACGCCGGGATCACGCCCTGAGCCAAAGGCAGACTCTTAACCGCTGTGCCACCCAGGCGCCCCTAGATTTAACGTTTTCTATAGCTATATACTGGTCCTTTGTTTTGATGAATTGCCCACTTATATTGTTTGCTTACTGTCCTAGGCTGGTCTTCATGTTTTCCTTCTTATTTAGTAAAAACCTACAACATAGTTGTCAATTCAACCAGTACTGTCCAGTTGTATGTCACACAACAATAAAACTTTTCTCCTGATAAGCCAGCTGTATGACAAAAAAGTAACTAAGGCCAGAGGCAGCTTATCAGGACAAGTGTGAAACACTAAGAAAAAATACTGTCGCCCCAAGATCAGCCTAGCATCCTCCTTCAGGTTAGTTCAACTTCTCCCAGTACGTTCTCGTCTCGCTACCTAACATCCTGGAAACGGAACGTTGCTCAAGGATTTGCTAGAAGGGTAAGTCAGATGCCCACAATCATGGGATCTTCTCATTGGCTTAGCAGTCCTTCCTCTCCGAAATCAGTATTACAGCTTCTGAATTCCCCACCAAAAAGGACTTCTTTTAATATGTACTTACAAATTTTTGTTTTGTTTTGTTTAGTAAAATTTTCCTGAATTATAGTTGTGTCTGTTTCTTTTCCCCTTCCTTTTTTTCCTTCAGGTATGCACGCGCGCACACACACACTCTCCATGTGTTGAATCTTCTTTGCCATCCTTAATATTTGTCATACTTTCTTTTGGAACATTTTTATCTCTTAAATTTTTTATTTTTTAACAATTTCCTCCTTTAACCTTCTATTTCTCTTCAGGTATAATCTGCTGTTTTTATTCATTCTTGTGTTCCTTCTTGTTTAGCTTTCATTTCTGAAATTTTTCTTACGTCTCTAATTCTTGAGTCTTTTTACTTATTTCTTAGATTTTCTAATCTCATTTATGTTCTCGTTTCATGTCTTATATTATTTTCCTAATGTTAACAGGTGCTTGTAGTTTTTGATCTCTTCAGTAAGAAGCATTCTCACAGAATAGAGCTCTCATTGTCTGTGGGGATATTATTCTGTTTCTTGCTCTCTCTTTTCTTATACCTTGACATGGAGTTGGATTCTGGTAAGTTCCTACTGCTCATTTTAATGTGAAATTTTGCTTTTCTGAACTTCTATAAGGAGGTAGGGTTCAAGGTAGCTTTCTTAACTTCACAGAGCTCCCTCTTCTGTCACTTTCATAGAGCTCAAAAATATGGTGGCTTCCTCCTGAGACTTCCTGATTCTATTTCTATCCCTACTTTTATCTGTGTCTTTTCTCCTTCACTTCTATTATATTCCTATCCTCCTCAATTTTAATTCCATTCCCAGCTGTTTCTTCTCAATGTGGGGACCTGTCCTGGAAGGTCACCCTAGAGGGTGAGTTTCAAAAGTTCATAGGAGCGGGGCGCCTAGCTGGCTCAATTGGTAGAGCATGAGACTCTTGATCTCAGGGTCCTGAGTTCAAGCCCCACACTGGGCGTGGAGCCTACTTAAAAAAAGAAAAAAAAAGTTCACAAGAGCAAGACTGCTCCAGTTCCTTCAGTCCCCATTATCAACCCCTTGTACCTACCTACAACTAGAGTGGGCAAAACACTTTTCAGTTTCAGCTTCACCTGCCATATTTTCCATGAACATCTAGTGGCTGTTTTGGGGTTCTTCCATGCTCAGATTTAGATATCCCATTGCTACCCTGTTTTCTCCCATGCAACTGCTGATACCACATAAGCCTTGGAGCTGTTAGTGGTTTGTCTAGACCCGCTTGCATTTTGGGATACTCATGAAGATAACTTTTCAACTGGATTTGTTGTAAATCTTATGCACAGGTTTGTTTTTCATATCTGCTCTATTTTTATATTGAGAGTTGGAGAGATTCAAGAACTATGCTGCAGCCACTTTCCCCGCAAAGATTTCTTATACAAATATCCCTTGAACAGAGAGGATCTCCTATCTTGCTACTTAATTTTTTCTTTGTAAATGCCTACATAAGGTTGTATAGGTAATTTTTAACTTGAAATGCCTCTATAAATCCCCTTTAATAGTATAATTAACTCGTAGTTGTTTTCTGATTAAAACAAAATCAAGTTACCTCATTGGCTGGGGACCGAGGTTGTTTATTTTTATCCACATCCATTAACCCAACCGCTTTAAACTGAGTCAGAAATACACTGCTGATGAAGAGCTGTGCCAGAGCAAATGTAAAGGCAGAGCCTACTAGAAATCTGGCCCAGTCATGGCTTAGAGAACACGACCAGCAATCTATAGCAAAGCTGCCAAAAGTGACAAGTAAGATTTAGAGCAGGGGTCAGCAAACATTTTCTGTACAGGGTCAAACAGAAAATATTTTAGGCTTATGGGCCATATGCTATCTGTTGCAACTCTTTAATTCTCAATAACCTAACAACATCCTCAGTGTCAGCACTGTGCCCAACATGTAAAAGGCACTCAATATTTTCATCTTCATTCAACAAACAATTTAATGTCCCTTACCACCTATTCTGCTCAGGACTATTTCTATCAGTCCCCAACTCCTCTTCAGGTTCTTACACAAAGACAGCCAAGTGTAGAGGAAAGAGCTTCGGAGTGAGTCAGGTCAGAGTTCAAATTTCAACTATGTCACTTACTGCTGTATGACCTTGATCAAGTCCCCAAACCTCTCTGAGCCTCTAAACTGGTGGTGGTCTTCCCTATTTCACAGAGCTGCTGAGACAATTAAATAAGGCAATCTATGTGAAGCACCTGAGACTAGACCCAAAGCACGCATTTTAGAAATACTAGTTGCCCCTTTCTCTCCTTTCATTCAACAAATGTCCATTCAGTGTGTCTCTGTCATGGTGAAAGGTACAGGGAATACAGTACTGAGCATCACTGTCCAGTTGGGAAAAGTCACTGTTAGCATACATCTAACCTATCCAGGTGAAAGAAGTGAAAAGCAGCTCTTCTCTCCCGCCAAAACACGGCATAGTGCCTACCTGGAGTGCCTTGGGCAGTTTTAGAGAGCGCTGTTCACAGAGTTCACCTGAGACATTCTTCCTCCAGCTTCTAAAAAAGGGCATACTATCTAGGTGCTGGAATTTAGGCTATCAGAGCTTAGGGAGGAATGCACCACTGGCAGTGAACTTGGCCAGACTGACTGAGGATGGACAAGCTGCTTATCCTTCCAACTAACCTGTTAGGGATCAATCCTAACCTCTTCACTTACCTGTTGCTGCTGCTCCTGGGCCTTTTTTAGGCTGCTTTGGGGCTGTGTACTGGAAGAATTCATTTCCATGGCCAGCAGATGCCTGATCCAGTCCAAAAAGAGAGGCCAATCTCGCACTGTTAGTAGAAAATGAAAATGACATCTCATTTGACATTATCTCAAACCTGGAATCATTATAAAAGCTGCTCACCCCCAACCTTCAACAAATACCTCCTTGACTTTGATTGCATATCTCACCATACTGGAAATGACAGCTAAGTGTCTTTGAAATCAAGAGTGTATTTCTGGGGGCGCCTGGGTGGCTCAGTCATTAAGCATCTGCCTGCGGCTCAGGGCGTGATCCCAGGGTCCTGGGATCAAGCCCTGCATCAGGCTCCCTGCTTTGCTGGGAAGCCTACTTCTTCCTCTCCCACTCCCCCTGCTTGTGTTCCCTCTCTCGCTGGCTGTCTCTCTGTGTCAAATAAATAAATAAAATCTTAAAAAAAAAAAAGATTGTATTTCTGGGGATGCCTGGGTGGCTCAGTTGGTGAAACATCTGCCTTCAGCTTAGGTCATGATCCCAGGATCCTGGGATCGAGTCCTGCATCAGGCTCCTTGCTCAGCGGGGAGCCTGCTTCTCCCTCTGCCTACCGCTCCCCCTGCTTGTGCGCTCTCTCTCTCTCGCTCTGTCAAATAAAGAAATAAAATCTTAAAAAAAAAAAAGATTGTATTTCTGATCTAAACAGCATCAGCTGACTTTGCCTGTCCACAGGACTTTGGTCAAGGCATTTATTTTGGACCTCAGTTTCTGTGTATGTAATTTGAGGTGACTGGTAAATTGAGCAGAGGCTCTCTGTGGTCTCTTCAAACTGTAAATTCTTGCCTTTAGCAAGTCATAGTTTCCTACCTTTTACTCATTTATTATACTGAAATTGACCTGTACTTCAAACTTACTCCATCAAACATGGTCCTATCATTTCATCTGACAGGCAGAATGATTCTTTCCCATCCCTTGCAATGAATCTTATGCCCCAACCATTCCAACGAACTGCTCTTGTTAAGGTCACCAACAACCTCTTTGTTACTAAACACAGTTTATCAGTCCTTATCTTATTTGGCCTTCATGCCGCCTTTTTACACTGTCAACTAATTTGTTCTTCTTCAAACAAACTCTTCCCTTGACTTCTGTGGGGATATTTGCAGGGGTGGGAGGTGGGACTGGCCCAAGTAAGACATCAATATATGCTAATAGTATCCCTCTCTTGTTGTTTTCCCATGTCTCTGGCTCCTCGTTTAACTCCTGGGCCTCTTCTTCCTTTGCCCAACCTTTTATTTTCTTTTTCTTAAGATTTATTTATTTATTTCAGAGAGAAAGGGAGGAAAGAAGGGAAGGAGGGGTGAGAATCTTTCAGCAGACTCCCTGCTGAGCATGGAGCTTGCTCTCACAACCCTTGAGATCACCACCTGAGGACCTGAGCCAAAACCAAGAGTGGGACCCTCAACCAACTGAGATGCCCAGATGCCCCTTGCCCAACCTTTTAAATGCCCATGCCCCCAGATTTCACACCCTCCCTCCCTTGGCAATCTAATTCATTTACGTTGGTATCAAGTGCTATCCAAATGCGGATAATGCTCAAATCTATATCCCCAACCCAGAATTTACTCCTGAGTGTCAGAAAACACAGATATCCCATCAGCCACACAAATGCACGTCCAAACTAGAACTCCTATCTTTCAATACCCACTGCCAGCAAAACCTGCTCTCACTCTTGTGTTCTCTTTTCCTGGTGAAAATACTTTTTTGTATCAGGGTCCCCAAGACTCCACCAGGTTCAGTGATATGCCAGGACTCCTGGACTCAGCATACAGTTGTACTCATGGCTAAGATGTACCACAACAAAAAGATAACACAGCAAAATCAGCAAAGGGAAAAGGCACATGGGGGCAAAGTCCAGAGGAAATGTGGAGCAAGCTTCCAAGAGTCCTTTTCCAGTGGAGTGACACTGGACACATTTAATTCCTCCAGTAAAGAGCTGTAACAATATATATGAAGTACGGTCTCCCAAGGAAGCTCATTAGAGACTCAGTGCCCCAGGTTTTTCATTGGGGGCTGGTCACACAGAAACCCTCTAGCACGAAAGAAAACTCTACACTCCCAGAAAGAAGTTAAGATTCAATATAAACCTATTGTTTGTACAGTTTAGGCACGGTGAGCCACGCATCATTAACAGAAAGCTTTGTGCCAGCGTAGGGAACTGTTTACCAATCAAGTTCCCATATGCCAGCCAAGTGCCGACCTTGTAAACAGGACTTTCTAAAGATGAAGTTGTCACATCTCCTGTGTTAACTCTTCTCTGCAAACATACACAACCAAAACTGAAATCTGGGCATCATCCTCGGCTTTTTTTCCCCTGGTGCTCATGACCAGTCCCTGAGTCCATTTGATTTTACTTGCTCAATATTTCTTGAACTCATCCATTTCTCTCCATCCTCACTCCCACGTCCCTAGTTCAGGTCACCATCGTATCTATCTAGCTAGAATTATTCCAACAACCTCCTGATTTATCTCCCTGTCCTGGTCTTGCCTGCTTCTTATCTATTCTCCCCACTGCATCCACAGTGATCTTTCTAAAAACCAAACTTGATCAAGTCTCTTTCCTCCTTAAAACCCTCAATAACACCTCAATATTACCAAGATAAAAATCCAAAGTCCACAAGACAGCTTTACAAAGTCCTTCAAGACCTTACCTCTTCATACCTCCCCAGCTCCCTAACAGGCCATTTCTCAACTCCAACTGTGTGCTACACAAAACTTTTAACTTCTCAAATAAGGAAGATATTTCTAATCTCCAACCTTTGGATATCCTGTTCCCTCTGCCTGAAACATTCTTACTGTTCCTTCTCTCCCCTGGAAGTTGCCCCTAATCTCAAAGTCTAGATTAGATGATCTTCTCATGGGTTCCCACAGGAATCTACTTCATTCATTCAAGAAATATGTATCCAACACTGTGCTAAATGCGAGTATATGTTGATGAACAAAGCTGGGTTCTATTTTCAAGGAGCTTATATACTCTAAAAAGGAAATTAAGCATTACATAATAAATAATTGCAAACTATAAGATATATGACAAATAGCTGTTGTATGGAATTATACTCCATACAGATTAATAAAAGTTAATCAATCAGTTATTATGTAACAAAATAATTGACTATTATCATCACCACTTGACTATATTTTTCCTAGGGTCTGGTATATAACAGGCTCAATAAATGAACTCAAAGTCTAGTCTAGGCTCTGAGCTCCTCTTCTCCAAAGGCATCTTTGGTTTAGGTAATGTAAATATGAGGGGTGCCTGTATGGCTCAGTCAGTAAAGCACTGCGAATCTTGATCTTGGGGTTGTGAGTTCAAGCCGCATATTGGGCATAGAGATTACTTAAAAAAAAAAAAAAAAAAAAAAACTTAATAAATTGACACTTCACAACTTTTCGGGGCCTTTTCCCCCCAGTCATTTTAATGTATAATACATATTAACATTTTGCAAAATAAATTTAATATGATTTGAATCTATTACCCTGTTTTCTCAAGGTAATATACTGTAAGTTTCCTGCAAATGGGGTCAACGATGCCTCCTTTAAAGGACTAAAAGGTTAAGTGAGACTGCAAGTGTAGAGAGCAGTGCTGGCCTAAATAAGACATGAACAAATGCTAGTAAGGTTAAGAGGAAACCAAGATTTCTCCTTTAACTGAGGCAATCTGGGAAGATTCCCTAAAAGAATAAGATTCTGGGAGAGTTGGCCAATGCCTTTAACACAGTGATAAATTTACAAAACTCAGAACCTAGTTAAGATATAATAGTTTTTTCACAGGTAATTGATAAGAAAAGAATGTCCTTGTTAGCTTCAGTATGGATATGAGTATTGGTTTTGCTGTTTTTATTTTGCTGCTGTGTTTTTCTCCAAGGGAAAGATAAAAGTGCATATGTGAACTATCTCTCCACCGATGCTTGAAAGGCCAGCCAGAAGATGACTCCAAAATCAATCCAAAAGCCAGGTCAACCCAATTATCTTTCAGATCCATTCTATTTTTTTTTTTAAGATTTTATTTATCTTTGAGAGACAGAGAGAGAGAGAGAGAGCATGAGCAGGGGGAGGGGCAGAGGGAGAGGGAGAAGCAGGTTCCCGGTAAGCAGGGAGCCTGACATGGGACTTGGTACCTGAGCTGAAGGCGGATGCTTAACCGACTGAGCCACCCAGGTGCCCTCCATTCTATTTTCTATTACTATTTTTAAATGAACTCTATATAGACTTATGGGCATAAGTTTTTTGTAAATTATTATTTTTTCCACTTTTAAAGTATTCTCAAATGTACACATTTCTCTATGTTAGCAAGAATGGGCTTGCTAACTGGACTTGAGTCTATAATTCACGGGAAAGTCATTATGGCATTAATTACATTTTAAAAATAAATGTTAGCCAATGCATTTAGTTGCCAAAGTCTTTACCTATCCTCAGCTTTATACTCCTTTTCTTTTCTCATCAAAAACAGTAACACAGGGGCACCTAGGTGGCTTAGTCAGTTAGGTGTCTGCCTTCGGTTCGGGTCATGATCCCAGGGTCCTGGAATCGAGCCCTGCATCAGGCTTCCTGTTCAGTGGGAGGCCTGCTTCTCCCTCTCCCTCTGCCTGCTGCTCCCCCTGCTTGTGCTCTTTGTCAAATAAATAATCTTTTTAAAAAAACCAGGCGGGGGCGCCTGGGTGGCACAGCGGTTAAGCATCTGCCTTCGGCTCAGGGCGTGATCCCGGCGTTCTAGGCGTTCTAGGATCGAGTCCCACATCAGGCTCCTCCACTAGGAGCCTGCTTCTTCCTCTCCCACTCACCCTGCTTGTGTTCCCTCTCTCGCTGGCTGTCTCTCTCTGTCAAATAAATAAAATCTTATAAAAAAAAGAAAAAAGAAAAAAAACTGGTAACATATAGCAGTTATACTGTATTAATGTATTTTTAAAAACAGGGATTCTTTTTGCTGTTAAAGTATTTCTTTTATAAACTATGGCATCAAACATCTACTTCTACAATAATAATAATGGGCACATGGCAACTAGTGGGAATCTGCTTGCCTGATTTCAAATCCAGGCTCTTTCACTTTTTAGCTGTGTGACCCTGAGCAACTTACCTATCTGACTCTTAATTTCCCACGTGCAAAATGGGTATAATAGTAAAAACTACCTCATAAACTAGTGGGGAAAAGTAAATATGATAATGTATATTTATTACTTAGTATGGTACCTGGCACAGAGTAAGTACATAATATATGTTTTATATACACGTGCGCATATCCTATACCTTGAAATGTCGCTTGAACTCAGATACCCCTGTAAGGGAGAAAGCATGATCAATCAATGCACAAACTGACCTGCAACTATAAAATGCTATTAGCTGAAACAAAGTACCATACACTTAGCAGACATTCACATATTTCTTCACTTTGAAGTCATGATGATAGGAAAAGAGCGAGCTAAGACAAAAAGAAAAAAAAAATAGCAAGCCTTCTGATTACTACTTCTAGGTTAAACATGGATTTGAAAAGGCCTGGAAACTTGGAACACAGATTATCAATCATCTCAACAGCCATCCCAGGCACTAACACTCCCACTTCTACCAGGCTTGAATATCCTAAATGGAATCAAGTCAAAATACTTGAAAATTAATAAGCAAGTATATTCACAGCAAATTACAGTTATAAGAGGAAGTGGAAAGCAGCTGCAATACTTACTGTCATATGTTCTACTTCCTCAGGAAACAAACAAAGAAGGAATATCTCAATCAGAGACCACTGGCAAAACTTTCGATATTCTCAATCTCAAATTTGATTTGGTTTTTCTGGTTATTACTGGGAACAAAAATAAGTGATCTGTACAACTTTGTTTACTAAGACTTTTATTATTCAATTAGCTGCTACGTTTAGGAGCACAGTTTAAAAAAAAGATTTAATTTGTTTGAGAGAGAGAGAGAGAACAGGAGGCGGAGGGGCAGAGGGAGAAACAGACTCCCTGCAGAGCAGGGAGCCCAACGTGGCACTTGATCCCAGGACACCCCAGGAGCACAGTTAAATACCTAGAACTAAAATGTTTGATGTCCTTGATGGGCCTGCGCAGAAAAGCAGCATAGCTGAGCCACCAAGAACTATCTCAGACCAGGAATCTGGAAAAGAACACATGACTGGCATTATCTACCCTGTCATTTCCAGTCAGTAGCAGACGGCTTGTTGCATAAAAGTTGGGAGCTTTAACATTCATTTACAGACTTCTAAGTATTTTCACCTAGGGAAGAATGTGAATTTAAAGTATCTCTTATAGGGGTGCCTGGGTGACTCAGTTGGTTCAGATCAGATCATGATCCCAGGGTCCTGGGGTTGAGCCCTGCATCAGGCTCCCCGCTCATTGGGAAGCCTGCTTCTCCCTCTCCCTCTGCATGCTGCTTCCCCTGCTTGTGCTCTCTCTCTGTCAAATAAATAAAATCTTTTTAAAATTTTTTTAAAAATAAAGTTATCTATTATTTAGGGGCATCTGGGTAGTTCAGTCAGTTAAGCGTCTGACTTCAGCTCAGGTCATGATCTCAGGGTCCTGGGACTGAGTCCCTAACCCTAACCCTAACCCCGCGGGCTCCCCGCTTCCCCGCTCAGTGGGGAATCTGCTTGTCTCTCTCCGTCTACCCCTCTCCCAGCTCATGCTGTCTCTCTCTCAAACAAACAAAATCTTTAAAAAAAGTTGTTAAAATATCTCTTATAAAGTTCCAAAAGGCACAGCCATATACAAAACAGATTGGTATGAAAAAATATTAATTCATAAAGCTTTTTCCCCTTTTAAAAAATATATCCTTACTAATTTTTATCCACTTTATTCTAGGTTTGGGAGATGTTTGTTAAAGTCTTCTTCATTAATGTGTCTATTTTCCCTCTTATATCCTGTAGTTCTGTTTTATGAAAGTCGCTGCTCTACTACAAGAAGCCCTCAGTGTGCACAGTTCCTACATGCAACATCTTCAGGTAACATGTTTTAATTAAACACTAGTCCCTCAATAACACACTTCAAATTTCACTTATAATGGTTAATTAACTGTGAGTAAATGCATAAAGTGCAAACTTTGCAGTTAGCTCTTCAGTCCACAAATCAGTACATAATAGATACAGGTCACGATCAGTGAGCAATTGTGTCACTTCTTTCAGCCTGTTGGTGTTTGGACATTGCACACCTGTTTCTCAGTTCAGAGACAGAGAGCAAAGCGTATGCTCGCGCTGTTTTGTCTCCCAGTGATAAACCCATGTGACATTTTAGAAACATAGATATTCAAAAGACAGAACTGGCTACCAAAGATAAAAGCGCAGCACAGAAACTAATGTGATAATGCTGAAAATGAAATTTGGGTCATAGTATAAATGAAGTTATAGAAGAAATGCTAACTGTGCAATTGTTAACGTCACTGCTGTTTGACTCTAGATATGCAGCCAGAAGAATTTAATGAGGGAAAACATCAATATAAATAAGTAGTTATGACAAATGTCCCAAAAGAAATGACATGGCAAAAAAACTTCACATTAAAGGAACTCTTGGAAGTACTTTACAACACTGAAAACACAAAGGATAAAATGTCAAAAGCTCAAGTGCCTGGGCATTTCAAACGGTTAACCGTCTGCCTTCAGCTCGGGTCGTGATCCCAGGGTCCTCAGATCAAGCCCCACGTGAGGCTCCCTGCTCAGCTGGGAGGCTGTTTCTCCCTCTCCCTCTGCCTGCCACTCCCAGGCTTGCTCACACACTCTCTCTCTCCCTCTCTCTGTCAAATAAATAAATAAAATCTTTTTTTAAAAAAATGTCAGAAGCTGATCCAAACTTAGAAATATGACACTTTGCCAAGGTATAGAAGAAATGCTCACTCCGTATCATAAGTTATACAAAGAGAAGGAAAGCACTCTTGACTTTTTTTCTTGATAAGTTTTTTTTTAAGATCTTATTTTTATTATGAGAGAGAGAGAGAGCCACATGCGCACAAGCCACAGGAGCCAGGGGAAGGGACAAAAGGAGAGGGAGAGGCAGACTCCCTGCTGATCAGGAAGTCTAACAAAGAAAGGGCTCAATCGCAGGACCTGAGCTGAAGACAGGTGCCCCTCTTGATAAGTTTTTAAAATCAGAAATAAAATACTAATTCTCAAGGTACCAACGGTTTGTTTCGACCAAAATTTTTAAAGACCATGAAACAACTGTAATCTTTCCTATTGATTATTAAGCTTGCTTTGTACAGTTTCAGCTTACATGGCCATATTTGCAGTAACTCACTACCACACAGTGAGTTCTGCCTGTTTTTGGTTCCGATTTCTGTACATCCTTACCAGCACATTATTGCCTTTTTGATAACAGCCATTCTCGTGCGTGTGAAGTGGTATCTCTTTGGCTTTGATTTGCATTTCCCTAGTAACTAATGATGTTGAGCATCTTCTTACGTACTTATTGGCAATCTGTATATCTTCTTCGAAGAAATATCTATTCAAATCTTTTGCTCATTTTAAATTGGGTTCATCTCTTTATTTTTCACCTGAATCTATTTGCTAGCTCATCAGATTTTTTTTTTTTTTAAATAGGTGAGTTATGCCTAAATCAAAAAGGTGAGACTACACAGCCAACAGCAGCAGGCTGGACCATGTGGAAATTTAAGTGTTTTGAGTGGAATAGGGAAAAAGGAACCAAAGCATAGCTTAACTCTAAAATAACTGAGCACCTGAAAGAACCCAAAGCGGAACTCTGTGGATGTAGACCATCTAAAGTGAGGGCAGGGGTAGAACAGAGTGGTAACGGTGAAAAAAGGACTTCTGTACATTCTTAAATTTGTTAAACATATGTTCAAAGAAAGGGCTCTGCAAGGATCAGGATTGGCAGCCCATTTTAAACTGATTATCGGAAGGGACAAAATCCTGCCTCTTGAAGTTTTGCACCCCAGGCTAGTATATATGACTGGAGGCAAGGGATAGCCACTGAAATCTCTTACATTGGTTTTAAGCTTTAAAGTGCAATTTCACAGCAATCATTCATTCAACAGGCACTTCGGAGCACACACGACGTACTGTGCTGACCGCTAGACACAGAAGAACAGCAAAAGCAGTCCCCGTTCTGTCAGGGTTCATAATCGAATAGGTTCGGTGTTGCAAGAATAGAAGTAATCAGCCTAGCTGTGGGAATAAGGAAGAGAAAGCAATACGTTCTGCCTGGGTCTGTGGGAGTAGGGAAAGCACCAAAAGGTGACATCCGGGCTGGGCCTGGAGGATGCTGGAGCTGACCCACAAGGGCCAATTCTGAAGTGTCACTGCTTTGTCCAGAGGGAAGAGAAAGTCTCATATCGGCCCCATCTGACTCCTGTAAAAACTCTGAGGCAGATGCTCTCATCAGTAATCACCTCCATTTCACAGAAGGAGAAACTGACCCACAAAGCAAAAGGCGAACCACAGGGCCATACTGAGTGACAGGGGACATGCCAGGTCCAGAATCGAGGTGGACAGACATGACACAGTTTCGAGCTCTGCCCGGATTCTGAAACCTGTAGAGCACCGGATTGTGGCGGGGGTCTGGACCCGGAAGTTGGGAAGAAGTCTGATAAGAGAGCGACCCCTGCAACCACTTGCCCAGTCTTCTCAGTTAAGCTCTCTGTCCCACGCTTCTCAGTCACTCACCCGCCGCTAGGCGAGAGGAAGTCGGTGTCGTCTTCGTCTCCCGCGCCGAACATCGCGGTGCCTTTCGCCCAGCCGCAGGGGGGGAAGCAAGAGTGTTTTCGGGCCTTTCACCGCCGACGTCGTGAAATGCCGCGGCGGCGTGCTGCTTTCCGGCAGGACGAACTCTCGCAAGGTGGCGCGGCCGGGAGGGGTCTAGGCTCTGGAGAAGGTGGGGGAAAGGCAAATGGGAGGACCTCGCGGGCACGCGCGTCCGTGACGTAAGGCTTCTCCAGACTGCAGAGGCGGTGAAATCCGCGGGAGCTCCGAAATCCTGCGCACGGATTGGCCGACGAGGCAGGGGGCGGGGCAGGGGCGGGAATCTGCGGCCTCGGTGGCGGTCGTGGACACGTCGAGCCCGGCAGAAGTGGAGGGGGCTTCCGAAGAGTCGTGGGGGTGGTGACGGGTTAAGGTTCTAAGAGGGAGGTGCCGGTGGCGAGACTCGATCTGGAAGGTAAGCACCTACCGCCCCTCTCCCACCCCTGGCATGGGCACAGTCCTTTCTCCCCCGGGACAAGGACCCTCCACGCCGCTCTCCTCCGCTCTGCGAAAGGAGAAAGGGCCCGAGATTGGCAGTCTGGAGAACTGAGCTTTCGGCCGGGCCCCTACAGTGACATAGCTAGAGTGACCTTGGGGCTGGGTGTTCGGTGCCTCACTTTCCCCGTCTATAAAAGGGGCCTGTCTCCCTCTCGCTTGTCCCCTGTGGCCGACCTCGTTATTTATTCAGCGGACTCTTTGTCCAGTGTTTCTATGTGCCGGCTAGTCAAGAAGCTTTTAGACCTCGGAGGTCATCGAATTCAATCCCAGTCCGTTCATAATCCCAGAATTTGCAATAGGGAAACGAAGTAATAGGCACTTGGATGACTAGTCCGAGGTCACACAGAGTAAAGGGCAGACTGGGGCTGGATCCCAAGTCTCTTGATTCAGGACTTAGTAAACTGGTGGGTGAATAAGAACCTTATCAGCTCTTAAGCACTGTGCGCCCTTACAGAGTGGTTATTACTAGACTGTGGCATGCATCTGGAGAGAACCCCCCCCCCCATGCAGGAGAAGTGTAGAAGAGCTAGGATATTCTGGGGGTGAGTGATGAAAAAGAGAAAACTTTAGAAGCAAAAATCCCGAGTCCCAGTCTTCGTCTGGGTTTTGCTTAGTCTTTTTGCCACAGACCTAAGTCAACATCCGTTGTTGGGGACTTCCCTGTCTCCGGTTTCCACCTTCTCTGTATCTTATGTAAGTATTTATTTGGTTAACCTGGTGTAATTCTTGAAACAATCTCCCGGTAAGCCTGGTGTAGCCAAGCATATAATGTATCACTGTAGCATCCGTTTCTATAGATCTCAACTGAAGTTATTTCACTCCGGGCTTCTCTTGATCAGGTTAATACAACAGGTGTCCCTTACCTGGACGTTTTAGTCGTTAACTTGAAATTGAAGTGAAGTGATTGGTGGTGATTCACCCCTTAGAGAACTTCATACTTCTTGGTACTTCCCCTTCTTCTACGTTTAACTATAGTTTGTGTACTTGTACTAAACTTACTCATCTTGATGTCATCTGTGTCACAGAGCACTATGCCTACTTTACCATAATGGATTCTTATTCTTTGTTAGACTGGGTAATGGAATTTATCCTTCCCATTCCTTGATTTATGCTCTTGGGATTTTTTTCACACGTGACCCAGAGAGCCTTGCAATGGCTCTTGCCTTCCAGAAAGATAAAAATGGTGTACTAGCTGTGAACTGCCAGGGTTGCTTGTCTCTTTTGTTAGTTGAAGATGATTTTACTATTGTTTAAAGCTCTAGGGAAGGGGGAAGAGGGAATAGAATAGCTTGAAATAGTATATATAACTCTAATTTTTGTTAGTAAAGTATTCCTCTATGAAACTGAGAGACAGGGCTGTTGTCTCCTTCCTGTGTCCATTTTACAGATTAAGATCATTAAAGCAGTGAAGGCTGACAGTGTGAAAACAGTGATGCAACTGGAATCTAAGCACTAGAACCGGAACCCTTTGCAGTAGCTCTGTTTAGAATATGAACTTGGCTACCCCTCAGGGAGAAAGAGAATGAATTGCCTAAGTGACATCGCTTTTTCTAACCCCTGTCCCCAGTACTGGTCATCGTCATTCCAGCACTGAAACATCTGAATAGTGCTTTTTAAAAAATGCTAAAAGATCATTTGCGTGCTTATCCTGAATTCTTGAGTTGGGGATGTTTTCATCCAGGGTATTTAAGTAGCCTTTTTAGGTAGGCAGGCACATAAAATCTGGATCAGCATTTTTGGCAACTGGGACACCACAAATATGCAAGCCCAGGTCACCACTGTGGAAACACAGCTGCTAATTCTGATCAGCAGTATGAGAAAGGGGAAGAGAGTGGTGAGGCTTCCTCAAGTCTTGCAGGATTTGAACTGTTGGGGCACCCGGGTGGCTCAGTTGGTTTAGCGTCTGACTCGCGATTTCAGCTCAGGTCTTGATCTCAGGGTAGTAAAATCGACCCCACATCAGGCTTCATGCTCAGGAGGGAGTCATCATGAGATTCTCTCCCTCTGCCTCTGCCTCTACCCCTCCCTCCACTCCTGCTGTCTCACTCTCTAAAAAGTAAATAAATAAATAAATAAATAAATAAAATCTTTTTTAAACAAATAAATAAAAGGGCACTGCCTTCCTGAATTAGAATATTGGACCAGGAATCAGGAAATCTGAATTCCCATCCCGGCCCTTCTAACTCACTCTGAGCTTGGGCTGGGCTCCCTAAACACTTTATATAAAGAGTGGTTTAGACCCAGATATCTATTAAGTACTGCTGGGGATACTGAGGTAAGGAAAGCACAATCCTGGTCTCAAGTTCAAATTAAGCATTTTTGTTTCTTCATTTGTTTTGCTTAAATACACAGTTTTTAGATGTATTTATAAAATATATTGACCCCCCCCCCAAAAGATTAACCAGGAAGTGGCAATTTTAACAATTCCTTTCAAATTATCAGCAATTTTAGGGGCACTGGGTGGCTCAGTGGGTTAAGCATCTGCCTTCGGCTCAGGTCATGATCCCAGGGTCCTGGGATCGAGCCCCGCATCGCGTTGGCTCTCTGTTCCTCAAGGAGCCTGTGTCTCCCTCCCCTCTGCCTGCCACTCCCCCTGCTTGTGGGTCTGCGCTCTCTTTTTCTCTTTGTCAAATAAATAAATAAAATCTTTAAAAAGAAAAATAAATTATCAGCAATTTTTCTATAGAGATGATAGTTTTTATAACAGATACACCCATACTAATCTATACTAGTGAATACATTGTAAATATTAAACTATAAAAATTGTTAAGGTTTAAAGTTATAACCAGGATAGATGATAGGTGTGGTGATAGCGATATGAATTGAATATAGGTTTGGGGGAGTTGGTATAGTGTTCTTTCTGTTCGTCACTGAAAACGGAAGAATGTCAGAACACAATTCAAGAAATATCTGGGGGCGCCTGGGTGGCACAGCGGTTAAGCATCTGCCTTCAGCTCAGGGCGTGATCCTGGCGTTATGGGATCGAGCCCCACATCAGGCTCCTCCGCTATGAGCCTGCTTCTTCCTCTCCCACTCCCCCTGCTTGTGTTCCCTCTCTCGCTGGCTGTCTCTATCTCTGTCAAATAAATAAATAAAATCTTTAAAAAAAAAAAAGAAATATCTGAAAACCTATGTGTAAGGCACTGTGCTGGGTGTTACCTGGAATAGGAAAATGAGTAAATCATTGTTCTTGTCCTCAAAGTGCTTATAGTTGAACAGTGGGGATAGTTGAAGTATACAAATAATTACACTTGAAGACATAGCAAAGTAAGTCCCATAAGTAGAAATTAATTACTGTAAGTTTTCAAAGGAAGAAGAGATTATATCTAGTTTGGAGAAGTATGTGGGGTTAGGTAATGGGCTTTGAAGATGAGTGGGATTCCAAATGGAAATGAGGAAGTATCATTCTCCAGGTTGAGGGGGTGGCGTTGGCAAAAGCACAAAGGCAGGAGAGAAGGCACAACTTTCTTACAAGACCAGAGTTGCCCTCTTATTTGATGCAATTAGGGCCAATAGCTGGCCAACGAAAAAAATAAAACGGAATCATACAGCTATTCGTTACACACAGACCTTAACCATTTTATTCTAACTTCAAGCATAAACATCTTTTTGCCATTCTTTAAAATAAGCCTTTTTCTTGGGGTGTGGGCCCCAGGGGTCTGTAAACTATAGCATGGGGGCTAAACCTTGTCCTAGCCTTCTGCCTGTTTCTATAAATAGTTTTATTGGAACACAGCCATGCTCATTTGTTGATGTATTATCTATAGCTACTTTGACGTACAAGGTAGAGTTGAGTAGTTGTATGTATCTGTATGACTCATCTTTATCGAGTCTTTCCAAAGCTTTCAACTTGGTTGTCTGATAGAAACAACTATCAGACAGTCCATGTGGTATGGTAGCTAAATTCTTAAGCTCTGGAGCCAAATTGTTTTGCCGTTTATTAGTTGTACAGGTCTTGGGCACATTGCTCAGTTTTCTTCTTTGGAAAATAGGGGCAATGATAGTATCTAGTTTCTAGGGTTCTTGTGAAGATCATAGGAGTCAGTTCATGTAAAGCACTTAGAACAGCATCTGGCAGGCAGCAAGTACTCAGTATTAGCTGCTGCTGTTTTCCTCTTGTCACTTCTACTTAATTGCTTTACGTAATACTTTATTAAATTATATTCTTACATTAATAAGCACAACTGGCATAAGTTGATTATGAACAAACCTACCTGACACTTGATAAAGGACACAGCTTCACTGAGGGAGAGAAAGAAGTGTTGATCCCATGGTACTAGAGACAAGCCTAGTTAGTGTGCTATCATTTAAATCAGTTAAGAGAATTCTGTGGGATCGTTTGCCAAGAGTATAAGACAACAGAACACATAGGGAAGTAGTGGATTAAAATGGAAAAGGAGACCAGAGCCATGTTTGTCTAATACTTTGAAAGCCAAGGGGATAAGTTTATACTTAGCCATATAGGAAATGGGATTATTTATTCTAAATGGCATGATTGATATGAAAAAATTCAAGTGGTTTAGGAGTATATCACATTAAAAGTTTCCCGTGTAGGTATCTGCTTCATTTTTCTTTTCTTTTTTTAAGATTTTATTTTTAGGTAATCTTGACACCCAGTGTGGGGCTCAAACTCACAACCCCGAGACCAAGAGTCGTAATCTCCACTGACTGAGCCAGCCTGGTGCACCTCCACTTCATTTTCCTAATAGTCCTTAAAATGGGGAGTTGTTGTGAGGATTGAAGGAGATGAGGCATGGTAAACACTACTTGGGGGGAGGGGGGGGACACAAAGACTACTTGGAAAACAGGTATTAGCCCTTAAAAGCCTCAATCCAGTTTTTCTTTGGATTATAATCTCAATTTTGAATTGAGAAAAAGAAAGGTTCTAGGCTGAATGTGAATAAAACAACTTATGCCGTACTCTGAGAAGTCTCTGAACCTTAAGTCTTTACCCCTCCTACTTCCATTTTGGCTCAGCTCTGGATTCCTCTCTGTGCCTTCCTCACCAGAAGTGCTACGAAAGAGAAGATGGCGTAATTATCACTGGAGAAGCAAGCGTTTACAATGACAAGATGACTTTAACTAGAGGAAGATGTCAGATAAGTCAGTCACCAGGCATCCCCCAGACAATTCTGCCATTTAAAGTAGGCAGGCCATGGGGCTTCTGGGTGGCTCAGCCAGTGAAGCGGCGAAGATCTCCATCTCAAGGTCATGAGTTCAAGCCCTGTGGTGGACTCCTGGAGCCCACTTTAAAAAAAAAAAAAAAAAGTTGGCAAGCCAGGCCTGATAGAGGGAAAGGGAGGGAAGAAGACAGGGCAAGTTGATGATGCAGGCACTCCCACATGTAGCTTTTAGCATCATAAAGCCATTTAGAAAATCAAAAGTTTTCTGTAGTTTGCTATGAGAAGTCATCAAGAGTCTGACACTTAATACATTAAGACAAGCCGTTTATGCCAAAAGAAAGCTTACAGTAGGGAGTGGGAAGGAAATGCTTTTGAAGTTCCACGGCTTTGAGTGATATCTTTTCAGATTTAGGTAACATCCCCAAGCGGAGGAGGGGCCCATCCTTAGGAATGCAAAGCCCTGCGGAAAAGGAAAGGGTTGAGAAGGGTCCACCCTACCTCTTTTCCTTTACACAAAGGCCCTAGGCTTTTGTATACAACCTGCTTTTGTAGGTTGAGAACCTTACACAGTACAGCATAGTGAGATGGAAACCTGCGTGACAAAAGTAAACAGGAGAAATGATATGGAGGGAATCTATACGTTATGGCGAGCAAAACTAGCAACCAGAGGACCTTTTCAGCCAGGATGAGTCTTTCTCTAAATAGGTAATAGAGGGTGAGACTGTGCTGAGCGTTGACACAATTTTGAAGCAGTTTAGAGCACCTAGAACTTAGTCTTTTGGTTTTCAAAATCAGAGGCAAAGGCATGCCGCCAACTCTGTACCCGCAGGCCCCCATTCCTCTCTCCTGCCTTTATCCCCCCTGCCTTTTCTGATGGCTTTTAATCAGCTATCACACAACCCCAGGCATGATCTGTATCTTAGTACGTCTTACACTGTTTTTCATTATTTGTATGTATCCCTTCTCCAGACTGGGCTTCTTGAGGATAGGGGTTTATCGTAGTTCCGTCACTCCATAGATACACAATACATCTGAGTGAGTGAGTGAAGTGAGTGAGTTCCTTAGGGTCACAAAGATAGTTAAGTCCCAAGAGCCAGAGCTAGAACCCAGTCTTCTGATTCCTAGCCCAGTACTCTTCCACCACACCATGCAGCCTCAATCTGGAGTATTAAACAACTTTTCTCATTTTTGTGTACATTCTTTCAGTGCATTTTCATTAAATCATCCTTTGTTAATAAAGGGAGGGGGAGGGGCACCTGGAATGCTCAGCTGGTTTCACATGAGGCTCTTGATTTCGGCTGAGGTCATGATCTCAGGGTGGTGAGATCAAGCCCCACGTTGTACCCAAGCTGAGCGGGAGTCTGCTTGAGATTCTCTCTCTCCCTCTTCCTCTGCCCCTCCACCTGCGTGCGCACACTCTCTCTCTCAAATAAATATATAAATCTTTTTTAAAAAGGGGGGAGGAAGGAATAAAATAGGAGCAGTTAAAATGTTTTCTAGTTTCTGCTTCACACCAAATGAATTCCCAGTGTTCACAGGCAAACCAATGCCATTATGATCTAGATGATTAAAATCTTGTATAATATAACCAAAAGAGAATTTAGGGACTCCTGGCTGGCTCAGTTGGTAAAGCATGCGACTCTTGATCTCAGGGTCATGAGTTCAAACCCTACATTGGCGTGGAGCCTACTTTAAAAAAAAAAAAAAAGGAAAATTTAAGCAAGGGGAACCTTTGTCTGCCTTTGACTGTAACAGGAAGGCAGTTAAAGCAATGCTTTGCTGATGTATGTTTATCTGATTAGCTTGTGTTCTTTAAATCAAGCTGTAAGAGGCTGTATACTTTAAGTGACATGAAAGCGAGCCCTATGTGTGACTTGGACGTCTCCTTTCAGAGATTAATTGTGTCATCTAATGAGTAAGCACACTATTACTAATTATATTTCATCCTTACTGTACCTTAGAATTAGAAAGTCTTTTGACATATTTGATCCTTACAACCCTATGAGATTGACAGAGTGTAGGTATTTTTATATCCATTTTGTAATAAGGAAACTAATACTTGTTGGGTTTAAGTGATTTGCTTAATGTCATGTGGCTAATACATGGCACTTGTGTCCATAGCTCAGAACCTCTCATGTCTAATCCAGTACTTTTTCTGCTCTTATCACACTGTCTATAAAACACTGAAATCTACATAAATCATACTAAAGCACTCACAGTTAGCACGTTGGAAATGTATCAAGACTACAAAAGGATCCAGTAAGAGGGTACAAAGGGTGTTTCTCATGATTGCTGGATTTCGGGATATGGCTTAGCCAACAACAAAGGGTATCTGAGAAATGGAGTATAGTAGCTGGGAGATCCCCTCCCCATTGGACTTAGGCCCTTCTATCGTTGCATAACTAAAAGACCTTTTCAGTTTGTTTGCTTGACATATCAAATTTGAGTTGTTCAAACCAGGCAAATAAAAGCTTTGCTAAAGGCCTTTGTGAAGAATGTAGTTGTATACTTGATCTTCTTTGTACAGAAAGGTGAGAGTGGGCAAGAGAAATAGGAACTTCTATGTTATTTGTCGCCAAAACAGGATATGTAAAGCTCAGAAATCCCCCCTGCTTAGCTGCTTCCCAGCAAACCATCTGGAGATGTGGGAGGTTTGGGATAAATGGTTAGACCACTGTTAACAGAAACCTTATATGAAAAGTAGATGTTATGGGTTCCATTGACTAAAGAGTATATTAGTGTCATTGTTTAATAACGTGGGCCTCAGTTTCTCCACCTGTAAAATAGGGGAGTTGTAGTTGATAATGTAATTTTTTAAAGTAGGAAATATTAAATTCACATGGTTCACAATTCAAAAGGTACAAAAGGATATTTAGTGAAAAATGTTCCTTCTCCTCCTACCCACATCTGACCAGTTCCCCTCCTAGGGATCACAATGTTACCTCTTTCTTGTGCCCTGACCCCTAGAGATAGTATAGGTGTTTATAAATAATATATATATACTTTTAACTCTATTGAATTTTTTTACAGATGCTAGCATACAGTACACCTGCTTTTTTCATCTCATAACTTGGAGATCATTCCATATAAGTATATAAAGAGTTTCCTAACTCTTTTTTTTTTTTTTTAAAGAGTTTATTTATCTATTTGACAGAGATAGAGACAGCCAGAGAGAGAGGGAACACAAGCAGGGGGAGTGGAAGAGGAAGAAGCAGGCTCATAGCGGAGGAGCCTGATGTGGGACTCGATCCCATAACGCTGGGATCACGCCCTGAGCCGAAGGCAGACGCTTAACGACTGCGCCACCCAGGCGCCCCGAGTTTCCTAACTCTTATTTAGGTTGCAAAGTATTCCATTTTATGGAAATATGATAATTTATTTAATCCATGCCCAATCAATGAATATTTATGTTGTATTTTCAATATTTTGCTATCACAGACAGTCCTGTGACAAATAACTTTGTTCGTATAACATTTGACATATGTGTCAATGTATCTTTAGGATAGATACATCTGATCCTTGAACAACATAGGTTTGAACTGTGTGAGTCCACTTACAGGCGGATTTTTTACATTACAGCACTGTAAATGTATTTTCTCTACTTTATGATCTTCTTGCTAACATTTTATTTTCTCTAGCTTACTTTTTTTTTTTAAGATTTTATTTATTTATTTCTGAGAGAAAGAGCATGAGCACCAGCAGGGAAAGCGGTAGAGGGAGAAGCAGGCTCCCTACTGAGCAGGGTGCCCAACGTGGGACTCGATCCCAGGACCCCAGGATCATGACCTGAGCCAAAGGCAGACGCTACCCAGGCATCTAGCTTACTTTATTGTAAGAATATAGTATATAATACATATAAGGTACAAAGGTACAAAGCATGTTAATCGACTATGTCATCAGCAAGGTTTCCGGTCAATAGTAGGTTCTTAGTAGTTAAGTTTTGGAGAGTCAAAAGTTATACACAGATTTTTGACTGCTTGGAGGTCGGTGCCACAACCCCCCTGTTGTTCAAGGGTCACCTGTATTTAGAGGTGGAATTACTGGCTCAAAGGGTATGTACATCAGACGGATAATTAAACACTCTTCTAGTTCTGGTATTCTGTGAGATTTTAATTGTGAATGAACAGCAGAAGAGATGAGAAGGTATCATTTTCTTGAAACACCTTAATTTTTTTAATGAATTTATTTATTTGAGAGAGAGTGTATGGGAGGGGCAGAGGGAGAAGGAAAGAGAGAATCTCAAGCAGCCTCCCCACTGAGTGCAGAGCCGGACATAGGGCTCGACTCCACGACTCCGAGTTCATAACCTGAGCCGAAATCAAGAGTAAGACACTTAACCAACTGAACCACCGAGGTGCCCCTGAACGTCTTAATTTTTATCTCTTGTTATTCCGAAACTCCATCTTAAGTAAGGGCCAAGTATAGGCAACCTCACCAAAATGATGTTAAATTGCAAATTTCACAAAAGTCACCTACTACGTGAAGATCCTATAGATTTTTCTATTGCTGTTCAGTGTGCTATTACTCAGGAGTTAACTTGTAAGGCGAATGTTATAAACTCAGGACAAAATGGGACTGGCTACTAACTACTCTTACCAGTACTTACCACATAGAGGATTCAGAAAATTAGCTGTGTTTTACAGTCCATCCATGTAGGGAATAAAAGTGGAAAAATCAAGAAAGAGAGCATACCTGAGACGTTTGTGTGTGTGTTTCACTGGCTTCCCAGGTTTTTGATGATTGTGGAATGTGGTAATTTTGTGAAATGGGTGGTACCGTAACAATCAGATGTCTTTCTGAGGAGCTAGATCAGAATTCTGTCATCCCCTCACACCTCTTGACTAGACCTACTAACCTTCCTTCCTTCCATTTCTCACCTCCATCATTCTCTCTCTAGGTGTCTTAAGCCATTCCCGAAATTTGTTCTGTAAATAGGTTTCAGTCAGAGCCTCTGTCCTCTTCATCTCTAAATTTCCTATGGCCCTTGGAGCAGAGGGTACTTAATAAATGCTTGTTGGATTGAGTTTGGGTAGATGTCAGAGTGATCTAGCCTCTGTTTGGCTACCCTCTCAAGGTGCCGTATCTTTCCTTTTCCTGGCATAGTGTGAACACCTTTCAGCCCACCCCTCTGCACACCTAATATGATTCAGGAAGGGACAAAAGGCCAAGTAAACGATCTTGAAGAAGGGTGTGTGCATGTGTGTGGGTGTGTGTGTGTTTAAGTAAGTGGACACACGTATCCCTTTTGGCTCCCACTGCCATTCTTTGTGCTGCGGTTAAAAATTTGGACCTCACTTACTTAGCTACATGCTAGTGGTAGCTGTGGAGTTAGACATACTCAGTAGGAATAACCTAGGAATATTCAACTCAAAATAAACACGTATCTTTTTTTCCCCACAAATCTCAGGTGTATGAAATCATAAATACTAGGTGAATACAAACACTGGCTTAGAAATAAAGTTGTACCTTTAGAAGAGACAATTGGATTAGTGTTGACTTTTCTAATTTTAGAATAAAGAAACTTGTCTATTGGCCATGCTTTAAGCGCTCAGACATTCTGTGGGATAGGAGATCGCTTGGCTCCCTTGTGCACTCTAATTCCTATAAAGATGAGAGGATGACAGGGCCTCACATGCAGCTTCCCAGGTAGGTCCCATCTTTTCAAATATAAGCTTTCTTTAATGCCAGGCCCCGAAGGAAAATTACTTTTGGGTAGCTTAAGGTAGATGCCTCACTAGGCTTCTTTCTACCTGTTATTTGGACAATTTGTAAAAGGGCCATAAGCTTTCTAGCAACTAATCATGAAGAGAGTTTCCTTTATTATGGTTTCAGAAGTATCACAAGGTGTATGGTGCTATATTACAGCTTAGAATTGAGGGGCAGAATTGATACCCCTTCCCTACTCTTAATAAACTAGGATGTAGAAAAGATGGGCTAGGCAAAAACATAATGTATCATATTTCATTTCAAGATGGCGGGTTTTTTTAAGATTTTATTCATTAGAGAGAGAGCATGCACGAGTGGGGGGAGAGGGACAGAGGGAGAGAGAGAAGCAGACTTCCCACCCAGCGGCAAGCTGGACTCAGGACTCCATCCCAGGACCCTGAGCTCATGACCTGAGCTGAAGGCAGACGCTTAATGGACTGAGCCCCCCAGGCGCCCCTCAAGACGGTGTTTTGAGCACATCCCTTTTCCTTCCCAAAATCCTAGTAAAATGACTATAGAAATATAAATTTTTTTGAAGTGTGATATTGTGATTTATAATAAGAAATACATATTTGGTCTGCATCCCGTTTCTGGTATAGAACTCCTAAAACCTTTGAGATTTCCTAAATGATGCGAGCTATAAAGGTGTCCTTTGTTATGTTATAATGAGATGACTTTTTTTTAGCAGTTTATAATTTAGTTGGAAATCAAAAACATAAATCTGAGTCAATTAACCTTCTAAGTGAAGTTTATGTTCTTAAAAAATATATAAGATACTGGAGGGAAATGCAGACACAAACTGGATGCTTGATGATATTAAGGAATTGTTAATTTTTCAGGGGAGTTAGTGGTACTGTATTTTGTTTTGTTTCTTCTAAAGTCTCCTTCTTTTAGAGATACAGAAATGCATACAAATAAAATGTTTTAATATCTGAAATTTGCATTAAAATTATGCAGGCCATGGGAATGAATGGGATATAGACGAGACAAGGCTGGCTTTGAGTTGATAATTGTAGAAGTTGATCGATGAGTACATGCGGTCTACTTTTGTATATATTTGAAAATTTTTATAATAAATTAGGATGTCTTATTTAGTTTTTCTTCGATTGTGAAATAAAAAAACTAAATATGCCTGGGGCCTCAGTGATCTATCACACAACATATTATACTCTCTCCACCTTTCTATCTTATCCAGTGAGGCTGCCTGCCCTTTCCTCCCTGGACTCTGTCCCAGGAGGAGAATGGAGCTGAAGATTGAGTTCAGTCACCAATGGCCAATAATTTAATCAATCATGCCTATGTAATGGAACCTCTATTAAAAAAAAAAAAAAAAAGAGGGGCGCCTGGGTGGCACAGCGGTTAAGCGTCTGTCTTCGGCTCAGGGCGTGATCCCGGCGATCTGGGATCGAGCCCCACATCAGGCTCTTCTGCTATGGGCCTGCTTCTTCCTCTCCCACTCCCCCTGCTTGTGTTCCCTCTCTTGCTGGCTGTCTCTATCTCTGTCAAATAAATAAAATCTTTAAAAAAAAAAAAAAAAAAAGAGCTTTCAGCTTGGGGAACTAGAACACTTCCAAGTACCACTGTGCTAGGTCCCAAACACCAGGATAGAAACTCCTTTGTTCAGGACCGTGCCCGCTCTTCATTAGGCTGTTAATTCATATTGTTTAATATCCTTTGTAATAAATCAGTAATCTATTGAGTAAATGGGTTTCCTTAGTTCTGTGGACTGCTCTACAAATTGCTTGAACCCAAAGAGAAGGGGTCGTGGAGACTTCTGATTTTATATCCAGTCAGAAGTGCAGGTAATAACCTGAGTCTGTAATTAGCATCTGAAGTGGAGGGCAGTCTTCTAGGACTCAGCCCTTCACCTGTGGAATCTGATACTGTTTCTGGATAGTGTCAGAATTCAGTTGGACCTTACTGCACCGAGCTGGTGTTGGAGAATTACTTGGTGGTGGGGAAACCACCCATAGGACACATCTTTTATAATTAGGAGACAGGGAGAGAGAAGCCTGAAACTTTGAGACATCTCAAAGAATATGGATGTAGATTGGAATTCAATTAAAGCAAATTACTTACCACCCAATTCAACATAGATGAAGGACCTCCCTGTGGGTGAGGTTAAGTGGCTGGGATTCACTAGCTCACCCCGAACACCCCGAAAATGAGAATAGCAAAGGTTAGAAAGAAAGGTTTAGCTATGGAGCAGGGCATGAAAGACAAATCAAAGACAGAGAACTGAAGTTTAGAGAGAACAGTGGATGAAGAAGTAACAATGCGTTCCCAGGTCACTGTATTTGCGCACATGGTCACGACATTGGTGCTACGGGCAGCCCTGGCTTTGAAGAACTAACCTGTGCTGTCAGCTACTCTGCTGTCACCTTTGTGAGCTCCTCATAACAGTCCTGAAAACAATCCTAAGAGGTAGCTACTTTTTATTACTCTGATTTTTAGAGCTGAGGCACAGAGATATTAAGTCATTTGCCCAAGGGCCTACAACCAGTAGGTACAGTTTTACCAGTTAGAGAACGAATATACTCCCTTGCGTACTTGGAGAGCCGCCATAAAAAAGAAAGGGAAAATACCTTTTCTGCCCACAGCTTCCTACTTACGGCTTTTTGTTTGCTTTTGGTGGGCTGTTAGGATCTTAGAACTTCTAATCTCAAAAATGCAGGAGTTAATGGTTAGGGACAGACCCTGGAAGCAAATGTTACTTTCATTAATCATGCTGGGAAATATATCCAACAATTTCTTCATACAGAGGTTGGTTTTTTTGTTCATGCATTTCCCATTTGAGGTCTGTCTTCCTGGTAGTTCAGTTTCTGTAGTTCATAACTAGTCTAGAAAAGTAAGACTACAGGAGATGTATACATTCCCCTTCATCTGGAACTCAGAGATTTTATTCACATAGTAGGTAAAAAAAAAAAACAAAAAAAAAACACAAAACAACAACAACAACAAAAAACAAAACACCTCTCTCAGATCCCAAAGATGAGCCGGTTAGTATTATTAAATTCAGTGTTAGCCCAGAAGATTCTTCGATTATCAGGTGATAATTTTTTTGAAAATTATTTATTTATTTATTTGAGAGAGAGAGCAGAGCAAGAGTGAGAGGGCACAAGCAGGGCCAGGGGCAGAGGGAGAAGCAGGCTGGGGCAGAGGGAGAAGCAGGCTCCCCATGGGGCTTGATCCCAGCACTCTGGGATCACAACCCGGGCCAAAGGCAGACGCCTAACCGCTGAGCCACCCAGGCGCCCCATATCAGGTGATAAATTTTAAGTGAGGCTAGGTTAGCTCTCTGCCTTTTGGGAATATCACAATAAACAAATGCTTTATTTTAGTTCCTGGTTGAATCTTGACTTTCTTTTTCTTTTTCTTCTTTTTTTAAGCTCTCACTTGTTAAACATGCAGTCCTTAGATTCTGTGTACTGTATATCTATGTTGTACATCTCTGTAATTCAGAACTGCGGTTCTCAAAGTTTAGAGTGTGTAAGAATTGCCTATAATAGCTTGATAAATAACTAGATTCAGAGGCCCATTCCCTGCAAGGAAATTCACTGGTCTGGAGTGGGGTGTGTAATTTTAATTTTTCACCAAACATCTCAAACGATTCTGATTCAGGGAGTCTTGGGACCACACTTTAAGAAATCCTTGAGCTAGGAAGAAAGTAATTAACATTTATTATTTACTATGTATGTTATTAATGTATCAGTCACTTTCATATGTATTTTTACATTTTGATGTTCAGAATATCGTGAGATTTTATTTCCTAGTTTTAGGTGGATGTATCATCCCACAAAGTTTTAGTAACTTGTTCTAAGCTTCAAAGATGATATAGCTTTATGACAGTCAGCAGTCTGACTCCCAGACCAGGAGGGCTCTTGCTTTTACTGTGTCTGCTTCAGCAAGGTATCTCAGAAGAAATGATTAAGATGGTGAATTGGAGGGTCACCTGACTGGCTCAGTCAGAAGAGCATCTGACGCTTGGTCTTGGGGGTTATGAGTTTGGGCCCCATATTGGGCATAGAGATTACTTAAATAAAACTTAAAAAAGAAATATTGGTGAATTGGGAAATGTTACTGAGTGATAGGAACAGTATGCTCTAAAATGTGTTTGATAAAGCCACTGAGAAGTTAGAATGTCTAAAGCATATCAATATTCACAACACATCTAGGAGAGATAGGTATGCATTTGTTTCTCATGAAAAATATCATATACACCTAAACTTTTCTAATCGCAGTAGGCCCTAAAGATGAGTTATTTTCTTTACCGAGGAACCTGTGACCATAAAGATTAAATAACCTGATGTAACGGAAAAACCTGGGCTAGAAACCAAAATTTCCTCATTTTACTCTTAAACATTCTTTCAAATCATAATCACAGTAAGGGCTAAGGGTGGCTGCAGCCCATATACTGCCAGAGAATTATCCAAAGAGCTATTGAGTCTGTGGCTGGGAGCGATGGCTCCCTGTGACAACATTGAGCATTTGAAAGTTTGCACAGAGGCATAATAGAGGTGATCTGATATTTTAGAGAATGGTATTTAAAGCTCTGGTATTGTAGAGATGACATTTTTAGAAGTCTGAAAATATATAGTACAATGGCATTGTGGGATTTTGTGAATTTGAACAGATTGCTGAAACGTGGCCTGGAGCTCAGGCCGCATGGAGTCTTTTCTCACCTTGCTTAGAGCCATGTAGAGGTCGAGCAGTCAAGAATACTGCAGGTAACCATTTTAGCTCAAATCGTATGCCATAGCATGGTAGAAAGCCTTGCGAGACACAGCTGCTATGCAGGTAGGTAACAGCTAGACTTAGTTCCTCCATAACACAAATAATAGAAAGAGCACTAGACTTGAGGTCGGAATCTGGATTCTAATTGCAGACTGCCACTAGACTGACTGCCACATGACCTTAGCTCGTCTGTTAACCTTGTGTACCTCCATCTTCCGTCTGTAAAATGAGTAGCTATTCCTGTGTAACCCAGGCCCATCTTTCAAGTGCCATTAAATTTGGAAACACACTACATTGTTGTAGCTTAGCAGAATAGCCTGAGAACATGCCACAAAAGTAAATGAGGTAATTATTGGACCCAGACTTAGAATCGCAAATACTGAATGCCTGAAACGTATATTAGACTGTACATAGCCTTAACCTAAGCCTTACGATGCCTTCTATAAACAAGATGTGAGTAGTGTTCTTCAGCCTCATTATTGAGCACTCACGGAGCATAATAATAACGCGCTGATGCTGGGGGCGGGGGAGGTGGGAGGATGGGTTAAATGGATGATGGGGATTAAGACGGGCCCTTGCTGTGATGAGCACCGGTGTCGAGTGTGGGTGCTGAGTCACTGAACTGTGCATCTGCAGCTGCTATTACAGAGTCTGTTAACTGAGTGGGATAATAAATAAAAATTTTTAAATAGTAGTAATAATAACTCGGTGAAGGGCGCCTAGGTGGCTCAGTCGGTTAAGCAGCTGTCTTCGGGTCAGATCATGATCCCAGGACCGTGGGATTGAGCCCCACATCAGGCTCCCTGATCATCGGGGAGTCTCCTTTCCCCTCTGCCTACTCCCTCCACCACCTGCTCATGCTTGTGCTCGCTCGCTCTCTCTCTTTCTCAAATAAATAAATAAAATCTTTAAATAATAACTCACTGAGTAATAATGCTTTAACATATGGTATATGGTCTTTTTTTTCCTCAGTATTTCTTCCCATTCATTATTTCATTTGAATCATGTAACGACCCTGAAGGAGAGCAAAACTGATGTTCTCTGTTTTCCTGAGTTTTAGATGAGACACTGAAACTCAAAAGATCAAAAGTAGTTCTCAAAGAGGTAGGGTGATTTTGGCCCCCCAGGGGACTTTTGGCAATGTCTGGAGACATTTTTAGTTGTCACACCGGGGATGGTGCTACTGGCATTTGGCGGGTAAAGGCTGGGGTATTGTTAAACATACTACAATGGACAGGACGGCTTATACAACAACAAATTATTCGGCTTCAAATGTCAATAATGCCAAAATTGAGAAACTCTGAGATAGGTGTTTTATCCACAAGAACACAAAGCGAAAGAGTTGGGTGGACCAGAATCCAGATCTTAGACTCACTCTAATGTGTTCTCCACTGTCCGCAAAACATTTGAGCGTTTAAGACTAGAATCACAAAATTCTGGATCTATTGCTACTGTTTTGAGGAGGTACAAGTGAGAAGTGGGCTTTGTTTACTCACCGTTGAAGGTTTCCACACATAATACAGATTATATAATCCAATAAAAATCTACTAAGTACTTGCTGTGCTTCTCACAGTCCGCTGTCCACGTCCTGCAGGGAGCTTAGTCTACTTTTATCATATTTTTCTATTTATTGAGTAAATACCAAATTTAAATCATTTATCCAGATACTATTGAAATCTGGACACAGCTCCTCTAGCAGTCTGTATATACACAGTACCTACTGATAACCTAAAGACCCATAGTATTTGTATAGGAAATGGCACCAGGACAGTCAAGCTGGAAATTAGCAGAGCCAGGATTTGAATACCATCTGACTCCAAACTCACGCTCTTAACAATATTCTGTAAGCTTAACTCTCTCTCACCGACAAAGGGTGGCATGGGACCTGAAAAGCTCTTCCAATCCAGGATAGACCTTGTAGAATGTTCTTCAGTTTTGACCCTCAAACCATTTTATAACCCAGAAATTAGAAGGTTCTTCTTTTCCTTCTAAAGTTTTAACAGATGTCTTTATGGTTTCTGGCAAATTAAAGGACTATAGCCCATGGTTCCGTAAGGATTTTTTTTTTTTCTCTGAATGCCTCACAGAAGAACTTGAGCAGAAGAGCTAATAAAGGCCACTCTACATAGCAACAAAAGTACTCTATTAAAAGATAAATCTCATCATATCACTTCCTGCTTCTTACTCTTAAATAGCTGCCAGTTGCCCTTAGAATAAAATTTAGTCTCCTTAAAATGACTCAATGTGTTTATTCATTACTGACCTTGAAATGCCCTTGGGTTTTTTTTTCTTGCCTGGGGATTCTGTTCCCTTACCTTTCTACCCAACTCCAGTAATTCATCAGTCTGAAGTTACCTCCTTAGAGAGGTCTTCTCTCTTCTCTCTACCTGACCCCCATCTAAATTAGTTCTTTCTCTGTTATTCTCTGCCACAGTACCATGTTTACTTCCTTCATACTACTTATCATGATTGGTAATTGTATATGCTTTCCCATATCTATTTGTTTATATACTTAATGAGGGCTTCTTCTTCCTAGAATAAGCCCCACAAAGGCAAAAATCCTACCTTTTTGCACCTGGCTCCTTTGAGGTAGATATTGGAACCTATAAATACTTTTCAAGTGCCTTGTGGCTCAGTGGGTTTAGCGTCTGCCTTCCACTCAGGTCATGATCTCAGGGTCCTGGGATCGAGCCCACACCAGGCTCCCTACTCAGCAGGGAGTCTGCTTCTCCCTCTCCTTCTGCCCTTCCGCCTGCTTGTACTCTCTCTCTCTCTCAAATAAATAAAATCTTTAAAAATAATAATAATAAATTTTTAAAAAGAATTAAATACTTCTCAAATGAATAACGTTTATTGGATGTTCTTCCAGATGTAGTAAGGAGGTAATAATTAGAAAGTTTACTTGTCCTCAAGGAACCTGTTGTGTAAAAATGGTATTTTTTTTATTATGTACTTTAAGAACTGTAAGTCAAGTTTTCCATAAGAGAAGATTGCCGGGGAAATCCAGAAAAGAGAGATTTCTGTCAAGAATCCAAGGGAAACCTAATGGAAGAGATGGCATATTAAATAAGCCTTAAAAAATGAGCTAGATTGTAAACTCAAAAAAGCAAGGGCCATGTTTTAACTTCATCCTAATTCTGACACATTTTAAGTGCATGATAAATGTTGAATAAATAATGGGAGGATTTGCACATATTCAGGAAATGTGGGGGAGAAGGAGGCAGTACAGGGAATGACACAAGCCAAAAAAGCATACAGGTGTCAAGGTGCTCAATTTATTCAGGAAAAATGAGTAGGTCAGTTTCAGTGGAATATTTCAGTTTGAAATAGGCTGGAAGGTAAGTCAGTAACAAAGACATAAATGCCAGATATAAAGTAAGCTTAACCGATATCAAAAGTTGGATATAAAGATACTTAGGTTTCATGGGGCGCCCAGGTGGCTGAGTCATTTAAGCATCTGCCTTCGGCTCAGGTCATGATCCCAGGGTCCTGGGGCCCCAAGACAGGCTCCCTGCTCAGCGGGGAGTCTGCTTCTCCCTCTCTCTCTGCCCCTACTCATGCTCACTTTCTCTCTTTCTCGAATAAATAAATAAAATCCTTTTTAAAAAAAGATACTTAGGGCGCCTGGGTGGCACAGCGGTTAAGCGTCTGCCTTCGGCTCAGGGCGTGATCCCAGCGTTATGGGATCGAGCCCCGCATCAGGCTCCTCCGCTATGAGCCTGCTTCTTCCTCTCCCACTCCCCCTGCTTGTGTTCCCTCTCTCGCTGGCTGTCTCTATCTGTGTTAAATAAGTAAATAAAATCTTTAAAAAAATAAAAATTAAAATTAAAAAAAAAAATTAAAAAGATACTTAGGTTTCTCGGGGTGCCTGGGTGGCTTAATCGATTGAGCGTCCTACACTTGGTTTCAGCTCAGATCATGATCTCATGGGCATGGGATCAAGCCCTGCATTGGGGCCCACGCTCTGTAGGGAATCTGCTTGAAGATTCTCTCCCTCTACCCCTCCCCCAACTCGTTCATTCTCTCTCTGTCTAAAATAGGTAAATAAATCTTTTTTTTTTTAAGATACTTAGGTTTCTCTTTGCCGACAGTTGTTAATTCAGGGGAGTAGAGCCTAAAATGTAAATTACGGCCTCAGAAATATACGTAAATAGTACCTTGAGTACAAACACTGGTTTAGCTTTGAGCACTGATTCCATTATCAACATCATCACCATCAAATAGCAGGATTCAGATTCCTGTGGAGCATCTTCTGTACTTGGCTTGTCTGGAAAGAAAGTGTTTGCTTTCTTATATTTAGAGAAGAAAGCAGCACACTAGCCTGACAGATCCCTAGGCGTGTTCAGACAATTACAGAATTTATATATCACTGAAGAGCTCCCTTCAGTGCCTTCTGAGGTCCTTCCAATTCTTCGTGAGATTTCGATGACCTTCCAATTAAGGGACGGTGCTCTCAGGTTTCAATTACAGGTGGTCTGCATATGGTTGAAGAAATGGCTCATGCATCTCTTTCCAGGCCTAATTGTTTTTCTCCTACCTTTTCGCAATACCGTTTTATTAACATGATGACCAAAATAGGCCCCGATTGAAAAGATCATAACAACATTTCGGGGTATTTTGTGAGACCTAATCCAAGCTGGGTTTATCAGGAAAGGCACAATGTGCTTTGAATGTTCAGAGGCCTTACTTAGCAGGAGACCTCAGAAGATGAGGAGGGTTTGTTGCATCAGAGATGGCAAGGATGGGCATTCCAGACTGAAGAAACAATGTAAGCAAAGATACTAGACACGAGAGTGGGGTTTGTCCAGTTCGAGCTTTGGCTATTGGACTCGTTTGACTGGAGCTCCTAGTATGTGGAGGCAGGAAAGTAGGTTGAGGCCTTTATTGTATAGATCTGTGATCTCAGAACAAGGAAGTTAATAGACAAGGAAAGGGAGAGGTTGGTAGGCAGTGGTATTTTTTGAGCAGGTAAGTAGAGCCATGCCTTGGGTAGATTCATTTGTCTTTGGTGTATCGCATGGGATGAACGGGGTGGAGGGTACTGTTAGGAAAGCCCATGTTTGTAATAGAATTGCTGATGGCAAAAACCAGAGGCAGGTGGGCGAATCTTCTCATGCAGTTGGGATTAGGAAAAGTGATCAGAACCATGACCTTTAATGGACATGAAATTGTGACATTGGGTAAATAGCAAGGCGGGTTTAGCAGAGAGTACGTCCTGGGCGGGGAGTGAGGATAGGTAAGTTCTAGTAAAGGTACCTCCACAGCTTTCTAGAATAACATTGAACACATTGCTTAAGCTGCCTGTGCTTCTGGTTCTGAGAAGAGTGATTGTGGGGATAAAATAAGATAACAGAGTTGGGGGGCACCTAGGTGGCTCAGTCTGTTAAGTGTCTGCCTTCGGCTCAGGTTGTGATCCCAGTGTCCTGGCATCGAGTCCCACATCAGGTTCCTTGCTTCTCCCTCTCCCCCTTTGCCACTCCCCCTGCTTGTGCTCTCTGTCTGTCAAATAAATAGAATCTTAAAAAAAAAAAAAAAAAAAAGATAACAGAGTTGGGTTTATAGGAAGGAGGCGCCATTGCTTCGTCCCACATCATTTGTCCAGGTCCCACAGTTATTCATTGGGTAGATGTGCAGAGTAAAAGTATTTTCAGGTTGATCTTATCTTACAGTTTGGTCTGTTTTCTCTACTGTCCCTTTCCAGAAAGTGGCATTTATCCAGGTTCAGTGCCCTAGAGACTTGATTCATATTAAGGATCTGGATTTGGCATGTCAGGCCCCTTGAAGGTCAACAGCAGTGTATTCCTTCCTTCCCTATTTTTTGCCTTTCGTCCATTTTTAAAACAGGTATGAGTTTTGTTTACAATCTCCTCACACTCATCACCAAACAAATATTTTATAAAAGTTATCTGTGAAGGCAAATTAGGCCAGAACATATAAATGTTAGATTCTCCCAAGCACTTTGTGGTTTCATACTCTAGGCTTCTGTGAAATGAATAAGTGGAACTAGATGAATTTGTAATCCCTTCCGAGTCTTAAACAGTTCAACTTGTCTATGTTATCCTATAGCAACTAAATTTTGCTACTTCTAATACAGAGCTATTGAATCATTTGTAAGCATATCCATCAAATACTATTATACTATTATAATACTATTATACAAATACTATTTCAGACTCCCTAAGGTGGCAGAGAGAAAATTGAGGTTTGTCCAGTATCTCATTAACAGATTAAGGAATTGATTTGTCTGTCTTATGTCTAAGTTGCCAGGAGAGAAATGCAGAGAAAAACAATCCATTTCAGCAAGCACTTACACTTGTGTGCAGGATGTTAGAAAATGCAGGAGATTCATGGATAAATAAGACAGGGTCAGGGTGCCTGGGGGGCTCAGATGGTTAAGCATCTGCCTTCAGCTCAGGTCACGATCTCAGCATCCTGGGATTGAGTCCCGCCTCGGTCTCCCTACTCAGTGGGGAGAATGCTTCTCCTTCTCCCTCTGCCTCTTCCCTCCGCTTGTGCCCTCTCTCTCTCTCTCTCAAATGAATCAATAAAATCTTAAAACTTAGAACCTACAATCCAGTAGGAAGGCTAGGGGTAGAGAAGCATTCTGTTCTCCTGAAACCTGACCGGAAAAACTGTAGAATTAAGTTTTAGCTCTGGGTGAAACTTGACTGATCATATAATTCAGTGTTTATACAGTTAAGGAAAATGAAGCTATAAAATATAAAATTATTTGCCCAATATAGCATTTGTCACCTGCATCCCTTTCATGTTTAAACTTGTTCTCTTCCCTTTATATTTTGTTGCTTACGTGGTAATAGCGTGGTCCGTTCGTGTTTGCCCAGAAGGCATAGGTGATCTAGAGATTGGACAATGGGCATTTTAAAAATTAAGTTTGTAGGGGCGCCTGGGTGGCTCAGTCAGTTAAGCGTCTGCCTTCAGCTCAGGTCGTGATCCCGGGCTTCCTGCTCAGTGTGGAGTCTGCTTCTCCCTCTGCCTGCCGCTCCCCCTGCTTGTGCTCTCTCTTGCTCTCTCAAATAAATAAATAAATAATCTTTTTTTAAAAATTAAAATTAAGTTTTCTTTAGCATGCTTTCTCTTGAAAATGATAGGCCTCCCTGCCTGGATAGTTCTCCACGCAATGGATTCCTCCAGGACCTATCTTGCCCCATCGGGCTTCTTATCTACCTTGCTCAGTCTGAGCAGCTTAATGAGGTGGACTGGACACGTGGAAAGATGAAATTTATGATAGACAGGGGTGACCTTGAACCCGTATCTGGAAACAAAGTGCTTGTCTTAATCTGATTAGAATCAAATTACAAGTTTGCTGTCTGTCTTTCTGTGGAGAGTTAGAATGAACTCAGGGCAGGTCCTGAGTTACCATCCTTTTTGACTAACATAGATATTCTTAGTCAGGAACTTCTGAGTGAAAGAGCTACTCTCACTAATTCATAGCTGCTCTTTTATTTTTCTAAAAACTTGTCGGTCCATGCCACATTTCTTGTTTGCCTAGATCACTGGCCACTCATAAATGAAGGCTCTTTAAGTTTTAAATGTAATTGTTTGAAGTAGTTTTCCCCTTTATGACTCTGGCTGTTGGTTACTGGTGGTGGAGCCCATCCGTCTGATATATGAGTAATTCAGTCACATAGACTCTGCTATTATTTGAGTATGTAAACCGTGCCTGATTTGGTTTCTTTCCATGAAAAGTCCTTTCAGGGAATTGTGCTCAGACTATCCGAAGTAGTCGAGCTCACTTTGGTAGATGGTGAAGAAAAAGAAACTAATATTGAAACCATCAAATCATCACAACATTAATTCTTCTCCAGTTCTGTCAACATTTTCTCCTATCAGCCCCACCACTGCTGTGAAGAAAAACAAGTGAGAATTTGTTGTAGATGATCCCTGGGAGTTATTTTTATTATCAAAAAAGGCAAAAAGTTAAAAGGGAAAACAGTGGCCTTTGTTTTATTGAAGATTTTTTTTTTTCCTTTGAGAAGCAGGCTCCCCTCTGAGCAGGGAGCCCGATGCAGGACTTGATCCCAAGACCCTGAGATCATGACCTGAGCTGAAGGCAGACCATTCAACCAACTGAGCCACCCAGGTGCCCTTGAAGAATTTTTTTTTAAGATTTTTATTTATTTATTAGAGAGAGTGTGTGCTGGGAGAGGGGCAAAGTGAGAGGGAGAAGCAGGCTCCCCAGTGAGCAGGGAGCCAGATGTGGGGCTCTGGGATCACAACCTGAGCTGAAGGGAGATGCTTAACTGACTGAGCCACCCAGGCGCCCTGAAGAATTTTTTAAAGGATAAAAATCTAAGTGTTTTTGTTTTTGTCGTGGTAGTAGTGGTAGTGATGGTGGTGGGGTTTTGGCGATTACACTTCTAAATTCTGTCTTTATAAACCTATAGTCATAGGAACTGCCCTGTCATCTCCCATCACCTGCCAAAGTTAAACTGGGGGGAACTGTGTGTGTGTGTGTGTGTATGATTTTAGGGTCTTTTACACTTTTTCTTATTGACCTGACCTATTTTCTCTCTACCTCTATTGCATCATTTTACCAACCGCTTAATACATCAGTGGTGCAGAACTTCCTAAGTTTTTGCCAATTCTGAGAACTTGTGTAAACCTATGATTTACTGAATCCTACTACCTTTTGTAAATACAGTTGGTAACATTAAATATCTTTATGATCACTGTACCTCAAGAAAGACACAGGCCAAAGAAAGGCAGCTACAATATCCAAAGAGTTGTGTGGTTACATTCATACAGTTATGACCAAATTTCTGCCAGTCAGTTTGGAGTAGCAGAGTGAGGCCAGGGCAGAGGGGTTGAGTGGAACAACATCATAGCCTTCAAGGGGAAGGGTCTTCCCCCTATATAGTCATCATATTATATTCCCCCTCCCATTTACTGGGAGCTACTACTGTTTTGTTTTTTTTTTTATCAAAACAACTCAAGTATATTGGGTTGGAATACCAAGTGTATTGGTATTGTCCCAAGGTGTTGGGACACCTAAGCCCTATTTTATTAATGCATTATATCTCTTCACTTCTACATTTCCTATACCACCTCCCTCCCCAAAGGACAATGTGAATATGGAATTCTTAAAGCCATCAAGAGCATTTTAAAGTTCACCTACAGGGGCACTTGAAACAAGGCCAGAGCTATTTCTCAGAATATCTGCTGACCCTGCACAGGTCATCAAAAGGCAGGATTAGTCCAGCTGAACTGGTTGCTTGATCATGAGAACATAGTCCATAAGCATGAGTCCCTGTTTATGGTAGTATACTGTCTGTGACCTTGAATTTTCCCTATCTGTGCCTGCCTAAAGCTTATAAGTCACCAATAAAAATAATGACTACAGAGAGCAGAAGAGCAACCAGACAGATTTGTCTTTGTTTAATGGTTTTATAAAGCTAAAAAGGAACCTGGTCTTAATCGTTGTAAGAAGAAAAACCTTCTTCCTAATCTTCCTTATCAGGAAACACTGTAGGTAGTCTCCAAAAGAATTGTGTAAGGCTCCAGATTTTATCTGTCTGCACTGGAGAAGAGGGACCACGTGGCAGATGTCTGACCACTTCTGTGTAGTCTTTTTGTGGGGGTCTAATCTCCATAGTCCCTATGGATTACCGTTTCTTATCCATCATTGTGCAATACTGGGAAAATAAAAAAGAATGGGAAGTTTAGAATAAATCTATTAAAAGTAAGGTCAGTGCTAAGACTCAGGATGGACATCAGCATTCAGCCTTCTTGCCAATTTCCTAACTTCTGTTCATAAATTCATGTTTATTTTGCTAAAGATGCTAGACTTTGCAAACAATCCGGCCCTCTAGTTAAGCTTTACAGGGTGCGCGTGTTGGGAGGTAGGAGGTGGACAAGAATAAAGGAAACTTCTTTTTTGATGATCCTCAGAAGTAGATGGAGGAGGAATTAGACCCTTGAATACAGGGAAGTTTTGGAACCTATTTGTATAAATGCTGCACGATACTTACTAAGTGGGGGAAGGGGGAGACAGCATGAAACGCAGAGCTGCATGGTGTGCAGTGTGGAATGTGCCATCTCGTTTTCCAGATCTAATAGTGTTCAGGGCATGAGAAACAACTTGGCATGTAGCCAACTTAAGTACCCAACTGAAGATGAGATAAATATTCCTAGGAACAGAAGAGTGTAAAGCCTTCCTGAGAAATCAACTTCTTAGCTATTCTATGTGAACCAAGTTCCATAGAAACTCACACTTGATTTTTTTTCTCTAATCAATTCCGAGACTATTTCTCTTGTATTTCCAGAGAGTTTCCTATACTAGAAGAAGGAGCTGTTATGACCTAGAGCTGTTCTGAACTATCCATGTGAATGTCCATAGCCACTTTGTGGTCTCAGGAGACAGGATAAGTGGAAAGGGCCTTGAAAATGGTCTTGGCTAGAAGACTTCATGGGAGGGAAGCAAACAGCTAAGGTTATATGATTATGCCTTCTCCCTTAAGGTTTATTCATTGGTGTCTCCTTATCTAAGGTCTTTTATCCCCTCATATTCCACATAATGATAACACTACCATTTGCTAGGCACTCTGCTAGATCCTTCTTAAGCCTTTTATCTCCTTCCCACTCCCAGCATCCTCCATGATCTACTAGCTCCAGAGAGGGTGAGGGACTTTCCCAGGTTGTACAACCGGATGTGCCTTCAAAAATCCCCGACAGATGTTTTCCAGCTATGTCGTTGAGCTCCTCTCTCCATTCTCCAATGCAAAGGTGCTTCTCCAGTATGAGTCCCTCTTAAATTCTGTTAGAGAAAGCAAGTTTGCCTGAACTGGCAAAAATGTAAATGAAAGAACTGTATTCCTAATTTTTCCACCTAGCTCGAAACTCAACTTGGTAACTAAATATTGGGGGTGGATTTTATCGTAGATTGAAAGTCAGGAATCCTAAGATTTTTTTGTTATTTTTCAGTTTTATCCCTGAGTGAAATATTCAGATTTTTTTTGTTGTTGGTATTCTTCTTTATAAATAATTTGTAAATTTGATGAAGTAGAAGGCTAAGGATAAGAAGAGAAGTGGATGGTGGAGGTTTTAAACAAGAACAGGGAAGTTAGCCTGGGATTAACATGTGCACATATTTTGTCCTAAAACCAGAAATCAATGGGGTGCCTGGGTGGCTCAGTCGTTAAGCGTCTGGCTCAGGGCGTGATCCCGACGTTCTGGGATCGAGCCCCACATCAGGCTCTTCCGCTGGGAGCCTGCTTCCTCTCCCACTCCCCCTGCTTGTGTTCGCTCTCTCTCTGGCTCTCTCTCTGTCAAATAAATAAATAAAATCTTTTATAAAAATAAAAATAAAACCAGAAATCGAGTGAATCGGTAAATATAAAAATCTTGCTGAGGTTCCTCCTGTCACTCGTCATTACTAACCCGTCTGCAAGTACCATTAATTGCAATTGCTTTACAAATCAAGGAACTTGATTCCATAGAAAGTACAGTACAGCTACTTTGTAGACCTTGACCCCATTAGAGACAATGACGTGGAGCTGCATCAGAGAAAACAGTTCTTGGACAGCAGCAAATGGTTAAAGTTGGCTGTGGAGTGTAGAGAAGCTTGAGGAAAGCAAAGACAAAAGAGCACAGCTCGTGATCAAACCATTTTTTCAGATTACAAATCGAAACAGCGAATGGTATTGCCGTGTCACTGTTTTTGATTTAGTCTCACTTCAATTTTTATTACTTATTCCCATTTTTATTCTGGAAGAAGCTGTGCTTGGATCTCCTTAGATTAAAGCTATCGAAGGAAGCAGACTAACGCTAACCAACTGCCAGATTACCTCCTGTAAGGAGAATTTCTCTTCTAGAGAGAATGAGTTAGGGATCATTTATCCAAATACATAGGGCACATCACTGGAGGGTCAAGTAGGAAGAGAAAAGAATGTAACTGCTTTTATTTTTATGCTTTAATGATAAGTTGTATATCATCATTTGAGTTTGCCATACTCCCATGGCATCTCCCATGGCATCTTTCCTGGAACAGACTTTTAGAAGCCTCAGGGCATGCCGGAATTGGTTTGAGTTTGTGCCTACAGTATATGTTTGCACATTAATCCACCAGATTTGTACCTTCCTATTCACATACTATTGGGCAAGCCTTTCATAGGATTCCATTACAAGAAATCCATTGTCCACTCACAATGAAAGGAAGTAGATTCTATTCCTGCTCTATTTCCTAGTATATTTGAATGTGAAACTTATCCTATAAAGATGACACTTCAAAACAGGTGCATACCTTGACAGGTGTTCTTAAGATTCGTGCAAATGAATTACTGGGCCAGTGATGCTTCTGAAGAGATTTGATTATATGCCTTCATTTAACAGGTGTCTCTAACTGGTAATGAGGTACCTGAACAATTAGGAAACCATAGGTCTTAAAAACTGTTGATGGGAAGAATATGTGAAAATTAATCAAAGATAGTCAAGGGTACAAATCTTAAGTAGTTTGCAGTGCTAAGATCTTGCTTTTTAAAACTGCCCTTTACATGTTCTCTTATGTCCAAAATGAAAAATGACAACTGTTTGGTTTCCCCTTTTAGGTTTTAGCCTTGAGGCTCCTTGGGGAAAGAGTCTATGTCTGGTTCATCTCTGTATCTCCCTCAGTCTTTTACACCAGAAGACACTGCAAATAATCACTGAATTCATGGCCAGGATTCAGGTTGATAATGTGAAATGAAGTTATCCTTTATGGTTTTCTTTTGTTGTAATCACTTTCTAAACTCATTGCAAGAGAACAAATTGTGACTTCTACTTGAGTCTCTTTATGACGATGTGTTCTCAGTCTTCCTGGCTGGCGAAAGTCTTCTTATCCTTATTTCGCTGCATTTGCCTAGCTCAAAAACCATAATCTATCATCACTCAGATCCCAGGGATCTCTCCATTCTACCATGATTCTTTAACTGAAAATTGCTGCCCCCTTACCATTTTTCCCATCATTGAAATTTTATGGGTGCTGTCTTGTTGATTATTTTTGTGTGTTGTTTTTTATTCTTTGCTATAAAAACTTTATGGACAAGGGGCCTATTATATATGTCCTTTATGTCCATGGTATTAATAATACCAGATTGTCAAGCTCTATAATTACGAAGTAATACAGTGTCTGGCATGAAAGTTGTTTACATTCACAGTTGAACTTTGATTATCCCTAGCTCTTGCTTTGCCTTGTCCTTTGCTGGAAATACAAGTCTGTTTCTTGAGCTTGCTGTCATAGAATCATGAGACGGGAGTTTGAACAGGGGGAATAGATGGCTGAATAATTGTGCTTTTAAGTTATATGTGACTCCCTGGATCTATATAGATTTAATATCTAAAGTATGCCTCTTCTCTACCTCTTAGTAATGTTGCCATATTACCCTGTTTCCTTTATCACACTCATCACACCATGAAGTTGTTCTGTTTACTTTACTTCCTTGTTTCTCTTTCCATGAGGTACCTTGTCTGTCTTACTCACTGAATTACTAGCACTTAGCTCAGAGTTTGGCACATAGTAGGAGCTTGATAAATATTTATTGATTGAATGAGAGGCACACTCAGGCTCATGAACACAAATACCTATTTGGAATTTCTTTTTTCTTTTCTTTCTTTCTTTCTTTCTTTCTCTTTCTTTTCTTTCTTTCTTTCTTTCTTTCTTTCTTTCTTTCTTTCTTTCTTTCTTTCTTTCTTTCTTTCTTTCTTTTTTATATATAGACTCTACACCCAGCAAGGAGCCCAACTCAGGGCTTGAACTCAAGACCCTGAGATCAAGACCTGAGCTGAGATCAAGAATCAGACGCTTAACCAACTGAGCCACTCAGGTGCCCCCCCCCCACACTGGGAATTTCTAAAGCACTTTTTCCTCCACAAACAGGAGTCAGGGGACACATAAAGAGAATCCACCAACACCTCCCTTTCCACTCTCCTCAGCTTCCCACTCCCCACCCCCACCCCCACTACAGGAGTTTTTGCTCTTTGGTTTATGTCCCAGACGGACCTTTGCAGTAAAGCAGTGATGTGCTGGTAAAGATACGAGGCTGAATATGCGGTTGTCTGGACTTAATTTAATATAGAACCTTCAGTTTATATCTTGTTTTCAGTGTTCTTAGCTCTAATGCTGAGCTAGGACTGAAATTGTATCTTCTGAGCACACTCCTTGCCCAGGGCAGTAATAGACCTTTTCTTCAGGTTTCAATTAGCCAAAGGCTGGTTGTCCTGTATGTGAAAATGTATTCTTAATATCTTCATTGAACACAGGCCATCCAATTAGGTGCATTATTTGAAGCACTTGCTTTTTATCTACTGACATTTATGATTAGAAAGCCTTGGGGCAGTTAAATTTCATTAATGGCATCAGTTTGTCCACTATTACAAATTGTCCATTTCCTGCAACCCAAAGAAACTACTTTTTTTTTTTTTAAAGATTTTATTTATTTATTTGACTGAGAGAGAGAGAGAGACAGCCAGCGAGAGAGGGAACACAAGCAGGGGAAGTGGAAGAGGAAGGAGCAGGCTCCCAGCGGAGCAGGGAGCCTGATGTGGGGCTTGATTCCAGGACCCTGGGATCACGCCCTGAGCCGAAGGCAGACCTGTAATGACTGAGCCACCCAGGCGCCCCAAAAGAAACTACTTTTCTTCTCCTTCTCTTAGATTTAAATTTGAACATACATTGAACATATCTATTAAAGGAACAACTTTGCCGAATAAGGCTTAGGTCTCTGAAACCCTAGGTGCAAATCCCTTGTGCCAAAGTCTCCAAAGATAATCCCTATTGGATGAAATCCCACATAAATAAATAGTTATCAAGAATCAAGATTTTAGGGGTGCCTGGCTGGCTCAGTTGGTAGAACATGTGATCAAGAATCAAGATTTTAGGGGTGCCTGGCTGGCTCAGTTGGTAGAACATGTGACTCTTGATCTCAGGGTCGTGAGTTCAAGCCCCACGCTGGGCGTAGAGCTTTACTTAAAAAATTTTCAAAAGCAATCAAGGTTTTATATTGTGAAGTTACTATGTATAATTCTTTTTCTTAAAAGAATCTTCTCTGAGTGGACTCAACTTTTCCTGGAAACGTGGACCATTCCCACCATAAGGAGACAAGCCACATGGCTTACAACAGTACGACAGGACCTCATCACCATCACCCGACCACTCCGGCCTCCCACTCCCATGGCATGGGAATGGACAACATGATGATGGTGAGTGCCACAGGAGAGGCTGTCCTTTCACACCCACTTGGGTAATAGAAATAATCGAGTTTTAGGACTGGCAGGTTATTATCTTTAAAGGTCAGTTTACCCATGAGGAAAAGTGCAGACTCAGACAAGACAAGTGATATGCCCAAGATCATGTGGCAAGTTAATTTCAGTGTCACACCAGAACCAGGATCTCTAGGACTCTTCTGTATTCCTTCCTTTCAGAATTGACCCTTTTCTGAATTAAGTTCCAGTATTCAGGCTTTGTGTAGAAAAGAGAAAAAGACAGTACACTTAACCATGATGAGCACTGAGGAATGTATAGAATTGTTGAATTGTTATATTGTGCACCTGAAACTTACATAACCCTGTATGTTGACTATACTGGAATTAAAATTAAAAAGAGAGAGAGAGAAGGTTGGGAAGCAAGGGAGAGTACTTGTGGAGAGTGTCTGTGGTAGTAATGCTAAAATGAAGGAGAAGGCCTCCCACTTCAGTGAATGTCTCTTATCCAGATCTGATACTTTTAAATGCTCTCAGCTTCTTTACCTGAAATTCTCATTTAGAATCTTCAATCCTCTCTAATTGACTTGTTTTGGTTTACTGGCAGCATATGACCTTCTACTTCGGCTTCAAGAATGTGGAGCTATTGTTTTCTGGTTTGGTCATCAATACAGCTGGAGGTGAGTAAGCCACCACCATCAGGTGGTATTCAGAGATAACACCCACATGAGAGACAGTGACAAAGAATCTGGAAACCCAGCACCTCTTCCTGCCATAAGTACTGAATGGTTATGGTTATGATACATAATCATCTTCCCCTTAACTACCTAGAAGGTAAGGATACACAATGCTTACTTTGGTCCTACAGTAAACCTCCCTTAAATAATATGTGTATGTTATGGGGCGCCTGGGTGGCTCAGTCGGTTAAGCATCTGACCCTTGATCTCAGCTTGGGTCTTGATCTCAAGGTCATGAGTTCAAGCCCTGCATTGGGCTCCATGGTGGGTGTGGAGCCTACTTAAAAAATAATAATAATAACATGCGTGTGTTTTAGAGTTTCTGAAAAATAATTTAGATACCAGATAGGAGTCTTTTGCGATCCATTTCCTTTCATCCTTTTCCAGAGTGCTTCCTTATTTGGTAAGTTATTGATCCTAGACATAAGACTATAGTCAAGTTAAAATGATGTAAGACACATCTTGTGTAAACAGACCACAAAATAACCCTTGGTGGAAAACTCTTGATCCAGTACGATCCTTCCATTTTACAGATAAATTAAGGCTCAGATACTGAAATGATTAGCCCTACATCACACAGTTTTAGTGTGTCAAAGATTGGACAGGGACCCAGACTCTCTAGACCTGCCTACTCCAGTGCTCTTTCTAGCAAACCAAACTGGTCTCCGTCATTCCTGATTCTTGGCATGGCTCATCTTAGTGTCAGTCCTACTTTTGGGGTAACTAATACACGTTTTGTGTGTCTGTTATGTTGAGTGGGCATGCCTTAAATTCAAATTGCACAAGCTCAATTGACTGCTGTAAGTATCAGGTATCTCTTTGGAGCCACAAAATCAATTTGGGGAAAGAGGGGAGCATTTAGTTCAGGTAGTATGTTAAATCAGCAGTTTGAGTATATTTGTATCATTACGAACATTTCACATTATGAAAGACTTAGAACTGAAATGTCTGGGGGCACCTGGATGGTACAGTCGGTTAAGCGTCCAACTCTTGATTTTGGCTCAGGTTGTGATCTCAGGGTCCTAGGATTGAGTGCCGCGTTGGGCTCGGCGCTCAGCAGGGAGTCAGCTTGAGAATTCTCTCTCCCTTCCCCTTGCCACTCCCCACTCCTACTCGTGCTCTTTATCTCCCTCAAATGAAAATAAATAAATATTAAAAAAAAATAGAACTGAAATGTCTGTTCAAGAAATAGCACTTTATTTTTTTTTAAGTTTTTATTTTAATTCTAGTTAACGTACAGTGTTGTATTAGTTTCAGGTGTTCAGTATAGTGATTTAACACTTCCATACATTACCCAGTGGTAATGTGCCCTCCTTAATCCCCATCACCTATTTCACCCATCTTCCCCACTCCCCTCCCCTCTGGTAACCATCCATGCGTTCTCTATATTTAAAAGTGTTTCTTGATTTATCTCTTTTTTTTATCCTTTGCTCAAGGAAATCGTCAACACTTTAAATGTTGTTTTAGTCCCCTTTTGCGTATTCTACATTGTGTCGTCACAAGCGAATTTATGACACAAGGTAGCCAGGCCTGAAGGTGATTGTTGTTCAGATGATTTTTTGTGTCATAATCAGAAAATGAGTATGTTCTCCAGTGGAGACAATGGTTTTCACTAACACCATCTTCACTCCTCTCTTCCGTCTGCCTGCCTGCCTGTGCACGTCGAGAGGTAGCAATATAACGTATTCAGAAATTGAGGGTAGCCCTCTTCTGTGTTGTCTCTCGAGCTAGTGATTTTACGTGTGTGACCGTACCACCATCTTTTCCTTCCCTACTTAGAAATGGCCGGAGCGTTCGTGGCAGTGTTTTTACTGGCAATGTTCTATGAAGGACTCAAGATAGCCCGAGAGAGCCTGCTGCGCAAGTCACAAGTCAGCATCCGCTACAATTCCATGCCCGTCCCAGGCCCAAATGGAACCATCCTCATGGAGACACACAAAACTGTTGGGTAAGAAGACAACAGATCCAGACAGAAGTGCTGGAGGGCTGGATGAGTTAAGCAACAAAACAGTTATTTTATTGGCAACAGCCCTCTTCTTGAGTTAGTAGTGATTCTGTATGGTCTTGATGAAACCTGACTCTGGAGGCTTGGGTTGTGAATCAGGAGCAGGCCAAAGGAGGAATGATAGGGACCCTTCTGAGCATGAACATTGTTCTGAATTGTAAGCCTTGGTCACTGTGGAAGAAGGTAAGGAATCTGTATTTTAAAATATATGCCCAAATTGAAAAAGGGAAAAAAAATATTTACCAAAATAATAAGATGCAAATTAAAAGACATTTAGGTCAGGATATAGAAGAATGGCAGAATCTAATTGAGTCTTTTCTATATAAAATTGCATCCACCCAGCTCTATTTTCATTTTGTTTACTGGGTAAGATATACAGATGTCTGTATTCTGTCAATGCAAGTATTTGGATGACTACTGGTTTTCCCACAGATTGGCGAATGCTTTTTGAGATTTTTGAGTTTTAATAGAAATGTAGGTCTTCAACTAACTTGGAGTTCAAGGAATCCTATAGACCAATGTGCTGCTTTCAAGTAACCAGGGTGTTATTTATGCCATTGTAACTGATGAGTTTATTGAAGCCCAAACATGTTGTGACTTACCTAAGGTGACAGAACTAGTGAGTGACAGAGGGGTAGCCAGGCCTCCTGACCCCTGGTGAAGTACTCTGTACACTACCACCCAACCCTCAGTTCTATTTCCATTCTTTAGAATGTGAACGTTGCCAAGGCGGAAGGCCTGAACATGCTCAAAAAAGTAGGGGAGGGATTAGGACTTTCCTTTTAGGAGCTAAGGTAGAGGAAAGTTAGGGGATTAGTCCTCCTTCCTCTTCTCTCCTCCCAAAGAGGGTAGGAGAGACATACAACCGTATCTGGCCAATGGTTATTATCCAGGCAGCCCTATCATGTGTCATTTCCAGGGACTGGAAACAACATACATACACTCGCGTAGCCACGAGTTGCCGGGATGGCTGTGAAGGAGTCCAGTTCAAGCTGAGCTCCTGACCACACTTGCTCCCTTTCCCCTGATCGGCGGAGCTGCCCGAACACTCCTAAGGGTCCCTGATGGTTGTGTCCCTGTTTACTCTCCAGGCAACAGATGCTGAGCTTCCCTCACCTCCTGCAAACAGTGCTGCATATCGTCCAAGTGGTCATCAGCTACTTCCTCATGCTCATCTTCATGACCTACAACGGGTACCTCTGCATTGCGGTGGCAGCCGGGGCCGGCACGGGATACTTCCTCTTCAGCTGGAAGAAGGCAGTGGTCGTGGACATCACCGAGCATTGCCATTAACGTTAAACTCCATGGTGCGGCCTTATCGATTGCAGTGGGAAGCAGTTCAAGACTGAAAGACATGATTCCTACTCCAGTCTTCCCTTCTTGCTCCTTATCTACACACACACACACACACACACACACACACACACATAGCCCTGCTCAACAGAGGTTTAGCCTACAGTCTCTGAGCTAAGGTGATAACCTCCCTGTTTTTTTCTAATGAGCTGAGATTCCCTCAGGAGATGTCCTCCCTCCCCCATCATCCTAGATCCAAATTATATGTTCTTGTCCAAGCCTGGTAGCTCTCTGTTCAATGACTTGATCACCTACTTCCTTTTTTAGTCTTCTGTTTTTATTTGGTTAACAGACAGTATGTGAATTTGGTGGGGTTTTTTCTGGGCCGGTGTTGGAGAGAGATTGACTTCAGTTAGGATTGATGGTAGCTGAGGGAAATTCTTGCCCAGCTGAACCCAAAACCCAAACTTCACATGGAAAAGTGAGTTCCAGTCTTCAGATGCAAGGAGTATGAAGTACATCGTGCCTTTCGGTGTGATGTGTGGTACCGAAATCTTGGTAGTTTGCAAAAGGGTGGTTTGAGACTAAATACGGGCCTGGAGCTTGCAGAAGTGTGCCTTCTTGGGTAGCTGACTCATCAACTTGTGTTCCTCCTTAACATTTTTGACCCAAATGAACTTGTCAATCAAAAAAAGAAAAGATGACAATCAATTTGAGAAAATAGAAATAGATATTTAAACAACAAAACCATTGAGATTTTACTTTTGGTACCTTGGATCGTCACAGCTGAATGAAGCAAAAGAGTGTGAATCATTTCCTTTTGTTACTGTTTTCACGTCTTGGCCTCTAAACCAGTGTTTTTCAAACTTTAGCCTGCATTAGAGTCACATGGACGGCTTGTTAAAACAAGTGTTAAAACACTAGTTTCTGGAAGAACATGAAATAGTCACAATTGCAGGAAAAAACACAACACTAGTTGTGTGTCCTCAACCCGGAGCCCCAAAATTGGCATTTTTAACAAGTTCCCAGGTGATGTTCCTGCTGACGGTCAGGGGATCACACTTTGAGAATCTCTGCTTTAAACTAAGGAAGTGTCACCTGGTGGGGTGAGCTACCTAGTATTGGGCCCAGGAACTTTAATTGACGATTGGTAGGTGGTATGTCTGAGCTTAACTCGTGTACTGAATGCTGCTGGTCAATACTTAAATCATTCCACAAACATGTATTCAGCTCCGGCTGTGTGTAGTACGTGGGCCCCAGGGCTGTAGCCAATGTAGCTTTTATCAGTATGTATGAAATCACTAGTCTTTATTTTTAAAGATCTGTGGTTTCTTCGAAGTAGTTCGAAGACTGAGGAAGACCTTTGATCTGCAGTGTAATATCAGCCAGTCATGGGTCAAAAGGGCAAAAGCCCGGCCCTCTCTTTGGAGAGGTTAGGGTATGGTCTGCCAATGACCAGATTTTCCTCAGCCCCCAGCATCCGTGTCCACACCAAGCAGATCCTCGTCCTCTACGTGACTGTCTTTGTTACTCTTGGAGGTTTTGATAGATCACATGTGGCCAAAACTTCTTTTTCTCAATGAAGAATCCTATTGGATTTTTATTCTGTTCAGTTGTTAGTTTACACTGTAGTCTGGTCCCCAGTCCAGACTACCTGTGTGAAGGGACTCTTCCCGTGCTCGTCTGTTAAATCCTGCCCTCCTTGGTGCTAGACTCCAATCGTTCCTCAGGGCAGAGACAACACACAACTATTCTGCTGGCCTCTGTTGTGGTTTTGAAGTTTGTACTTTCTCTGTGGGTGCCAGTTAAATATTGGAGAGCAAGGAATGTGTACTTCCGTGGCTTTAAACCAAGAGAAGGTTACGAGCTTACTGGATCAAGGGTTAAATCTAAGAACCAACATTTAGAGTTTTGTGTTTTTCTCTCATTCCAGCCCCTTGTAGTACTGATATTTCGCCTGAGCGGAGTGAATGACAGGTAATGACAGAGTCTAACGTGAAGGTGTAAAGAGCCAATTATTATCTCAGAAGCCAAGGAATAATAAAACCATGAGAAATAAAATAAGACTCAATGTAATAGTGACCCTGGTGCTCTCTAGAAATCTTGGCATGAGCTGCTATAGAATACCCTTTCAGAAATGGGACCTTATCAGGAAGGTCAGAAAAACCAAGGCCAGTTAAGACAAAGTGCTGTGAATTTGAAACCCAATGGAGAAGCATCAGTCTGGGAAAGTCTTCGGGTATTCAAGATAGTCTCATGAAAAACCTGAATTCCAGCAGTTCTTAGATTAGGTTGCCAAAGGAAGAAGCTAGTGAAGGAGAAAAAATTTAAAGCTTAAATTCCATCTTTCTTGAGCTCGTGGATTGTGACGATGATCTCGTTGACTTTCATTTCCGTATCCCTGTTGATTTGGAATTTACTGTCTGACTTCTTTGCTCTTTTGGATCCAGATTTCTCTTTTCCTCCTTCTCTGTTCACATCTCTTGGTACTCTGTATCCCCGTTTCTTTGGCCCCTTATTCTGCTTTCCTTTCCCTTTCTTTTAGTCTTTAATCCCACATATCTAGTTCATGAAATCTCCCTCGCACTCCTGAGGCAGTGGAGAGAGATGCCAACCAGAAGTTGTAAGATACCAACCAGAAGTTGTAAAACTTAGTAGAGACCGGATGCACGCTTTGAGGAGAAATTGTCCTGTTGGAATTGCTAGAAGGCTGGGTAAAGGGCTACTTACTGGTACCATCCCCAGAGTTACAGAATCTTAGGTGCTGTCTCCAGTCTATGTTGGAGGAACACTAAGCCCCTCATTGCCCACAAACAAGGAATCCTCTGTGTCCACAAGGGAATCAGAAATTAAGGTTTCTTCACTACTTCTATGGTAGGACTGTCTGGAATTCTGTTTCAGACTGTGAGGCTCTGGGCTTGGGCTCTAGCCACAAGGGGTTTCTTATAAGGAGCTGGAAGTGGAGGGGCCAGGGGTTACGCGTTCATGTCATTTCATTTTGATCCTGCTCTCTCCAGCTGCTTCTTTCAGAAGATACATTTAAAGATACAAAGTCTGCATTTGATATAATGCCTTAATCACTGAGTCTACAATTAATGTTGACCGTTTTAGATTGTAAGCTCCTGGAGAGCAGTATTGCTGTAGTAGGAATGTTTTAACAGTGTCATATGTAAAAGAACAAAATAAATATTTTGATTTTGTGATTCTATGCATGTCTTTCTATCCAGAGTGATAGCAGAATAAGTGGTCTCTCCATTGGCCATTACCATCAGTTTTAAGATGTCAGTCTTTTAAGTGGCAAGATCCCTTTATGTTTTCATCTCACTCTCCTCTTATTCTATGTAAAATGACAAGCTTGGGGCACCTGGGTGGCTCAGTCAGTTGAGCGTCCGATTTTTGGTTTCAGCTCAGGTCATGATCTCAGAGGTCATGGATCAAGCCCGGTGTGGGGCTCCTTGCTCATCGGGGAGTCTACTTGAAGATTCTCTCTCTCCCTCTGCCCCTCCCCCTGCTCACTCTTTCTCTTTCAAATAAATCTTTTAAAAATATAAAAATAAAATAAGCAGCAGCTCTTTCTGCCCACAGGTCCTGTCCCTGTGCTTTACTAAAACCACCTTTTTGCACCAAAAATAAATAAAAATTTAAAAAAACGATAAGCTAGGCCCGGGGCACCTGGGTGGCTCAGTCAGTTAAGGGTCTGCCTTCAGCTCAGGTCATGATCTCAGGGTCCTGGAATTGAGCCCTGCATCGGGCTCCCTGCTCAGCGGAGAGCCTGCTTCTCCCTTTCCCTCTGCTGCTCCCCTGCTTGTTCGTTCTCTCTCTGTCAAATAAATAAAATCTTAACAACAACAAGACAAAATTTAAAAAAAAAATAAGCCAGTACTGTCAGAAGATGTACACGACCTTTCGCACAGGAGTCAGGGTCTTGATGAAGCTGCAAATAGCTCCGTATACCAAGGATTCCTGAATTTATAAGCTAAGCCGTCATAGCATAAGCCCTTCTGTGTTTATGCTGTCAGGCAAGAGGCCCTAAATTGGGCCTCTAGGGATCTTCACTGCCAAGCCTTGAGACGAGCATTGGCCCTGTCTGTCCCTTCAGTAATGCCAGAATGCTGATGTTATTTGCCCCTCCTACTGGCCCCCAGAAGGCATCTTACCATCCAGCACCATTCCTAGTCTCCATAGTGTAGTATGATGAGCGGGGACTTTGGAGTCCAGCATACCTGGGTTTGAATCATGGCTCCACCACTTACCAGAAGTGTAACCTCAGGCAAGTGATTTTAATCCCTAAACTTTAGTGTTCTCATTCATAAAAAGGCAATAAGAGTACCATTTTCAACTTAGGAGCAATATATATAAAGCACGTAGCACTTAATAGGCAACCAAACCATAGTAACTTTTTGATTATTTTTACTCCAGCTTTCAGGAAATTAAAGGTAAGCTCCTCTGGATGAGTTTAGTATCTCTTCAATCTTCTAGGAATGAACCCTAAGACCTAAGGAATAAGAGAACAGATGCATGTAATTTCAGTTGTGTCTAAAAGGATTTATAGCCGCAACAGGTAATAGATAAGGGCAAAAGATAAACCCTTATCTAATCTGGTAAATGTCTCTTTTTATAGATAAAGTAGCATAAGATAGATAAAATCTCCTGAGAACTGACACAGCATCCTCTGCCTCCACCCAAGAACCCCACCTTCTAGACCCAGCAAGGGGAGACTGGGAAAGCAGTGTAGCAATAAAGTTCGGAAATTTGGGTTCAGAGATCAGTATGCCTGGGTTCAAATCTCAGCTCTACCCCGTAATAGCTGAGCATGTTTCATCTTTTATAAAATTAGGATCTAGTACTCTCCTCCTAGGAGTGAAAGATTGAGATAACCTGCAGAAAGTACTCAGGATAGTGAAGTGCCTCCATACAGAGCCCTCTGAGTGTTGGCTAATCAGGAGGGAAGCAGAAATTTAGGAGGCACAGTGTGTTCATGCTTCTGTGCCTATTTGTGCAGGGAAGCCTGTGACAGAGCTTAAGGCAAAGGCTTGTTTCTCCCATTTTTTGTCCTTCCTTCTGTATTGGCCTTTGCAGGCTTCAAGGTGATGTAACTCAGTTTGACTTGCTGTGTCTTTAAGACCGTGAAATAACAGAATTGAAGGTCCTAGATCAAACTGGGAGAAGAAATGGTTTTGTAAGAATGGTTGGAGGAAGAAGAGAAACTATATATCCTCCTTTCCCAGCCTCTCCCACGTTCTTTTTATTTATTTATTATTTTTTTAAGATTTTGTCCATCTTCGAGAGAGAGTGAGAAAGAGAGCACACGAGAAGGAATAGGGGCGGAGGGAGAAGGAGAAGCAGACTCCCCAGGATCCTGAGATCATGACCTGAGCCGAAGTCAGACCCTTAACCGACGGAGACATCCAGGTGCCCTTCTTAATACCCAGCCTTCAACTACCCCTAGAAAGATTGGGGAAAGTCTTGCTAAGGAGTCTCTTTAGAACTGATGATTCCAGAGGCTCCTTGGCAGTTCCCTGCAGTTGAATTAAATGGTAAAAACAACAGGACATGATTTTTTTAAACTTTATTTATTTTTTTTTTAGCAATCTCTACACCCAAAGTGGGCCTCAAACTCATGACCCTGAGATCACGAGTTGCATGCTCCTCCAACTGAGCCAGCCAGGCGCCCCGGACATGATTCTAAATCACCCTCTCGACTGGCTCCTAAGTGGGAAAAATTCTTAGGGCAAGTTGGAAAAGGAAAGAAAATCGAATGATGGTAATTCTGTTAGAAGCGTTCCTACTATTGTGCTTCCCTCCACTGTCTGCCCCCCCCCACTGAAATTACACTCGGACGAGCTACAGAGTCATTCTGTAAACAAAGTCTGGAAACCCACAGCTTGATCATATTTACACAAAATCACTAGAATCTAATCACAAGGGCAGGGATCTTTGATTTTGTTCACTGATGTTACTAAGTGCCTAGCACAGTATCTGGTGCATAACAGGCACTCCAAAAATACTTGCTGAATAGAGGCGCCGAAAGCAAGTCAGTGACAGGGATCAGCTGGAAGTGGTGTGCTTCAGGTCTCTCAATCAAGGTGGGAGGAATGAGGTCACCTCTTGGAGCAATTACCTTTCAAAGTAATTGTAACAGTAACGGTGCCATGATCATGCTTCATTAAGGGTGTTGCACACTTTTCCAAAAATATATTTATTTTTAAAAACGAAAATCAGACAAGTTTTATAGAGTCAACTTTTCCAGAGACAAACTAGAGTTTGGATTTCCACTTAGAGCAAAAGTTAAGCATCAGTAATCCCATGCAGAAGTATTTCTCTGCAGGAGGTAAAAGCATTCTGCTTGACTGCAAGCACTCAATTCTCTAAATCTCGTTTGTACTTCTGCCATCATTTTACTCCCTTCCAGGGCTCTGGCATGCAAGATAATCCACCTCTAAAATTCGAAACTTCCAAACTGAGATGAACGATTATTGGGCTTGGGTTGAGGTTTATAACCAATTCGATCATTAATCATTTGTTCCCGGCTCTTGGGGTCACTGCTGAGCCCAATGGCACCTTCTCCATCACTGATTCCTACGACATCCACTTCTTCCTTTTGTTTCTTACGGGTCTGAAAGTATAGAAGTCTTAGGATTAGGGCAACATTCTTTCCATTAGCAAACATTTATTTGGCACCTACGATGCACCAGGCATAGGGTAAAGGCTAGGGTTAGGGTCTACAGAACGATAAGCCGAAATCCCAGGTTTAAATGGATAACACGGGTACAAGCGGGAATACAGGAACATAGTGAGAAAAGATATAACCCCTACCCTCCAGGATGTCACAGTCTAACAGGGAAATAGGTAAATAGACAATGACAATATAGGGTGACCACGGCTATGACAGAGGAAAGTCCGCACTGCCAAAGAGACACAAAGATAAGGTAAGGAGTTGAGTGTGTCATGGCAGAGCTTCAGAGCAGGAAGCTGCCATTAGAAAGATAAATAACGTATGAGAAGATGGATGTTAGCTGAATCTACTGTGGTCATGATTTCACAATATATGTAAATTACACCATCATGCTCTATGCCTTAAATTTACACTGTGGTGTATGTCAGTTATTTCTCAATAAAACTAGGGAAAAAAAAAGATAAATAAGTTGGCAGACAAGGGAGTTTCTTTCTTTCTTTTTTTTTTTTTTTTTTTTTTTAAGATTTTATTTTTAAGTAATCTCTATACCCAACAAGGGGCTTGAACTTACAACCCCAAGATCAAGAGTTGCATGCTTGGAGCCCCTGGGTGGCTCAGTTGTTAGGTGTCTGCCTTCGGCTCAGGGCGTGATCCTGGCGTTATGGGATCGAGCCCCACATCAGGCTCCTCCAAAGAAGCAGGGAGCCTGCTTCTTCCTCTCCCACTCCCCCTGCTTGTGTTCCCTGTCTCTCTGGCTGTCTCTCTCTCTGTCAAATAAATAAATAAAATCTTTAAAAAAAAAAAAAAAAGAGTTGTATACTCTACCGACTGCACCAGACAGGGGCCCAGAGAAGGGTGTTTCAGTAAATGTATCATTCAGAAGAACAGAGAGAGAAAATTAAATGACTGGTAAAGCAATAACCACCAGAAATTAACAGCTTCACTGACACCGTGTGAGATTAAATGTAACACAGGAATACAAGGTTTTGTGCTCTTATCAAAAGGCCTGAATAGTGACGTTTTGTTTTGTTTTTAGGTACAAGGTTTGGCTCTTTGGGACGCCTGGGTGGTTCAGTCAGTTGAGTGTCCACCTCTTGATTTCAGCTCAGGTCATGATCTCAGGGTTGTGAGATCGGGCCCTGTGTGGGGCTCTGCACTCAGTGAAGAGTCTGCTTGAGATTCTTTCTCCCTCCCTCTGCTCCTCCCCCTGCTCATACACTCTCTCTCTCTCAAATAAATTAATTAATTAAATCTTAAAAAAAAAAAAAAAGGTTTGGCTCTTAAGTCACAAATGACTGCAGAATTCACCAAGTCAATACCTCAGTTTGATCATTTTTTTTTAAGATTTTATTTTTAAGTAATCTCTACACCCAATGTGGGGCTTGACCTCATAACCCCAAGATCAAGAGTTGCATAATCCACCAACTGAGCCAGCCAGGCGCCCCTCAGTTTGATCATTTTCAAAAACAGAGATTAACATGTATCCCATACTACTACTACCTGACTATAAAGATGATATTAGATAATAATGTTCTCTGAGAGAGTGAACAAATGTTTTATCTAGCGTTCCTTAGAAGAATGGCTTGACTATTCTGACCGCTGGAATCGCCGCCATTCACCACCACTTACTAATGAACTCAGCATTAAACTCAATGTCACAGTATCATACCGAATCAAAGAAAGTATTACTTTATATATATATGTGTACGTGTGTATAAAATGACCTTTCTGAGTTACTCTCTAGTTAGTTGACACTACCAATAAGTAACATTACAAATAGTGTAGTGAAAACAGGTTAAAAGGCAAAGGATACTGTCATTTCATAAGCCATGAGAAACTGAGAATGTCCAAATGGCATGAAATCATTTAAAAGGCTTCCCACAATGAACAACTGCTGACTGTTTCAGAATCCAGAGTCATCAAAATATAATTAAACTAATTTCGGTAACAAGTGAAACACCAGTTTCTACTGGTTTTATTTTAGTTTAGTTTAGGGCACATCTATCCCTCCCTAAGCTGCTTTAGAACAGGTCAAACCCACTAGATAATTGCCTGTAGTAGAAAGACTAACTCAACAGTGAGCTGATTCGGCAGAACCAAAGTCCAATATGCCAATACTTTATGACACTTGTTACAGCTGGAGTTTAAATCATTCTGAAAGGACACTTCAGGGGAAGGCACCCAAGTGTCCAAGAGGCACTAAGATTAAAGTTAAAGATAACCTGACAGTGGAAGATAAAGTGGAGAAATGAGCAAGGACTAGGCCACAAAGGGCCCTGTATGCCATCCTAAGGAATCTGAACTTTATTCTCAGGACCACTGACGAATTTAAGTCTTATTAATGGACATCATTTAATACTGTGGGATAAGCTACACTTAAAAATACATACTGATGGGACGCCTGGGTGGCTTGGTCGGTTAAGCGTCTGCCTTCAGCTCCGGTCATGATCTCAGGGTCCTGAGATCGAGCCCCACGTTGGGCTCCACACTCAATGGGGAGTCTGATTCTCCCTCTTCCTCTCCCTCTGCCCCACCCCCGACTTGTGCTCTCTCTGTCTCACTCTCAAATAAATAAATAGAAAATCTTAAAAAAAAATTTGAGCTCCTCCATGATGCAGGGATGAACTCTTTCCCAGATACTGGGAACTTAATGGTGAAGAAGACAAACATGATCCTACAATCAAGGTTTCTAATGTAAACGCTAAAATAAACAAACAACTCATTGTAAATTATAATAAATGCTGTAAAATAAAAGGATCAAGTGCTTTAAGGCACCTGGTTAGCTCAGCCGGTCGAGCATGCGACTCTTGAGCTTGGGGTTGTGAGTTCAAGCCCTACTTTGGGCGTAGACGTTACTTAAAAAACAAAAATAAAAATAAAGGGCTTTGAGAGACCCTAAGGAGGGATATCATGGATAGGAATGATACCCCTAATTTGAATAGGCTCAGAAGCAGCCTCTTGGACTGAAGAAGTGACATTTAAACAGACGTGAAGACAGGGGAAGAGGAACATGACATGTACAAAGGCCATGAGTGATAAACAGCTTGGCATGTTCAAGGAAATGAAAGAAAGTGTGCCTGGGGTACAGAGGCCAAGGCAAAGAATGGCAGGAGCTGAAACCCGAGGAGCCAGAACACACAATTTTGTAGGCCATGATAAGGGACTGAGATTTTTTTCTAAGGGCAGGAATCCACTGAGTTTTAAGCAGGGGACTGACATGATCTGAAAATTTTTAAAGATCATTCTAGAAACCTGATGTAGAATGGATTAACAAGATAAAAATGGAAGTAGGAAGACCACTGAGGACACAACTGAGATTGTAGAGAGAGAGGTGATGGTTACTTGGACCAAGGTAGTAACTGCCCAAATGCACGGGGTGAATCCAAAGGGTAAGGAAAAGGGAGAACTCAAGAGTCACTCCGAGGTTTCTGGCTCTAGCAGCTGCAGAGATACGACATAGGAACACCTGAAACTGGCTTGAGGAAGAGATCAAGAGGTCTTTTGTTTTAACACGTTAAGTGCTGGAGACTGAATAGTGACTCCCAAAGCTCTCAGGTCCTAATCCCTGAACCTCTAAACATTGCCTTATATGGAAAAGGGTCTTTGCAGATGGGATAAGGATCTTGAGATGGAGACATTATCCTGGATTATGTGGGTGGGCCCTAAATGCCATCCCATGTATCCTTGTAAGAGGAGGCAAAGGGAGATTTCACAGACACAAGAGCAGAAAGCAGACATAGAGACTGGAGCAATCTGGCCACAAGTCAAGGAATGCCAGTGGCCACCAGAAGCTCACAGAGTCAAGAACAGATTCTCCTCTATAGCCTCTGCAGGGAGCATGGTCCTGCTGACACCCCGATTTGGGACCAGTGATACTGATTTCAGATTTCTGGCCTACAGAATGGTAAAGGAATACACTTCTGTTGTTTTAAACCACCAAGTTTGTGGTAATTTGCTACGGCAAGCCACAGGAAACTGACACATTAAGTTTGAGGTGCCTGTCCAGCATCCACAAATAGAGATTTCAAATGAGCTACTGGTAAAAGAGTCTGGAGTTCAAAAGTGAAAGTTATTGTTTTAAATATCCCTAAGGATTCCAAAGGTATACTCACCTCCAGGTCCTTTCGAATGCTCTCAAACTCCTCAATGTCATCCAGCTTCAGTTCCAGGCGGGTTGGTTTTCGCCGCAGCATACTGAGATCAACAGTGAGGGCCAGACCCAGTGAACTATCAGCTGTTAGAAATAGCAGAGGAGGAAAGACTGGAGGGGATAAATCTCAGCTATGAATACAAGATCAATTTGCCAGCACGCATGCTAAAGGAATGGTGATACAAAACACTCATTCCAAGTCTTTAGACGTATGATTATTACATGATGGAGATCCATTAACTCTGCAATTCCCCAAAAAACAGTCTTTAAGGGAAAAAAAGAGCAAGATACCTCTAAAAGAGAATTCTAGGCAACAATCACTTTAATCTTATACCCCAGTAACATTCAAAGAAACATTCTAGCTCAGAGAATAAAGTTAAAATACCACATCTTAATTCAGTATAATTACTGGGAGAGTACATAAATTTGATCAACTCTGCATGAGGACTGTGACAGATTTGTGATCACTCCTGAATACTAAAATCAGCTTACTAAATCTCATGAAAACTCCCTGTAACTCACCAATTCACGAGATTATCCTCGGGGTCTAAATAGGTCCTAAATGGATAGGTCATTCATTAAACAAACACTTCTTGTGCTCCCACTCCAGAGTTAAAAGGCATAGTCACAGCCTGTGGGGAAAACAAACAAGTAAACAGAAAATTGCAACATACTCTAATAAGGACGCCAATGGAGGACAATGCATTGGCATCACACAGGCACCCAATCCAGTCTGGGTGAAGTGTGGGGTACACAGTGACATGGAAGGCTTCCTGGAGGAGATCTCTTAGCTCACTTGTGAAGGGAAAGCAGAGAAAGGGGAGTAAGGGAGAGAGAACAAGTATACAAAGAGGGTCTAAAGAACAATCCTGAGGCTGAAAGCCCAAGGTAATGCTTATGCTAACAAAAAACAATTTTTTTAAAGACAATTAAACTCCCCATGTTAGTTTATTTATTTATTTATTTTAAGATTTTATTTATTCATTCAACAGAGAGAGAGACAGCCAGTGAGAGAGGGAACACAAGCAGGGGTAGTGGAGAGGAAGAAGCAGGCTCCCAGGGGAGGATCCTGATGCGGGGCTGGATCCCAGGATTCCAGGATCACGCCCTGAGCCGAAGGCAGACGCTTAACGACTGAGCCACCCAGGCACCCCTCCCCATGTTAGTTTAATACCTGTTAATGGCGTCATCTTTGTATACTCCATAGCATCCAGCAGAGTATATCTATAATAATCACTCAGTACATGTGTTGTTGAATAAACTGAGAAACCCAAATAAAGTGAAATGAACTTTTCTTGAGCACTGTGCTACACTTTTCTATTCCCATTCTTTACATTTTTATTTGAACACAAAAACCCTGTGATGATGGCCAAAATTACCTCTATTTTATAAATGAAGTTGAAGCTATTCAGTTCGGTTAATAAATGTCAGCCTCCTATAAAACTTATACGTAGGTCACATGGTGAGGACTACATGAGAATGATGTAAACGAAGGTTCCTTTAAAGTATGTACAGCTATAGGGGTGCCAGGCTGGCTCAGTCAATAGTGCATCAGACTCTTGATCTCAGGGTCAGGAGTTCAAGCCCTACATTGGGCATGGAGCCTACTTAAAAAAAAAAAAAAAAAGTGGGCGCCTATGTGGCTCAATCGGTTGGGTGTGTGCCTTCGGCTCAGGTCATGATCCCAGAGTCTTGAGATAGAGTACCACGTGGGGCTCCCTGCTCAGCAGGGAGTCTGCTTCTCTGTCCCTCCCGACTGGTGCACCACACGGGGCCCGCACCCTCTCTTTTAAATAAATAAAATCTTTTTTTAAAAAAGCACGTACAGGTCTAAATTATTATTACATCTATCTAGGAGGTAGCTAGAGCCTGTGAAGTATACAAAGGAAGAAATGTATCCTTCCGTGAAGCTTGGAACAGAACAGGCAATATTCTCAACACAGAACACTGGCATGCTACATTTCATATTGTTTTATGTTATTTCAGATACTATCTTGGGGCGCCTGGCTGGCTCAGTCGGTGGAGCACAGGACTCTTTATGTCGGAGTTGTGAGTTCGAGCCCAACGTTGGGTGCAGAATTACTTAAAATCTTAAAAAAAACCCACTAAAGTTAAATAAATAAATCAGATACTGTCTTAAATCCAATGTAAACAAATGGTAGAAGATGCCAAAGTTCCAAGGGAGAGTAAGGGAGGAGAAAATATTTAAAAGAAAAAACCCCTGGGGTACATTTTCTTCACTTTTCTGCAAACTGTATTGCCTCCACTAGGAGGCAGTACAGAGTAAAGGGCAAAAGGGCTCACTCAAGGGGCGAAAGTGCAGAGAACAGAGATCCTAATCCCACACGCCACTGATCTTGGACAATTCGCTCCATCTTTCACTAGCCCTTAGTTTGCTCATATTCTGTATTCTGTTGTATAGACTGAACGAAGTAAGGCAGTTCCAAGTTCCTGGAACATAACTTGGCATTTAGTAAACGCCCGATAAATAATAGCTATTACTATTGTAATTGTCCTTGGGGAGGTTAGGGGGGACTCTGTCCCCCCCGACGGAACACCAATATTTTAAGCATCTCCACCCCCGACACGGGGGCAAAGCCCTCGTCTTGTTCATCTCCGATGCCCCAGTTCCCAGCATAACACAGGCCCATGCTGAGTTGCCGGTGTGCACTTTACCTGACACCTTCACAGGCATCCTCTCACTCTGAATCAGATACAAAGAGCCGGCTGAAGACAAACAATAAAAGTAGGCCGTGGCTCCTCCTCCGGGTCTTTATTTTACCTTGGCGCTAGAGGGCTCTTCGAGCTTAATCTGTCGCCACTGACCAGATCCACCAAAAATTCACCCAGCTCAGAGGAAGGCCCTGGGATAACTTCCCGACAGCGGAGGAGAACAGCACTCCCTCCGCAGCGCCAGAGTGGCACTCCCGGGTCCAGAGTGAGGGTTTCCATGGCAACATGGCCCTGGGCTCCAGGACGACTGAAGCCTCTCGTAGGGCCGGGAGCGACGTCAGGCCTCGGAAGCCCTCCGTTCGCTCCGGAGCTCAGCCCGGAGCCGCGCGACTCGGCGTACCTACCTCTTTTCGAGCCTGCCCAGCCTCCTCCCGGAACCCCGGCGCCCACCGCGAATCTTTTGCTAAGCGAACTGGACTACACTTCCCAGACTGCACTGAGACTTTCTCCGGCAGAACCTCGTCTTCCGCGTGCTTTTCTCAGAGGCTCCACGGTTCACGCTCTTCTTCGCGCCACGACCCTCCCGTACTACAACTCCCATCATGCTCCACGCCACCCAGGACGCTGCGTCGACCATCGGCCGCTTCCGGTCGGTGACGTAGTTCCGCTTTGCTGGGCGCGCGGTGGACGGTCTGAAACGTAGGTATCGGCTTTCGCTGGGGTTTCGCGGCTCGGGAGCTCGGCATGGCTACCTCACGAGTCTCCTCCACGGTACGGATCTCAGCTCACTCTGGCGAGGAACGCGGAGGGGGGTTGGAGGGAGGGGAGCGGTTCCTGCAAGATGGGGCCGCTTGGGAACGGGCTAAGGCGGTGGAGGACTGAGGTGAAAGGGTGCGAGACTCGGTCCTTAGAGGAGCAGCGTTTTCCTGATCCCTAAGTGCGTTCCTGTGTTTTAGTTCATTTGCACCCGTCACTACAGCCCCGTACTGTAAATACCTCTTCCAAATGGTCCAGAAAGGGAGCTCTGGAAGGGAGTAATGTCTTGGCTCAGATTTATGTCTACGTCAGACTTCTTAATTGTAGTAAGGCCTCCTAACTTCATATATATTGCCTTACGTCTGAATACGTTTGATATGTATAGACCAGGAACTAATTAGTTCCCCTCAATATTGCGTTGGTCATTTGTGATCCTTGATATTCCCTCTGTGATGAGCAGTAGCCTTGGAAGTTTCATAAAACCCAAGAAGAGATTGCAACGGAATGATGTAAATATGTTCCAGAGCAAATCTTTGATAGAAAAATTACCAAGAGTAATCCACTAGTTTTATCAGCTTCTCCCTATCTGCAAAACCTAGGTAATTGAGAGACATCTCCTGCGGCCCCCAATCAGTGAAGATATCTTAACTGGTGACCAGCTTGTCCTTTCCTTTGGGGAGGAAATAGGATTGAAGCTCAGTTTGAGCTCCATCCTTTGGGGAAGCCTTATAAATGGTTAAGATTAAGCCTCAGGTTATTCCATGTCTTTGATTATCAGGCAACCAAAACTAAGGCACCTGATGACTTAGTTGCTCCTGTTGTGAAGAAACCACACATCTATTATGGAAGTTTAGAAGAGAAGGAGAGGGAACGTCTGGCCAAAGGAGAGTCTGGGATTTTGGGGAAAGAAGGACTTAAAGCTGGAATTGAAGCAGGAAATATTAACATAACCTCTGGTAAGATGCAAATTGTGAGTCCCTCTTTATTTTTGTATTATAGTCAAAAATTTCAATTAAACTTCAATCTGTGTAAGGTCATCCTTTGCCTACCCCGGTTAGCATCATCCAAAGAGTCTTTTCTTAAAACCTTTTATACAATTTTTTTTCCATTGAATCATTAGTCCTCTTACCAGGAATTTATTCAGTGTGTATTTGGATTCAAATTGATTCCATTTGTCTTCTGGAGATCTAGTATAGTTCTGGCATTGGTTTGAAGCTACTATGGCTTGTAACATTCTTTCCTTTTTTGTTTTCCAATTTTTCACGCTAAATGAAAAAGCTGTTTTAAGTAATAAAAGTCGTATTTTTATTTGGAAAGAAATCAAAGGGTTAGGGTGCCTGGGTGGGTCATTCGGTTAAGTGTCTGCCTTCTGCTCAGGTTATGATCTTGGGGCCCTGGAATCAAGCCCCGCATTGGTCTCTCCGCTCACTGGGGAGTCTGCTTCTCCCTCTCACTCTGTGCTCACTCGCTCTCTCTCTCTCTCAAACTGATAAATAAATAAAATCTTTAAAAAAGAAAGTGTAGAAGTGTATGGAGTAGAAAATACTGTAATCCTTATTAATTGGCTCTGTATCTTTCCAATAATTTAATGAAGCTGTAAAAATTTACTTTTTTCATAAGTGAAACTGGTATACAAATTGTTTTTATAACTTGCATTTTTCGCTGATGCACCATTGAGGAAAGCTTTCCATGTCAATAACTAATGGTCCTCTATATCTTTATTTATTTTTTTATTTATTAATTTGGAGAGAGAGGGAGCACACAGCCACACTCGTGCATGTGCAGGGGAGGGGGCGGGGGGAACAAAGGGAGAGGCAACCCCAAGCAGGCTCCACGCTCAGCATGGAGCCTGACATGAGGCTCGATCTCACAACCTGAGATCATTTTTAAAATAAAGTTGTACATGTTTGTCATAAGAAATTCAAACAATACAGAGGGTATAGAATGAACAGACTTTTCTACAGAAAGGACTCTGTTTGTTAAGTTTCTTATTGATCCTCCCACACGTTTTCTTTTCTATATACATGCGTGTTAATGACATTTTTAACTGTTTAGACTGTTTTAGGCTCCATCACCACTGTAATTGTCACTTTTTCATCAAAATCCTTGCATTCAGGGGCGCCTGGGTCGCTCAGTCAGTTAAGCATCTGACTCTTGATCTCAGTTCAGGTCTTGATCTCAGGGTTATGAATTCAAGCTCCATGTTGGGCTTCACACTGAGTGTGGAGCCTACGTTAAAAAAAAAAAAAAAAAAGTCCATGTATTCAGTGTGGGTTTTAAAACTGACTGCTAGATTATTCAAAAAGCCTATAGCCAGGACATGGATGGAACTGGAAGGGATTATGCTAAGTGAAATAAGTCAAGCAGAGAAAGACAATTATCATATGGTTTCACTCATATGTGGAACATAAGGAATAGAGTGGAGGACCACAGGGGAAGGGAGGGAAAACTGAATGGGAAGAAATCAGAGAGGGAGACAAACCATAGAGACTCAGGACTCTGGGAAACAAACTGAGGGTTACAGAAGGGAGGGAGCTGGGGGGACAGGTAACCTGGTGATGGGTATTAAGGAGGGCACGTGTTGTGCTAAGCACTGGGTGTTACACGCAGCTAATGAATCGTTGAACACCACATCAGATACTAATGATGTACTACTATATGTTGGCTAACTGCACATTCAAACAAACAAACAAAAAGCCTGTAGTCAAAGGATAGCATTTTCGTGGTAATTATCTCCAGCTTACTAGTTACATTTGTAGATCTCCCCAGACTAGGACTGTTTTAGAGAGTAGCTTTGGCAAGTGTTAAAATAACGTGTCTGTTTTATCTTCCGGATAGAAGGTCTAGTTAATTCATTTGCTGAAGGTGCTTCGTACTTTTACTCTCTCATCTCATCTAATTTATGTGTGTGTGTAGGTGTAAGATGACGTGAGGGGTACCTGCATGGCTCAGTTAGTTAAGCATCTGACTCTTAATTTTGGCCCAGGTCAGGATCTCAGGGTTGTGGGATATGAGTCCTGCGTCAGGCTCCCTGCTTAGTGGGGAGTCTGCTTCTCCCTCTGCTCCTCCCCTCACTTGTGCACGCGCTCTCTGTCTCTCAAATAAGTAAATAAAATCTTTAAAATGATAAAAAAAACAAACAAGGTGAATTGCGCAGTTTTCCTGCCTTTTAAAGCTATGTCATTTAGTTTTTTGTGTTTGGCACAATTTAATAAACAGAAACAGTAAATTATGACGTATATAATAGACTAGTTCCTAGGGGATACACCGACTACAACGGTAAGAAATTATTTTTTCCCCCATTTGAATAATATCTGGTGATTATGCTGATATTGCCTGTTCTTTTTATAGGAGAGGTGTTTGAAATTGAAGAGCACATCAGTGAACGACAGGCCGAAGTATTAGCCGAGTTTGAGAGAAGAAAGCGAGCTCGGCAAATCAATGTTTCCACTGATGACTCCGAGGTCAAGGCTTGCCTTAGAGCCTTGGGGGAGCCCATCACGCTTTTTGGAGAGGGTCCTGCTGAAAGAAGAGAAAGGTGCCATTTCTAAATATTTGCTCTTTTTTTAATCACAAGGTTCTACTTTCAAATTTCAGTTGATACTTGTAGCTAAAACTTCAATAGAATGTCTCAGGTAATGTTAATAAAATATCTTACTAAGTTGTTTTTATACAGTTTAGTCCATGATCTGAGTAGGCCAGTTTTTTACTCCACTACTAATTTTTCTTTATAAACTGTAAACAGGGTGTTAATATGCTCACCCCCCCCGCCCCAAGATAGAATTGTGGGTTCAGTAAATATTTGTTGTTGAACTTTCAGAATTTAGGTAACACACACGTTCCCCTTGTCAGTGTCGTAAAACGTAATGGTAAGTATTTGGGGGTTATTATTGAAAAGGGGCACTTTCCTCAGATGATACTCCTCTTGTGGTTTTATGGTTTCAGAGTCTCTTAGTGACAGGCTAGTCATGTGCAGTGATGAGGACCTCCTTTGTCTTCACGTCCGCTGTCCCATCTCTCCCTTTCATCATTTTTTCTCCTTATTTGCATAGTCTGCACATTTAATCACTTTAAAACCTCCCATATCTCATGTCCATTAAATAGAACCAGTAATGCTGGGCCTGTTTAAATTACAAGAAAAAAAAAAAACCACTGTGTACCAACCTAGTATCTTACAAACCCAGCCTGGCTGGCCACAGGGTGGGGAGGGTAGGAGAGAAGGGGGCACCCCTGGTCAAGTGGCTGGGTCCCAGAAAGGGCTAAAGGACAAAGAAAAGGGGCCTCCCAGATGGGAGGGGACTCGTCCTAATGGGGGAGGGGTGCAAAAGGTATTTCAAAAGAGCGAACTTACGGGGGACAGGTCAGTGCTTTCTCCACCAGAGGACAGTGTAGGAGAAGGTGCTGCATGCCACCACCTGTCTATCCCTGACACTTGGAGAACAGTGACCCATGAACCCTGGGCATGACAAGCCCTTCTGAGGCATGGATGACGACCGCTCCCTCCATGGTCCCCCTTTCCTTGAGGCTCATCTACTCCTCACATAGTGCATTGACTCTCTTCGGGCCCTTACCCCTCATTTACTCTTCAGCCTGCTGCAAACTGACCAGTGCCAAATCGAAATTGCTCTTTATTAAGGTCACTAACTCATCTTTACTAAGAATGACCATGTCATCCACTCCCTCCTTGAAAACACTCCCTTTCATAAAACCAAATCTTAGTTTCCCTCCTGTTTACCTGGCTAATTCTTCTAAGCCCCCTTTTTCCCTGCCTGATCTTTATGTAAGTTGCAGTTATTGCCCTTATTCTGCACTCGCCCTGGGCGATCAGATCCACTCCCATGGCATCATTTACTGTGTATATTCTGATGACTTCCAGATCTCTGTGGCCTAGATATTCTGTAGGCACTTCAAACTGGATATGTCTAGATTGAACTCATCTGTTCCCCGCCTTTCTCCTGTTCTCCTTGCAAATATCACTACCATTCACAGGTTTCAGTTGCTTGACCTCTTTTGTAACCCATCACCAAAATCTGTTCCTAGATTTGTACCAAAATGTACCTCCAATGTGTCCTCTTTTCTCTACCTTCATTGCTTTCACACCTAGATTGTTGTAATAGCCCCAAACATGTTGTGTTAACTGCTTGCTTAAAATCCATCAGTGTCTTCTTATTAAACAGAGTAAAAAACTGTTGATCGTGATCTTCAACCTCTTACGCCACTCTTTCCCAATTTCCTAGACTTAGTACCCTTATGGGTCTTCCCGGAATAGTCAAATTCTTTTTCTGTTTTTCCACTTAATTTTTTTCTCTTTTTGTTCCCCTCTCTTGCCTTTTAAAGCCTTTTATTCTTTTGGTTTCAGCATAAATACCACCTTGTCAAAGAAGACTTTTTTAAATCACCTGAGCCCTTATAAAGTAAGCCTCACCATTATTATCTATCATAGTATGTTACTTTCTTAATAGCATTTTCAAAAGGTATGCTTTTATTGTTGTTTATCGTTTGTCTTCCAACCAACAGCAAAGTCTCTTATTATTGTGACCCTTAGGTGAACGTCTTGAGTCCCTCCTGCCACCGTCTTAGTTCAGTCCACCATTACAAGTCAGAGGATTTCTAAATAATAGGCTGATTTCCCTGCTTTTGTTATTCCCTCTTCAGTCCATTCTCTCTACTTCCCCAAGGAACCTTTCTCAAATGTAAACACTCCTTACTATGGCATAAGGAGCTCTTTATGACCTGGCCCCTACTTACATTTGCAGCCCTCTCTCTCACCAGCCCTTTTCTGGTACTCCATGCTCCAGCCATACTGAGATATTTGTGATCTAAGCGTGCCGTGCTTTTCTTATATCCAGACCTTTACTTTTGTTGAACCCTCTGCTTCATCTGTCCTTCTCCATTCTTGACCTATCAACCTTACTGATTGAGGACTCAGTTTAGGAAACACCTCGTCTGTGAAACCTTCCCTGGTCCTCCCCCCAAGCCTAGGTTAGGTATATCTTTTATATTCCCCCTTAGCGCCCAGTATTTACCATTGTCATAATACTTAGTGTGATGTATTGTGGTTCCCTGGTACTTTTTGTCCACCCACCTTCTCCGTTGCCCCCCCCCCCCGCCAGGATTATGCTACTTGGAATCAAGAACTGCTTCTTAGTCATTTTTGTACACTTGGCACCTTAGTCAGTATCCAGCACATTGTGGCATTGAACAAAGGTTGGCTGTCTTCACAGACCAAGTGGTAGCAGTGTTGGGGCTAGTTGACTCTAAATTGAATAGGGTAATTGCTTATAGTTCAAGTTAGGGAATCTTCAAATAAAGAAGACTGAGTAAACGAAATCACACTGGAGGTGCACCTGGCTGGCTCAGTCAGAAGAAGATACGACTCTTAATCTTAGGGTCGTGAGTTTGAGCCTCACGCTGAGTATAGAGGTTACTTTAAAAAAAAAAAAATCACACTGGGAGTTTAGGCATGACAACTTGACTCTTAAAGAAGGTTGTTTGGCATTTAAATGTTGAGAGAGTAGGGCAAGCTTTCTCCCTTCTTACACTTTTCACAGTCTCAACTCCATTTAAATTCTAATCTTTTTTGTTACAGGTTAAGAAATATCCTCTCAGTGGTTGGTACTGATGCCTTAAAAAAAACTAAAAAAGATGATGAGAAATCCAAGAAGTCCAAAGAAGAGGTAAAATATGTCTTTGGCTTCACAGTATAAAAGTGGAGGAAATGAGGGGTTAGTTCTCTCATTTTCTGTTGTCAGGGTTCGCTTTGCCAGGGGAAAGGGAATGTGTTTGAGGATTCCACCATTCAGGAGTAGTTGTTGGCAATAGTTTGTGGTTCCTGTGTAGGTACAAGTGAAGGTAAGTGGGTTTCCCATTCGAGAAAAAAACAGCATTCCTGGTGTAACTTTTAACAAGGAGCCAGAAGCCATCCAATAAGAGTTTATAAAAACAGGAAGCGCACATGCCTGATTTCATCCTTTTACTGAACTAATTCACCTTTTTTGGGGACAGTTACAGTAGAGAACTGACAGCTATGAGAGGGGCAGGAAAGCTTCACACTTAACATTTCTGCTCTTAATTTCACTTTCAGTATCAGCAAACCTGGTACCATGAAGGACCAAACAGCCTGAAGGTTGCTAGACTGTGGATTGCTAATTATTCGCTACCCAGGTAAAGAGAGCCTCTAGAAGGAGAAAGAAGCGTATTTTTTTTTCTTGTTTCCTTTCAAGGACTGAGGATCTGTTTTAGAAAGACTGTGGTTAAATGAAAATTGAGTGGTAGAGATACTTGTGTGGACCCTTTTTTTTTTTTTTTTAAAGATTTTATTTATTTATTTGACAGAGAGAGAGACAGCCAGCGAGAGAGGGAACACAAGCAGGGGGAGTGGGAGAGGAAGAAGCAGGCTCATAGCGGAGGAGCCTGATGTGGGGCTCGATCCCAGAACGCTGGTATCACACCCTGAGCCGAAGGCAGACGCTTAACCGCTGTGCCACCCAGGCGCCCCGTGTGGACCCTTTTTTTCATCCTGTTTGCTCATGGTAGTTATGTGTCTGTGTCACAGGGCAATGAAACGCTTGGAAGAGGCCCGTCTCCATAAAGAGATTCCTGAGACAACCAGGACCTCCCAGATGCAAGAGCTGCACAAATCTCTCCGCGTAAGATGCTCTCAGTGATTGTCCAGTATAGTAAGGGCTCTTAAATTAGATTTCCTACTTTGGCCTGCCTCTTGGAAGGTAAAGGCAGCTATGATTATCCCTCCCTGCTTACACTTGCTGTTCGGGAGGAGCTGTCAGTTAGGGTGGCAGGAACCTACTGTGCTTGGTATTCAGTAGAGGCCTTTGGTTCTGCTTTTTAATTCCCTTTTAATATATCAAAGCTGTATTTGCGCTCTCTCCATGGGTTTCCTGTGTACGTTGAGCTGACAGTGAAAGTAATAGTACTACTAGTGTCAGAAACAGCATGCTGGAGTTCTGTTCGTGAACATGAGTGTCTCTTAACAGGAGAAGTATAGAAGAATCTTGGGGTGGGCTAAAACTAGAAAGTTGGGTTTATTTTTACTGTGGAAAAGCCAAGAAACTCTGGGATTAGCCTATTGATGATTACGATTTGTCCTTTTTTTCCTTTTTTGAAGTCTTTGAATAATTTCTGCAGTCAGATTGGGGATGATCGGCCTATCTCCTACTGCCACTTTAGTCCTAATTCCAAAATGCTGGCCACAGCTTGTTGGTAAGTCCTGTTTTTACAGTGATATGTTTTCCTAAGTGGAAGACAGGTTCAGGGAAAAAAGAAAAAAACAGCCCTTGTCTTAGATGCACATTTCTGTGTCCTTGTCTCTGATTCTCATGATCGCACCAAACTAGAGATGCCAGCGCTCACCCATTACATTATACAAGATAGTCTGCGCTTAGCAGTTCTTTCCATTCACAAGGGACCCCAGACATCTATGACGTGTCAGTCATGTTCTGGACACTACCCTTTTGGAGCAGATACAGAGTTTATCGACTGATTGGTTTCCACAGCTCAATATAGTTTTTCTTTTCAGTTAGGTACCTCAGGCAAGATACTCTGTAAGATTCAGTTTCCTTATCTGTAAAGTAGGGTGAGATAATGTTGTAAACCATTTTACATTGATAGTGTGTGGTATATGGTAAGGACTCAGTAAACATGAATTATTGTTTTTATCTTTTATTTTTTTTTCTAGTTACCACCACATATGGAGAAAGCTCTTAGGATGTGATAACTTTGTTGTTTTGCTCTACTTAGTTATTTTTGTGGGACATGGCCATCTAGTGAGAAGGGAAGCTTCCTTGTGTCGTATGCACAGGAACTACTTGACTGGGTAGAAATTGAGATTGGTTCAGCAGAAAGCCAAGGACGTACTCAAATCCCCCCACTTCTGCAAGCCTCAGCTACCTTCCTTATAAGTAGAAATGGTCGTTCCTACATTATGTACCTCACACGTCTACTATAAGGGTCATTCGAGGTGTTAGATAAAAAAGTAATTTGTTGGAAATTTTCTGAAATAAAAAGTTTTTTTAAAAAATTTTAAGTACTTTGTAAGCAGCAAAATGCTATTCCTATTTAAGGAGATAGTATCATTATTAATATTATTCTTGGATAGTTTAATTCATCCTACCTTCCTTCACCAATCAATCCAAATGTTAGGGAGGATAGCAAATTGTACCATATTAACTATAGTCCTGTAGAGGTGTCTGGTTGCATGAGATGTGGATGCAGTTTTCTTCTATAAACCATCAAATCATAAGCCCTTTAGTTTTCTTTTTCTGTGTACCACTGTAAAGTTTATTGGGGGTGAGCAGAGATTGTCCTTTAGGAATGTTACCAAGGTACCTTTTCCTTCCCAGACCAACCCTGGCTGAGATGCTTTCCTTTGTATTTGATAGGAGTGGGCTTTGCAAGCTCTGGTCTGTTCCCGATTGCAACCTCCTTCACACTCTCCGAGGTGAGTTAGAATCTTGTTCAGATCTCACTCGAGGGCAACCCTGTCGGGACCCCTCTCACTCTTGAGAGCTTTTTCCATATCTTCACTTAATAAACTTCTATTGCTTTACTCAGGAAAAAAAAATAATAATCTCACTCATTTTCCCGGGGTGAACCCTGTCAAACAGGAAAACTCTTCTACCCTGCCTGACACTCAGACCCAGTACCCACAAGAGTAATTTTTTTCTTTTTTTTTTTTTTTTAAGATTTTATTTATTTGAGGGAGAGAGAGAGTGAGAGCGGGGTGAAGGGCAGAGAGAGAAGCAGACTCCCTGCTGAGCAGGGAGCCCAATGCAGGACTTGATCCCAGGACTCCAGGGTCATGACCTGAGCCAAAGGCAGATGCTTCACCAACTAAGCCACCCAGGCTCCCCCACACAAGATTAATTCTTGATTTGAATTGTCTGGTTTTGGTTCTCACCACAAGGCTGGAATTTGTACACAAACCACTTTTTTCTCATGTCCAGCCCCATTCTGGCATTGTACAATCTCTGAACCAAAAAAGTAAAGGTAGTTTGTGTTTTCCTTTTTCTAATGTAACTTAAATATTAATTTAAAATAGTTCTTTTTTTTTTTTTAATAGTTCAAGTAGTCACTTCAATATCTTACTGTCCACATGTTCCCTAATATATTGTGTTACTCCTTATAGTCTATTTTGCACATAAATTGTAAGGGGTGGGAAGCCTTTAACTTTGATTTCTTATATTCCTTCAGGCCATAACACAAATGTAGGAGCAATTGTATTCCATCCAAAATCCACTGTCTCCTTGGACCAAAAAGATGTCAATCTGGCCTCTTGTGCTGCTGATGGTTCTGTGAAGCTTTGGAGCCTTGACAGGTGAACATGACTGTTCTGCCCATACTGCAGTCACTAAAGTAAATAGTTGCTTGGTTGGTCCTTGGGACCTGAAAATCTGGTATCTAACCCCAGAGATGGTCTAAGAGTCAAGGGAACGGTATGAACATAGAATGTAGGATTTCTTTCTTCGACCTCTTCTCGCCAGAGGAGTTATGTCAGATTTTTCTTATTTGTTAACTTTGGACCTTGATTTTTGCCTCAAACACAGTGGCCATTGTTTTCCCACTCCAGTTATTCTGGACAGATCTATTTATACATCCTGTGCAATACACTGACTTGGAGAAAAGCACTATTTGGCAGATTGACTAAAGATAAGTTCTTGGCAGCACGTTGGCTCCTAGCAAATGGCCGCAGGAGAGAGGACAGTGAAGTTCTGAGGCAGTATTGCTGAGGATGTGATGTCTCCTCCCAACAGCATCCTCCTTTACCTAGAACGTATTTTCCCATTACAACAGTTTAGGGTTTTTTTAATGTATTTATGGGATTATTGTCTTCCAAGAAATTTGGGAAAGCACTTTGTTGGCTAAAAGAAATCGGAATTCAGTTGCTTAGTTTTCTTTGGGAAAGCACATTCGACTTTTCTGCCAGGTTTTTGTACAGAGCTAATTAGTGTCTGGACTCTTTGCCAGACAGGTTCTAGCTCTGAGCACAGTAAGTTTTAATTGGCTTTGGTATCACTTAGGAGTTTTCCCCTAGGGCTTTGATTAGCTCTATGTATGCACATTGACAAAGTTCCCTTTTTAATTGCCCTCTTTAAGGTTCCTGTTTACTTCCTTTCACTGGTGTTCAATTCTTTTTTCTGTGGTTGCTGGGGAGTAGAATTTAATGGCCACCAAAGGAAACTAAGCCTCTATTTAGGAGTTCTTTTTTTCGTGTGGATCCTTCAACACGCTAAAGTTTGAGACAAATTTATCTGTAATCCACTTGTACCAAAACTATTTGATTTCTATAGCTTCACATCCCTATCAAAATGTGTTTTCTTTCTAGAATTCAGCACTTCTTTGGTGTAAAGAGACTATTTTGGTCGTCAGGTTGAATTATCTTTTATTTTTCTCTAATCCTAAATGATAATAGCATTAAGCGTTGATTACATATTGAATTGACATATAGCGAGATAGTGTTTATTGAAATGCTGTGGGCAGTTTTGCCCTTTGAGCATATGAAATAGTCCCAAATTCTCAAAGACTCTGGGAAGTAACATAAATTGTTAACCCCATATTTTTTTTTTTTTAGCCCTGCATTTTTAACAGTGAGTTTACTTACAGTTTGGCCTCTTGAATCCTATAGAATGGGTGCATCTGTCACAACAGTTAAATGCAATGAATATTTATGACTATAAAATAGTTTATTCCCTTCTATTTGATTCTTTTTCAGTGATGAACCAGTGGCGGATATTGAAGGCCATACAGTGCGTGTGGCCCGTGTAATGTGGCATCCATCCGGGCGTTTCTTGGGTACCACCTGGTAAGCCATCCTCTTACTATTCTATCCGTACAGGCCTGTGGCGTCTTATTAACCCTTATGACTAACTGTCAAGGAAATTTTAAGAACAGAGATCTTCAAGTAGGATTTTCTTGGGCTGCAATGAATCAGAATCAGAAGAGAGTATATAATAAAGTTAGGGCCAAGTGTATTTGCTTTTAAACTGCAGTTAATCTGAAATTTCAGTTACTAATTGCCAGAAAGCTAGAATTTTCACTCTTCTCTTTCTTGACCAATACTTGTGGTGTTTTGTGGGTTTTTTTGGATTTTTTTGCCCTGCACATTGTACTGTAATCTTTCTGCTTAGAAGTCAGTCTCCCTTTCTGGAGCACCTGGCTGGCTCAGCCAGTAGAGCATGCAACTCTTGTTCTTGGGGTTGTAAGTTCAAGGCCTACTTTGGGTGTAGAGATTACTTAAAAATAAAATCTTTAAAAAAAAAAAAATCAAATAAATTGGTCTCCCTTTCCGGTTCTGTAAGGTCATTAAGGCCAGAATCTGTTAAAGAATTTTTTAAGATTTTATTTATTTATTTGAGAGAGGGACAGAGAAAGGGAAAAGGAGACTCCCACTGAGCAGAAGGCCCAGTATGGGTCTCGATCCTAGGATCCCGGGATCATGACCTGAGCCAGAGGCAGGCGCTTAACCGGCTGAGCCACCCAGGTGCCCCAAGAATTTTTTTTTTTTTTTTTTAAGATTGTATTTATTTGAGGGAGAGAACGCAGGTGCGGGAAGGCGCAGAGGGAGAGGGACAAGCAGACTTCCCGCTGAGTGCAGAGCCTGATGTGAGGCCTGATCTCAAGACCCTGAGATCATTCACCTCAGTGGAAACCAAGAATCAGACACTTAACTGACTGAGCCACCCAAGCTCCCTGTTAAAGAACTCTTTAACTGAGGTATAATTTACATGCAGTGGAATAGATTTATTTTCAGCGTACAACTCAAATGCATACACTCGTGTAACCCACATCCCTATCAGGAGACATTTCCATCACCCTGGAAAGTTCCCTCATGCCTCTTCCCAGGGGACTCCCCCTTCCAAAGCAACCACTGGTACGATTTCTGTCACCATAAATTAAGTCTGTCTGTTTATACTCTGTGAACTTGTTTGTGCCTAACTTCTTTTGCTCAGCCTGATGTCTTTAAGATTCGTTTAGGGGCACCGGGGTGGCTCAGTTGGTTGAGCACCTGACTCTTCCTTTAGGCTCAGGTCATGATCTCAGGGTTGTGCTGCATGTGGAGCCTGCTTGAGATTCTCTCTCTCACTCTCTCTTTCCCCCTCTCTCTTAAAAAAAAAAAAGTTTCATTTATGTTGTTTCATGTATCAGTAGTTCCTTTTTATTGCTGAGGAGTATTCATTTGTTTGGCTCTGCCACAGTTTAACCATTCTCCTTTGATGGACATTTGGGCTCCTTCTAGGTTTGGGTCAGTCAGAATAAAGGTGCTATAAGTAATCTCATACAGTGCTTTTTTGCAGACCTGTTTTTCTTTACTTTCTCGTGAATGAATACTCAGGAATACAGTTGCTAGGTTCATTGAGTAGATGTATGTTTAACTTCTTTTAAAAAACTCCCAGCTGGTTTTTCAGATTGGTTGTAAATTTTACATTCCCAGAATTCTGCTCGCTTCACATCCATGCCAGCATTGGTATGTCAGTTTTATCATTTTGCCTATTCTATCAAGTGCATAGTGAAATTTCATAGTTTTAACTTTTATTACTCTTATGACTCTTGGTATTGAGTATTTTATCATCTGCTTATTGACTATTTGTAAATCCTCTTTTGTGCAGTGTCTGGATGTTTTACCTATTTTTTTATTGAGGTTTTTTTTTTCTTTATTTGCACACACAAACAATTCTGCCACCATGTATTTATTTGTTTTTTTATTTGAAGTTTATTGAGGTGGTTTTGTTTTGTTTTGTTTTGTTAATTTGTTTTGTTTTAAGTTTTGGGTTTTTTGGGGTTTTTTCTAGGTTTTTTTTATTTAAGGGATGCCCTGGGGGGCACAGTCGGTTGAGGGTCTAAATCTTGGTTTCAGCTCAGGGCATGATCTCAGGGTGATGAGATTGAGCCCCCTATCGGGCTCCATGCCCATCATGGCATCTGCTTAAGATTCTCTCCCTGGGCCCCTGGGCGCAGTTTTTATTTATTTAAGTAATCTCTATACCCAGCATGGAGCTTGAACTCACAACCGTGAGATGAGTTGCATGCTCCACCAACGGAGACAACCAGGAGCCCCTCTACACCAGTTATTGAAGAGACTGTGTTTTCCGTGTTGAAATTGCTTTAGTGGCCTCACTGAAAATCATTTTACCAAAAATGTGTAGGTCTCTTCTATTCTCTCTCTTGTGTTGCATTGATCTATTTGCTTATGACTGATTTTTATGTCTCCAGCATCCAATTTAAGGCCCAATACTCAATGAGTGAAAGGACTGAACAATGGAATTGAGAAAGAACAAAGACAACAGTCTCTGCTTGGCCATTCTTAGGGAATTGTATTCTTAAAATAGCCACTGAAGTAAATTTATAGGAAGTCACTGGTTACCCAGGTAGCACTCAAGACAGATATGCTTAGTTGTTGAGGTATTTTTTTAAGCCAGAAAAGAATTTCTTGTTAACATGGTTGTATGAATAGTTTCAGAAGCATAGTTTTTTCTTAAAAAAAAAAATTTTATTTATTTATTTATTTGACAGAGCGAGCACAGGCAGGGGGAGTAGCAGGCAGAGGGAGAGGGAGAAGTGCACTCCCTGCAGAGCGAGGAGCCCGATGCAGGGCTCAATCCCAGGACCCTGGGATCATATCCTGAGCTGAAGGCAGATGCTTAACCGGCTGAGCCACCTAGGCACCCCATCAGAAGCATAATTTAAGCTACAAGTATTTCTAGTACTTTACACATTGTAGGAACTGAATATCTGCTGGTTAATTGTTGGTTTGTTTTGTTGTTTTTTGTTTTGTTTTGTTTTGTAGCTATGATCGCTCATGGCGCTTATGGGATTTGGAGGCTCAAGAGGAGATCCTGCATCAGGAAGGCCACAGCATGGGTGTGTACGACATTGCCTTCCATCAAGATGGCTCTTTGGCTGGCACTGGGTAAGCCTTCTTCCACCTAGCCAGGGGCAGCTCAGTAGTTCACCTGTTAGATATCCCAGCTTCCATGGAGAAATGGATTCAAAATGTTCATTTATAAATTATTTTGTCAGGGGACTGGATGCATTTGGTCGTGTTTGGGACCTGCGCACAGGACGGTGTATCATGTTCTTAGAAGGCCACCTGAAGGAAATCTATGGAATAAATTTCTCCCCCAATGGGTAAAATAAACTCATTGATTGAGGGGCGGGAAGGGGTATTGGTCAGAACGTATCTTTGTTTCTAACTTGAACACTCCCACCTGATCCACAGCTACCACATTGCAACCGGCAGTGGTGACAACACGTGCAAAGTGTGGGACCTTCGACAGCGGCGTTGTGTCTATACCATCCCTGCCCATCAGAACTTAGTGACTGGTGTCAAGTTTGAGCGTAAGCTTTCCTCCTGTTCTGCAAACCTAATCACAGGACAGACAGATTGCGCTTCCATGGAATGCAGGCCAGGCTTTAGGTTAACTTACAAGTGAAGTAGGAGGGAATTTGGCCTCTCTTGAAAAAGGAGCAAATTGTAAGTTCCTTCCCTCTACCATGTTTTCAGACAGAGCTATGGCACAGCTGCTTCTTGTTTTAGGAAGTAAAGAAGACTTCCATAAATGCTTCGAGTCATTTTTTTTCCCTGGAAGTTATAAGCACTGAATCCTTAATGTTGTTCTAAAAAGATTATCAGGGAAAGAGCCAGAAGACCTTAATAATGTTATTCATTTCCCTAAGTCTGTAGTCCCTTTTGCCTGGAGGCCTTGTAGGAATGTAGATGAGAATATGGGGCTTTTCCAAATGGGGAAATACCTTCTTTTTTGAAATCATATATTCTAGCAGATTTTTGTGCTTTTATTTTCTTTCCTCTTTTGATACTCGAATTTCTCAAGCAGCTCCCCTTCTTTTCTCTTAAAGCTATCCATGGGAATTTCTTGCTCACTGGTGCTTATGATAACACCGCCAAGATCTGGACCCACCCAGGCTGGTCCCCACTGAAGACTCTGGCTGGCCATGAAGGCAAAGTGATGGGCCTAGACATTTCTTCTGATGGGCAGCTCATAGCCACTTGCTCATATGACAGGACCTTCAAGCTTTGGATGGCTGAATAGGCAGGACCATGGAAAAAGGACTCTAACCTCAAACTCTTCCCTAAGAGCCATTTTCAAAAGAAAGGAATTGATATGTTTCGTTCTATCATGTTTTTTGCCAATTACGATGTATAGACCCTCAAAAGAATTGGATTTCCCTGTCAGCCTCCACTCCAGGTAGGCAGCCCAGTCTCTGGGTGTTGATAAACCCCTTTCGTAGTTGAAATTTTAATATTCATCTTCAAGCCCTGCCACGGACTGTGTAGACATTGTTTTTATTAATCTTTTGTTTGAATGCCCTGTTGCCTCCTTCACAGCACTCAGGATTGTGACTAGCTCCATTTTTAATTTTGAAACTTGGCTTTCCATTACGTGGTACATGCTTCAGGACTACATGTGACCCACAGAGCAAGGCAGCTGGACGGTAGTCTGGAAACCCGCGAGTAAAGAGGCACTTCTCACCACACACTGGTTAACCAGTGCCTTGACAGAGTGGAACCTTTCCTCTCCCTTGAGAACGGGAGATGAAGAGGTAGACCACAGCTATGCTCAGGGTTATGCAGTAAAGAAGATTTTTACCTCTTCCTGTTGAGTTCGCTTGGAATGATAACCGCATCAGGAACCCCAGAACTGAACATTTGCCCTGTCCAAAAATGTCTTCCATTTTGCTTTGAAGTTTGGCATCCTTCCTGTTACTCCAAAGCTAGGCCATTTTGTCAAGAGGCAATGAAATTTCTAGAAAACGTCTCTTGTGCCACCTCCTTTATATTGGTTATTCAGAGAATGTACCTTTCACGGCAGGGTAACTAGAAAAATCCCTAATGGGTATTCCTCGACATCAACTTTCTCTTTTTTTCTTTATTACATACTTGCTACAGAGTAAAATCCTGTTATAAAGACTGTCCTGTAAAGACTTACTTTGTATAGTTAGGTATTTTCTGAATCCCAGCCATCGGTCCATAGAGGTCCCCCCCCCTTTTTTTTTTTTGGTTTGAGATATAACGGATGATATCACATATGTGATATTCCAGTTTTTCTCTTCTTAATAAACACTCTGCTAATAGGTGTTTTTGTTTTGTTTTTTTGTTTTTTGGGGTTTTTTTTGTAGAGACTACCCTTGTGGGCCAGACTATTAGCAAACTGGGTCTGGACTCATAATTCACACTCATTGGCCATGCAGCAGTCACCTTCACCTCTTTCCACTCCAAATACACAACGGCTAAACACAAAGTACACAGGAAATTCTGTTAAAATTCAGGAATTTGGAAGAAGAAAGGATTGCATACAGAGAAATGGAGAAGAGCTTATATGATGGCTTTTCCTTGAATGTTCAAAACTCTTCATTTGCTGTTTCAGAGAAGCTGACAGTAGCTTTGCCTAACTCTGTCCTGTAAACTATGAATGTGTGATAATATAGCCAAATAATCTTTTTTGTCTGATTTTAATTATAACCAAATAGTTGCATATTTTAAGTGCTGGTTAAGCTTCTGAATTATCGGCTCTACCCTCTGTTGGGCATTTGGCACTTCACTATTGTTTAAGTGTTAATGGGTTCTATTTTCTCCATAGTTGGCCTTGAAAAAACTTTTCATTAATAACTTCTGCAGTATGTGTAAAGTAATAATGAACATTAGTGTATTAGCATGCGATTTGGATATAGTGTGTTAACAAAGGGTTTTAGTTTTTCCAGTTTAAATTTTACTATTAGTTCTGTTAAGCTTTTTTTTTTTTTTTGGTTCCAAGGGATTTAGAGGTAGCAATCAGGTGAACACATTTCATGTAAGCCTTCGGCAAAATGGTTGCCTGGTGGAATATACGTTACTTCATTGTAAGGAGGCAGTTAGCTGAGGAGCATAAACCAAATGTAACGTTTCATAATAATGTGAGAATCAGAGCCACCACGTGAAAGGACACTTCCCACCTAAAGACTGTGCCAGGCATGTTCAGACACCTCATTTAATCCTCCCAATCTTCTGAGTTAAGTCATATTCCCTTTTTACAGACAAAATCGAAGCTCAGAGAAGTAACTTTGCTCAAGGTTACCCTGTCAGTGAGTGGTGGAGCCTGGTCTGTCTGTGACCTTAGGAAGAGATTTCACAGGGCTTTATTGACTATGTTGGCAGCACTGGCAGACAGGATGACCAGTCCAGCCAGCATGGTCTGTTTCCCATACAACGCCAGAGCTTTTTAGCCCCTCTACCCTTGACACCTCCCTTGTGATGAGTCACTGCATCTCTCAGTCTGACTCATGCCGAAGGGAGTCATGGGATTTCACTACCTCTGCTCCGTGAACTAATAAGGCGCCTGTAGTGTTACTCAGCAGGAAACTGCTTGCATCTTGGGTAGATGTTTTGTTGTGTGGAACTGTCTTAAGCATGGCAGCATGTCTCAACATCCCTGACCTGTAGAGTAATAAACGCCAGAAGCATAACCCGCCCCCTTCATTGGAGTACCGAAGATGCTTCCAGACATTTCTGCATGCCCCAAGGTTAGAACTACTGAAGGTGAAAATAGAAGGCACCCTACTGTTGAGTATATCCCCGCTACCCCAAAAACTCAAACCTGTATCTTTCCTTATTTGGATGGTGTATTAGGCACTCCAAGAGCCGCTCCCCAGTTCTACTTTGATTAAAAGGCCTCCACCACTTACTGGCTGGTGAGCTGGAACAAGACAGCTAAACCTGTGGAGCCTCGGTTTCCCTGTGGAATAGGGATGAAGCTTCCTTAGAGCAGTAAGCTCTAGTCCAGTGGCAGGTGTTCCTTCCTGAGCTGCTCCTGGCTCCTCTCCCTTTGCTCCTGGCTCAGAGAACACAGGGATATCGTTGTCTAATTTACCTGCCATGAGGTTAAGGAGCAAGGATGTGTAAAGAAATGAAGTCAGCAGGGAGAGGTTGAGTCCCAGCTTTAGTGTAATTATCTTTGATGGCGCAAATGGAAAGGTAGGTGTCAGTTCCCTGGCGGGACACATAGGTGGCATCCAATTTTGTAATGGAGAATTTTCTTCATGTTGGTGCTTAACACTGGTCTTACTAAATGCGAAATATAGGTCTTGGCTGTTCTGGAATATCTCGTACATTAAGATCCCTTAAGAATTTATAGAAGCTAGTTCCATTAAGCACAAAATTTTTAGAACAAATAAAACCGACTCAGTTTCTGACCTCTGAAAATTTATTCCACAAATCAAGAGCTTTTCATAATTGTGATGGTGTTTTAACCACTCTGAGACTGTTCTAGAGCCGTGGGCCACTAGGCAGTATTAAAACTGGGGAATCAGCCAAAGCATCTAGTTTGCCTTGGTTCTCAGATTCTGTCACGTAAAATGAAGACCAGGGTCCCCTATCTGCATGGCCGGGGATGGACGCTAAGTCTTTTCTTCTGTCCAGAGCTTCTGCTTTACCTGTCAAGTTAAGAATTCCATTGCCTGGAGGAGGGGAGTCCACTCGACCCAACATCCAGGCTTAGTTGGGAGGAATAAACACCTTTTCTCCAAATCCCAGATTTCTTTTGATCCACTGACCCTGGTTTCTTTTCACCTTTAAACTTTTATACTCGACACTCCATAAAACACATACTGACAAGAGGTGGCCTTTTACAAGAAACAGCTGAGTGAACGTGGCCTCCTTGCTGATACAGGTTCTGTGTCACCCATGGATAATCCCACCCTTCTCTTCCCCTAGTTCTGACACAACGTTGGCCAAATAAGTGGTGGTCGAATGAGTAAGTGTGTGAATTAATGCACACCATTTTTCCTGGGACTGGTGGCAAGACTTCCAAAGAGAAAACTGGAAGAAGGCATACACATTTGCTCACAGAATTGAAGCTCACTTTGCAAAATTTTAGCAACGTGTAATAAAAAGAGCAACTCAGATGTGAACTGAGTTTGAAGCAACTCCATTGAGAAATGCAACTTTCTCTCTGGGCTAGCGTGGTGCAGCCCTTTGGCACAACTTGCTCCGTAGCCCTATAATCACAGATATGCTTCTGTGCCCTTCCTTGGCCCTGTGGCTCACACCCAGAGGTCTCTTCACATCTTTTCCCAGACTTTCAGCTTTCAGAGGTTCTCATCATAGTAGGGGTCTCTGTTTCCAGAAGCAAACACGTGGACTGATAGATTGTAAAAATGAACAATACTACAAAGGAAGATAACCCCAAACGAGGCTGTGCCATCCCCATCCCCAGCAGCAGTCAAGAAAGGCTTGGTTCCAGGGCTCTTGGGTGGCTCCGTTGGTTAAGTGTGTGACTCTTGATAGCTTGGGTCTTGATCTCGGAGTCATGAGTTCGGGCCCTGTGTTGGGCTCCACGCTGGGCATGGAGCCTACTTAATAATTTTTTTTTAATTTAAAAAATAATTTTTAAAGATTTGGTTCCTTGTCCAGAAACTGCTCACCCCACACCCCAAAGGAATTGCTTGGTCCAAAAGATGGAGAAGATGAGCAACAGAGTGACACTGAGGATAACAGCCATCAGGTAAGCAAAGATCCGGAACTGAGGGTTGCGGAAACATTCCCTCAGAGAGTAGTGGCTGGGGATGGGAATGGGCAGAGAGCTGGTGGTAGGGCCAATGTCCTGGGGGGGCCCCGCTTGGCTCGCAGGCTCAGAGCCTAGGTCCAGCGTATAGACCCGGGGCTGGCGCAGGAAGTAGCGGCTCTTGGGCTGGTCCTTGAGACAGAGCTGGTGGCCTTCCAGGATGACGTGGTGGGGCTCCAGGCGAAGCAGGGTGAGCACGGCAGTATCCGTGGGCAAGTCAGTGACTGGCTGCCCGGAGGCCAGCACAGTGGGCTGGCGACAGAGTGGGCACAGCAGCCGGCGCCGGGCTGGGGTCACCAGGCTGAGGTGGGCCAGGCACTCCACACAGAAGGAGTGACAACAGTCCAGCACTTTAGGGGTGTGAAATGTGTTGTTGAAGGGGTTCCAGCAGACAGGGCACTCAGGCTCCTGGCCCTGCCGCTCTGCCATCCTCAGATGAGACACCGGGAGGCCTGCCAGGAAGGGAAAAGCAGCAAAGGGATACCCATTGAGCTCCATCTTTGTGCTTGGTCCTAGACTAAGGATTCTGTGCCTTGTTAAAACCTACCGCCACCCACATTTCACAGATGAAACACTTGGATTCAAAAGATGAAGCATCTTGTTCCAGATCGCCCAGTTCCTAAGCCGTAGAGTCAAGTCTGGTGCTCCAGCAGCATCCCCCCTATCAGGGCAAAGGCCTGAGTCATCCCACTATTAGTGAACTACTGGAGGGAACTGTACCCCCTCTTGCGAAGTTGAAAAAATGTTCCTTCTGCTCCGTGTGACTGCCCTTGACTTCTCAGACTCCAGGGAGAGGGAGGGGAGCCCGTCAGGGGTTTGTGTTGTAAGGCAAATACTTCCTTCTCTGCTGTCTCAAGTCCCTGACTAGTGCAGAGATGGCCTTTGTGAATTCCCCGGTCTGTCCCTCCTCCAGGGACAGATGCCAGGCCCTCTTTCCCTCCACCCATTGGGCTACAGGGCCAACCCTCCAGAGCCCATTTGCCCAGTCTTTGTGCAGTGCTGTACTGGCCTGGCAAAGAGGTCCCTGGCAAGGCTTTTCCCCTTGACCTGGAAGCTTAGAGAGGCTCCCCTGCCCGGGTCCCCAGATCAGCCCTTCCAGAACCCCCCAATACTTGGCCTCCCCTGGCTCCTCCTCTCACCCTTTGTCCCCAGAAATCCCAGGGCACTCACCTGGGCTTCCTTGGTCCTAGGGTGGTCAGGTAGACTACCTGAAGGACCCGAAGCTCCAGTCTCTCCCTCTCCTGAATCCACAGAGCTTTGGGAGACTGCCTTCTCTCCACCAGCCACCAACCCCGGGGCCCGTCTCCATGGCAGCACACACGCCGCACCTGGAGCTGCCAGGTGGCCCGGGCTGCAGCCTCTTGAGCGCACCTGCCTGCGGCACAGGCCACAGAGCTGCCGGGGTGGAGGGGGTGGGGAGGTGGAGGACCAGAGTTCCCCCAGGGTGTAGCAAGCAACCAACCGTGGAAGCCAAACATCTGCAAGATTGTGGCTGGTCTCTTCAAGACCTGGGATCCGTGACCTGGGAATGTAGGGGTGGCAATTTCCTTTTTCTAGATTGTGGAGAGGGTAAGTGAGCCTCTGGGCTTCTCTCCTGGGCCCTCCCTTCTTTTCTAAAATGGCTAAAACCTCACACGAAGGGCCTGCCCACCCTGCACTTCGGTTGCTGTGAAGTTACCTGCTACACAGCCTAAAATCTCCGCACTTCAGACTCAGCAAATTTGTTTAAGTAACATCTACACCCAACGTGGGTCTCAAACGCACGACCCCGAGATCAAGAGTCACATGGTCCTCCGACTGAGCCAGCCAGGCGCCCGCCCTTTCTGATCATTGAATGTGCCCAAGTAGCCGTAACCATGCAAGTCTTGCTGCCATCTTTGTTCTTAGAACACGGTCAGCCTGGCAGGCAGTGACCCCCAAGGTCTTAGTCTAAAGGTTGGCCATCTCGCCACCCGTGGGGGCTTAAAAGAGGGAGTCGGGAAGGAGGAGAGTTCCAGCCCCACTTCCCCATTTCAACCAGAAACACCTAGCTTTCCTCCTATCAATCACTTGAATAAGTTGAAGAGTTGAGCTGCTGGGCCGGCGGTGGGGGGGGGGGGGG
>NW_024424119.1:40242935-40315260 GCF_017311325.1 Ursus maritimus
GGGGGGGGGGGGGGGGGGGGGTTGAAAAACCGCTTCTCCATCCTCACCACTCACGTTGCAGATGGGAGGCAAGACGTGGCTCTCACCCAAGGTCCCCCAGCTAGGTAGTGTATCACCCGCTGGATGTGTGTTATAAACCACGCAGTAAGTGTTCCCACCCGATCACCCATCAGGAGGTTCCTCGTGCCGCGAGTCTCTCACAGGAACCAGGAAGCGTGCAGGGGGTTTGGGGGAACCAAGTCTCCCTGGTGCACCTCCTAGGACACCATCTGCCCTGAGCTGAAACCTAAAGCAAAACTGCTGGCACTCTCCTGCCTGTGGCTTCCTGGTTTTCTTCTAGACTTCTGTCACTGCTCCATGTAGGGAAGAGGAAAAAAAGGTATGCAGAAGGAGGATGGAACAGCTCTGGCCGAAGCTGGGAGAGTTTACCCAGGATCCTTACCTATGAAAGCCTGCTTCTGTGGACCATGCAGTCATTCTACAGTTATTAAGGTATTGAGCACCCACTGCATGCCAGGAGCTGTGCGAGGCACTCGGTAAATAATGGTGAACCAAAGAGGCACGACTTTGACCTCATGGCATTTAGAGTGTAATGAGGGAAAAAGACGTCTGATGAGCAGTGGGCAATAAATAAATATATAATTTAGTGCGTGCTACAAAGGACAGAGAGGAAAACGGGCGGGAATAGCTCTATAGGAGACCACCAGGGAGGGTTGCTGCAAAGAGGGGGTCTGAAAGCAATGTCTGAGGATGACAAGACGCCAGCCACGCAGGGTGGAGGAAGGACATTCCCGGCCAAGAGAACAACACGTACCAAAGCCCGAAGGTGAAAAAGACTCAGCCAGATTCAGGAAGTGAAAGAAGCCTGAGGTGTAGTGGGTGTGGCTGGAGCAGGAAAGTGGCTCAGGACCGAGGGTGGAGGCGGACCCTGGAAGCTGGGGAACAAATCTGGATTTAATGCTAGGGGTGAGTATGGGGTGGTGGGCAGGGCCTCATCCTCTTTCCATTTCAAAAGCATCATTCCACGAGGCGCCTGGGTGGCTCAGTCATTAAGCGTCTGCCTTCAGCTCAGGGCATGATCCCAGGGTCCTGGGATCGAGCCCCGCATCAGGCTCCCTGCTCTGCTGGGAGCCCGCTTCTTCCTCTCCCACTCCCCCTGCTTGTGTTCCCTCTCTCGCTGTGTCTCTCTCTCTCTGTCAAATAAATAAATAAAAATCTTTTTAAAAAATTTAAAAAAATAAAAGCATCATTCCGGGGGTCCTTGGCTGGCTCAGTCAGTAGAGCTAGAGTGGCTCTTGATCTCTGGGTGTGGGTTCGGGCCCCATGCTAGGTGTAGAAATTGCTTAAAAATAAAATCCTTCATAATCATAATCGTAATATAAAACCCATTCCAGCTGCAGAGCAGAGGACAGACTGAAAAAGGAGAGCGGGCATAAAAGACCGCGAGGGGCTTTATCACTCAGGCTGGGATGGCGGTGCTTGACTTAGACCGGCCACGGCACAGATCAAAGGGATGGGGAGAAACCATCTTTAGAGGTTAAACCAAAAGCACTTCCCAAAAAGCAGTGAACAACATAGATTCTGGAACCATGTTGTTGAGGCTCAGGACCCCAGATGCATTGCTTATTAGGGCTGTGATCCCAGTTGAATTGCTTAACCTGTGCCTCAATGTCTTCTGAAAAGGAGAGTAGTATGTCTGAAGGTAACGCTCTTAGAGCATGGCGCCCAACGAAGACTACCTATGAGATGGTTGCCATTATCCCTGCAGATAGATTTGAGAGAGAGGAAGGATCAAGGTTAACTTTGAAGCCATGAGCAAGGTTTCTGCCTTGAGCTTAGAGAAGCTCTGAATTCCAGAGTGTGTCCGAAGCAGACCTTGAGTACTTATCAAAAGCCTTGAAGGTAATAGCCTTGATCCAGTAGTTCCCCCGCTGGGAATCTGTCCCATGGAAATAATCAAGGACCTGTGCAAAGGCTTGATTGTGGGGATGCCCGTAGAAGCACGGCTCTAACAGTGAAGTATGGAAAACTACATACTCGTTCAACAGTGGGCCATTAATTAAAGGCATTCTGCTCCAACCACGTGAAGAGACATTCTGCAGCCTTTAAAATGATGTGATAAGGGGCACCTGGGTGGTACAGTCGGTTGAGTGTCCAGCTCTTGGTTTTGGCTCAGGTCATGATCTCAGGGTCGTGAGATTGAGCCCCGTGTCAGGCTCCGTGCTCAGCAGGGACTCTGCTTGAGACTCTCTCCTTCTCCCTCTGCCCCTCCCCCTCCCTCTCTCTCAAATAAATCAATCTTTTTTTAATGATGTAATAAAACATCTATTAATGTGGAAATATGTTTGTGATGAGCAATTAAGCAAAAAGAACCAGTAATAAAACCATATCATGATATTATTCAATTATCCAATATATGCGTGCAATGGAAAAAAATGGAAAATGCAATGGAAAAGCAAATACCCAAATGTCAACAGTGGTTATCTCTGGGAGTAAGATTATAGGTGAGTTTTTTTGTTTGTTTGTTTTAAATTTTCTTATCTGAAAATTCTCTAACTTTACTGTAGTACAATAAATTTGTATTACTGCCCTTAAAGAACTCCCCCTTCCCCCAAAAGTAGACCTCACATTTTCTGAAGTTCCATGGCCGAAGCTGTAAAAGGCCGTTCAAGAGGAGGAATGTTAGCTCAGCACCTGGGCCCTTATCTGCCAGGGTCCCTGCAGACATCCACTGCTGTTTCAGGAGCAGCAGGGCAGAGTCCAGCCTCTTCAGGAGACTCTGGCCACTATCCTCCCACCACTTACCCCCCACGTGCTCAGCTGCAGTAAGCCCTAGACACCACCCCAAAGCCATCACCTCGGGTCTGTGACCCAGTCAGCCAAATATTGTCTGGAGCATCACCCCAAAGTTTTTACCCTCAAGAGGAGAGAGATGAACTAGCATTTTTTTCAAAAGATTTATTTGTTTGAGAGAGAGTGAGAGAGCAGGGGGGAGGGGCAGAGGGAGAGGAAGAGTCCCAAGCCGATTCCACGCTGAGCACGGAGCCCAACGCGGGGCTTGATCCCACAACCCTGAGATCATGCAGCTAAAACCGAGATCCAGTGGCTCAACTGACTGAGCCCCCAGGTGCTCCAAGAGCTAGCATTTTTACAGCTATAGCTATAAAAATTTTTATCTTCACAGTTTACAAAGGGCCTCTGGTCCTGGCTTGGACCTAAGTGGGGCAACTCACATCTACATTTTATGATTGCCTTGTCAATTTTTCCCATCTGCATAAGGCCATTTGGTTCTTTTTTTTTTTGTCCGATTATTTATTTAATTTACGTTGTTGTTGTTTTTTGGTTTTTATTTTTTTTAAGATTTTATTTATTTATTTGACAGAGAGAGACAGCCAGCGAGAGAGGGAACACAAGCAGGGGGAGTGGGAGAGGAAGAAGCCGGCTCATAGCGGAAGAGCCTGACGTGGGGCTCGATCCCATAATGCCGGGATCATGCCCTGAGCCGAAGGCAGACGCTTAACCGCTGTGCCACCCAGGCGCCCCTATGTTGTTGTTGTTTTTAAGTAACCCCCCCACCCCGTGGGGCTTGAACTCACAACCCTGAGATCAAGAGTCACATGTTCTACCAACTGAGCCAGTCAGGTGCCCCAAGGCCATCTGATTCTTTAAAACCACCCTGTGAAGGAAGCAGGATAGGGAGTTGAAAGTATGCAGGCTTTGGAACCAGGCTTATTTGCTGTGTGGTCTTAGATAAATGGCTTATGCTCTCTGAGCTTCATTTTTCTTTGTAAAATAGGCTAATAATCCCATTTTAGAGGCTTGCCATGAGAAAGGGATAGTATCTATAACCTGTCCCACAAAGCAAAGCAGGTGCTTAGTATACAGTTAGCATGATAGTTTTATACCCATTTTATAGATGGAGACGCTGAGGCTCAGCATGTGAAGTGGCTTGCTTAAGGCTTCACAGCTAACGGACGGCTAAGCTTGAAAGCCGGGTCCCAGGAGCCCTGCCTCCCAGACCAGTGTTCATGCTGGCTGACAGCAGTGCCTCTCAGGACTCAAGGGTCCTGTGTCCCACCCGTCCCCCCATGACCCTCTGTGGCTCCTTACCTGCTTCCTCAGAGTCTCCTCCTCCAGTCCCCAGGGTGGCCGCGCAGCATGTGCTCTGCGCTCTAACTCCTTTCAGCCTGGATTCCAGGCAGTTGTGGGTGGGTCTCATTTGCATGGGTCTTCTGGCAGCTCCTGGCCAGCTCTGTTTCAGGTTTTCCTCTTCCTCCTGATGACTTTGGACTGTCTATGCTCCTGGGGGACAGCCCGGGAGCTCTGGTTTTCTCTTCCTCCTGTGAGTCACTCTTGCTTTTTCTCGAAGGGGGTCAAAGTCCCTCATCCTTGCAGACCTCTGTTCTGTATTGGGTTGGTTTCCTGCCATGTCTGACTGCACTGCCTTGACTCACACCCAGCTTTACTTTGAAGGGTATCACTGAAGCCACTTCTGGCCCTCAACCCAGATAGCTCCTTCCCTACCCTGAGCCCCCACAACCAAAATACAAAGGGCTCTTGCAAAATATTAAGAAAAAGGCAAATTGTCCAAAGGAAAAAAAATAAAGGGAGAGTTATTTAAGCATAAGCACAAAGAGCCTGGGTCAATTAAGTCGGATGTTGGGATCAGAGTCAAGTCCTTGCTCAGAATCCAGACTCTACCACTCACTAGTAACGAAGATGAGCAAATTGACTTCTCTAAGCCTCGGTTCCCTCCCCTGAAAATTGGCATCATAATTTTATCTACTTGATCTGCAGATTAAATGAAATAGCTCTTGTAGAGATCATAGCACAGTGCCTGGTACACAGTAGCACGCAGCAAATGTTAACTACAACTATTACGATGATATGATCAGGCAAATCACCGAAAAGAAAAGAAGTACAAATGGAACATATATGTAATGCTCAACCTCATTTATGATTAGAGAAACTCAAATTTAAATAAGACACTGATTTTTAGGGGCGCCTGAGTTTCTCAGTCGGTTAAGCATCTGCCTTTGGCTCAGGTCATGATCCTAGGGTCAGTGGGGAGCCTGCTTCTCCCTCTCCCTTCCCTCCCCTACTTGTGCTTGCTTCTCTCTCTCTCTCAAATAAATGAATAACACCTCTCCCTTTGCCCCCCCATTCACCCACGTGTGCTCTCTAAATAAATAAATACACTTATTTTAGTATTTGTTAGTCTGATAGCGAAAAAAAAACGCCACTATTACTAAAAGTAATGGCAGTTTTCTGTGTGTTTTACTAAATGCTTCTGATCTGTTACAGTGAGTGCTCCCAGCAAGCACAGTGCCTAGCGCAATATGGAATACTGAAAATCAGTGATTTTCCTTACTCTTTCCCAGATCAGAAATCCGAGGCTCAAAGCAAATAAGGGATTTATTTGCCCTCTCCCCAAAGTGTGTCCATGCAGCCCATCTTCAGTTCCCTCTCACATCCTACGCAAGGTCCCCTTCTTTCATTCCTTTACTGACCTTTTAAATGGGGTTTGTAGAATCAGTAAATAAATATATTTGGTGATCTGATCAATTGCCCTCGTTCCGTCATTTTATGTTTTTAAAATTATTTTATTTTTAATTTTTATTTATTTATTTTAAAGATTTTTATTTATTTGTCAATGAGTGAGAGCGCACAAGCAGGGGGAGTAGCAGGCAGAGGGAGAGGCAGCACGTAAACGGTTTGATTTTGCAATGAAAATGTTCTCTTTCAGCCACCTCATTTCCCTGAAAATTAAGGTATTATGCTGTCAGGTTCTTGTGTATCTTTCCAAAGATATTTTATGGATACACAAACAAAACTGCTATGGCAAAATGTCTGCGTATTTTTTTTATTCCTCTTTACACAAATGTGCACGTGGTGTACACTCTTTGGCACCTTGCTTTTTTCACTAAGGGTGTACCTGAGATGTCATTCTATATTAGTACCTAAAGAGCTTTTTCAGTTTTGTCATGCTTGTATCCTATTTCATTGAATGAGCCATAAATTACTTAACCGTTCCCCTATTGGTCGCATCCCTTCATATTCAATATATAAATATTAGTTGGAAAAATAAGTGTCGAAATGATTGCGGGATTTAGATTAGTCTAGAATTGTGTGAAAATAAAGCTGTGGACTTCAGGAAGTTGCCAATCCCTGAGGAAGATCTCTGGAAGCAATTCTCTTTCTGAGCTAGAGACGGAGGGACGCCTGGAGGCATGCCTGGATGGCCGGAAAGTCCCGGAATTTCAGTGTCCAGTGTCTCTGCCCGTTAACTGTTCATGGGGATTCAAGACACTGATTCAGCCCACTGGTCTGGTTTGTATTGGAGAGTTGGGAAGCTGTGCTTTCTGGTTGGGCAGCACTCGTGTACACCTTGACCTAAGAATATAATTCCCCAGAAGTACCCAAAAGATATATGTGATATTGAGATTTAGAACAAGAAATACGTATATTTGGTCTTCATTCTATTCTGGGCACCAAGCTTGGAAAACCCTTGGGATTTCCTAAGTGATAAGAACAATAAAGGTATCTTTTGTTATGTGAATGTGGCAACTTTTGGAAAGCCCCCAGGCGGCCTAAGTTGCCAGGCCAACCAACCTTTGATGTCGGGGTTGGGAATTTCAGTCCAGCCTGCACAACCATCCCCTGGAAGCAGAGAGGGGCTAGAGACTGAATTCAATCACCAATGGCCATAATTTAATCAATCATGCTGTAGCGAGGCCTCCATAAAAACTGAAAAGGATGGGGTTCAGAGAGCTACTGAACTGATTCATGAACTCAGGGCAGTGCTGGGAGGATGGCAGACTTGGCCAGGGCAGAGAAGCCACACACCCCTTCCCATATACCCTGCCTGCCCCATGCATCTCTCCCATCAGGCTGTTCATCTGTAGCCTTTATAATAAGCTGGTAAGGGTAAGCGAATGTTTCTCTGAGTTCTGTGAGCCACGGTAGCAACAAAAAAATTTTTTTAAGATTTTTATTTATTTATTAGAGAACACGGCCAGAGTGAGGGGCAGAGGGAGAAGCAGACTGCCCGCGGAGCAGCGACCCTGACGCAGGGCTGGATCCCAGGACCCTGGAATCATGACCTGAGCCGAAGGCAGAGGCTTAACGACTGAACCACCCAGGTGCCCCAACCATGTTGGTAAATTAATCAAACTCAAGGAGGGGGCCGTGGGAACCCACCATCTAGAGCTAGTTGATCAGAAGTTCAGGTGACAGCCTGGACTTGGGACTGGTGTCTGAAGTATGTGTGGTGGTGGTGATGGTGGGAATGTCTTGTGGGACTGAGCCCTTACCCTGTGGAATCTGGTGCTATCTCCAGCTAGGTAGTGTCAGAATTGAGTTGCTTGGTGGTGGTGAAAGATAACACGCGCTGAAATTGGGCTCACAATCAATATGCTTGTATCTTTTGATTAGGATGTTCACCGAAGTTTTAAGCAAAAAAAGATCGAAAAAACTATAAAAGCCCAGCTATGGCACATCAATTAAGTGGAAAACTACCTAATCATTTAAATTGTTGTTGCAGGAGAACTTTAATTGACCTGAGAAAATGATCACAACATTTGTAAACAGAGGAGGAAAAGCAGGTTACAAAATGGGGTGTATGGGGGTGCCTGGGTGGCTCAGTCGTTAAGCGTCTGCCTTCGGCTCAGGGCGTGATCCTGGAGTTCTGGGATCGAGCCCCACGTCAGGCTCTTCTGCTGGGAGCCTGGTTCTTTCTCTCCCACTCCTCCTGCTTGTGTTCCCTCTCTCGCTGGCTGTCTCTCTCTCTGTCAAATAAATAAATAAAATCTTAAAAAACAACAACAACAACAAATTGGGGTGTATGATGTGAGCCAGATTCTATAAAACATTGATACATAAAGACTGAAAGGCCACAAGGCAAAACATGGATAAGCTCACTGGTATTGTCATTTTCTTTTCACTTATGTTATTCTAAATTTTTATCAACGAATATGTATTACTTTCATAATAGGGAAATTCACTTGGAAAGTCAGTGTGTTTTCTGCAGCCAGGAAATCCAGAACTCAAAAAGGAAAGCAGGGAGGGCATGTAAGTAATCAGTCAGGGTGTTGCAAGCACTGAAATAAAAATGAAATAAACCATGGCCCTTTTCCGGGTCACTGATTGTCTAGTGAGCAAAGGCATTATCACCATGTCACCGGGTGGTCAAGGCTAGGGAGTAGTTTGCAAACAGTGGAAAATTTTTTCAGGAAGATACCCAAGAGAGATAGTGAGGCATCTCAGGAATTTGAGTTGCACTAATTTAGTTCATGCTTGGGGGGATGAGGTCAGCCAACTGGAAAAGCACCTCATCTAAGCAGTACCTGGGGGGCCGGGTGAGTGCGAAGTCATGAGACTTGGTGGAGCCCAGCCAAGGAGTGGAGTGGAGGCGCAGGGCGGCATGAACCCATCTGGGGAGGAAGAGGCAGCAGAAGGCTGTAGAAGGGCCGCGGAGGAAGGAGAAAAGGCAGGTATTAGCCCGGTGATGATCAGTGGTTATCAGGGGGCAGGGGGCACCTCTCCCTGTGGGGCACCACGTTGCCATTACTCAAAGCCTTGCCTTAGGCCCGTCCAGAGTTGAGGACAGTCCCAGCGGCAAAGGCATCACCTGCAGATTGCTCGGAATCCCAACTCCACACCTACTATGTGCATTTTTACAAGATCCTTAGGAGATTCAGGGACATGTGAAAGTATGAAGACTGAGGATTTAGGAGAAATATCGCCAATATATGCTCCTTGGCTCATCCTGATTACATTCGTGATTCATCACATTCAGCCTCATGAAAACTTGCCAAGGATGTGACCCCAGGAGGAAAATGTCCTGGACAGGGCTGGGTGAATCCCACCTGGGAACAGACATTCCCCTGCCTCTGCCTCAGGCAGCATCTGAATCTGCTTTACAAGGTCACAATCCCTTACACAAAACCCTTGTGGGCAGATGTGTTTCAGAATTCAGACTTTTTCGTATCTTAGGAGAGTGATATGGTACATTTACCAATATATTAAGTAACTCTCCTGCTGGGATCTGAGCTAGGACCCTGGGATCAAATGCTTTAATATTCTGCAATTTACTATATAAAAAAAATAGAACAGGGTAAGGCCAGGTCAATTTTGGTGCCAAATTTAATGAAAAAACTTTGTCTTCAGAGGGCAGGGATTTTATTATTTTTTTTTAATCTTGTATTTATTTTTTTAAGTAGGCTCCATGCCCAATGCCGGAACTCAGGACCCTGAGATCAAGAGTCACGTGCTCTACCAATGGAGCCAGCCAGGCGCCCCCAGGGTCCAGGGATTTTAGAGTCGTGGGGAAGCCTTACGAACTATTTTATGTTTAGAATGCATCAGGCAGTTAGAAACACTGAATGGTACCATCTCCCAGCTGTAGGAAACCTCCGACTTAGCAGGAACTATAAGACCTAGCAATTCTTTCAACTATAAAGTCGTTCCCATGCTGCCTCTCATCAAGCAGGTCACACCTGGCGTTGTTATTCCCAGAACCCACGGGGAGTTTGGTGAAGTGAAGAGTTGATTCCGGCTGAGGTCGAGGTGAAATGTCAGAGCGGCAGCCGGAACCCAGGGCCGCCAAGCCCCAGCCCTGCGCGCTCCGCCGGCTGCGGGCAGTGCGCACGGTGCGCATGCGCTCCGGGGCCACCTCCTCCTGGGAGTCCCCACGCAGAGGCCCGGCTCGGCGGAAGGATGAGGAATAAGACGCCTGCCACACGTGCCACCTGCTATGTGTACAAACACGGAACTGAGATTGGACCGTTCTTTCTCCAGCTGGGCTGTGAATGACGCATCTCATCCCCAGACTTTCAGCCTCGTCACGGTGGTGGTAGGTAGTCCTCAGAAAGTCCTTGGTGTGAGTCAAGTCGTCACACGTCTTCTGAAGCCTTTCTCCAGGTAAGTCCTGCCAGGAACACAGTGGTAAAGAGTTTGCTGGAAGCTGTTGGTACAACGAAGGTCCAAGGAGTTTCCAGCAAAGTCTAAAGGCCTTCTCCAAACGCCAGGAGAGAAGGCTCCAGGGCCAGAGTCCATCTCCGCTCCTGGGGTGATGCCCTGCTGACACCGGCAGAGGGACCCTCATGGGCTTTTGAGCATCAAAATCAGGAAACCAGGGGCACCTGGCTGGCTCAGTCGGTGGAGCACGTGACACTTAATCTTGGGGTTGTGAGTTTGAGGCCCACTTTGGGTGTAGGGATTATTCAAAATTAAAATATTTTTTAAAAAATTAGGAAACCAGAGGCCTCACTCGTCTCCGGGGTTGCAGCATCATTTCTGCTCGTCCTTGGGCCCCATGGTCTCTCACTCTCATCTGTGCTGCAGTCTGTGTCTGTGCTGTTTCCCTTCTCTTGCGGGGGTTTAGTCTTTTTTTTTTTTTTTTTTTTAAGATTTTATTTATTAACTTGTCAGAGTGTGAGCACAAGTGGGGGAGCGGCAGGCAGAGGGAGGAGCAGCCTCCTCGCTGAGCTAGGACCCCCGATGTAGGACTCCATCCCAGGACCCCGGGATCATGACCTGAGCTGAAGGCAGATGCTTCGCCGACTGAGCCACGCAGGCATCCGTCGGGGGGTTATTCTTTAACTCTTTTTGTAATATGCGTCCGGTGGAGAAAAATGAGGAAACTGAGATGAACGTAATCATCCTGACACTTGGGAACAGAGCTGGGCGCTATTCTAGGGGCCCTGCCGGAATCCTGTACCATTCCTGGTGACAGCGGTGGGCGGTGCTATTATTGTATCATTCCTGTTTTACAGATAAAGGCACAAGGTGCAGAGAAATTAAGTCATTTGCCCCAAGAGCTGGGCAAAGAAGTGGCAGCCTGGGATTTGAACCAGGCAGGGTGGTGTCGGAGTCCACACCCTTAACCCACCACGCCTCTTTATAAGTATTTTAAATGTCAATTTCTTTCATTAATTATTAAAAGTGTATGTGATACTCGAACTGTTTGGTGGCCTTTCTCCCACTTATCATCTTTGAACATCATAAAATAGTGCTCTATAACCTTTCCTTCAAAATGAAAGTAGTCTTGCTTTTTGATTGTAAAAGCGATAAAGGAAATAAATTTGTGTATTTCCTTGTCTATGCATAAAGGGTCTCTGCAGGATTGCACCAGATGCTGGTAACACTGGTTACCTCTGGAGGGAGCCAGATGGAAGGCAGACACGGAGGAGCGGGAGGAGTTTTATCCCATCAACTTCTGCACTGTTGATTGACTATGCAAACGCAGTGCCTATTTCCAAAAATAAGTATGTTTTAAAAATAAAACTGATCCATCTTCATTGCAAAAAAAAAGATCAAATACAGAAAGGCATAAAGAAAGAAAGAAATTCATCTTTAAAACTCAATACCTAGAGATAACACTGCTAACATTTTTGCTCTACTTTTCCCAGACCTTTATCGATGAATATACAGACATGTGCGGATTTGTTTTTCCCAAAATGGGATGATGCTGTGTGGTGCTGTCCTGTTCCCTGTGTTTTTGCCTTAGAGCAAATCATGGACAACCTTCCACGCAGCTTCATTTTCAATACTTGCATGGTGGTTAAGCCATGTGAAGTTGGCCAGTTTCCAAAAGATTATTTCTGGATGAACTGAGAGAGTCCAGGGTCTGGACATGCAGTGCTAGCTGACACGATTCCCATCACCCCAAACCCGGGCTCTTTAATTTGCTGTGTTCCATACCCTGGGGAGATCACATCTGGGAAAGGACTGGACGTTCTTTCTGTTCGTGAGGTTTAACCGATGTCACTTATTCCATAGGTACAAATACTTCCTGCCTGCCCCTGTCCCTCAACGGTCATGCCCCCCGCCACCGAGACACCAATGCTAGCAGAGGGCTCTGGCGGGAAGGTCAGTCGGCATGTCCGAAGACCCGCGCTCCCACCTGGGCTGTGCCACAGCTGCGCGCGTTCCTTCTCTGCAAGACAAAGGTAAGAACCTGCATGCTGCCTGTCTCACGGCGTTATTTTATTGGAAGACTCCGATGAAATTATGATTGCGAAAGTAGCATGGAAGATACAGAACACTGTATACATGCAAGCTTTTACTGTTAAGTTGTGGCCTCTGAGCCAGAGGTGTCGAGAGGAAATGTAGGAATGTAGGCATCAAAACCAGTTGGTCCAGCTTCTTTCTAACGTGGGGTCGTGGCGCTAACACGCCTGTGGTAACTTCCAACGTTCTACACACTCATCTGTCAAACTGAGGCTGGCGAAGTGTAAGAGCACAGCGTTGGCAGGGGTAGGGAAGAACCAGGCTCTGCCAGCTCCGCACATAGCGGGTGGGAATGGGAACCGAAACATCTTTTTCGAAGAAAAGCTGGTGTCTACTCAAGCAAGTGTCCCTGGGGCCCAGAAAGGCCTCTGCTAGTTATATAATGAACATAAATGCATGCTTACGTTCACCAAATGACACAGTGTCAGAATGTTCAAAGTAGCACTATTCGTAAGAGCCCCAAACTAGCAAGCACCCTTATGGCCATCGGTAGCTAATGGATGAATCGTAACGTTGGCACACGATCAGATGCTCTCCAGCAATGAGCAGGGGTGGTGGTCCACTGCATAGGACAGGCCGGCTCCATCCCACAAACACATTGAGCCAAAGAAGCCTGAGCCACAATACAAGCGTGTGACTTGTTGCACTTAAATCTGTTGCTGCAGAACAGATTACCCCAAAACCTCGTGTCTTCACGTGCCGATCTGCTATTTTTCATGACGGTGTGGGACAGCTGTGCAGTTTCTCTTCTGATTTCATCTGCGGCGGCGTTCAGCTGCGCATTTGGCAGGCTCCAAAGGTCCAAGGTGACCTTCATCACGCACCTGGCGGTGCTCAGTTCTTCTCCACGTGGCCCCAGTCACCTCCCTGACATGCAGCAGCTTTCCAAGACGGTCAAAGTGAAGCCATAGGCCAGGTAGGGCCCCACCTACAAGTTCACAGCGTTTGTTCCTCTTATTTAAGATTTTATTTGAGAGAGCGAGAGAGAGAGTACATGAGTGGGGGAAAGGGCAGAGAGAGAAGGACAAAGAGAATCTCAAGCAGAGTCCATGATGGGCATGGAGCCTGACGTGGGGCTCAATCTTACGACCCTGAGATCAAGACCTGAGCCAAAATCGAGTCAGACACTTAACTGACTGAGCCACCCAGGCGCCCCTGTTCAGAGCTCTGCATTTATATGGGTCAAACTAAGCCAAAAGTGCAGATTCAGGGGGTGGGGAAATAGACCCAACCTAGTGATGAGAAATCACCTTGCAAACGGCCACACGTATAGGGTGGGGAGAAATTTGTGGCCCTGTCCCATCTGCTACAATACGGTATGATTCCATGTATATAAAGTAGAAAAGCAGACAAAACCAGTTTATGCTCTTATAGATTCCTCAGCAGCTAGGCTTGGAGGGGAAGACGAGGGAGACCATCTGGGCCCCAGGATATATTACATTCTTCGTCTAGGTTCCGGTTACTAGAGTGTGTTTAGCTTATGGAAATTCAGCAAGCGCTAAACTTAAGGCATCTGAAATTGTTTATGATTGCGATACTTGAATGAAAATTTAAAAATATATATAGTGGCTTAAAAAGAATGAGGTTCAGCGGCGCCTGGGTGGCTCAGCTGGTTGGGTGTCTGCCTTCGGCTCCAGTCGTGATCTCAGGGTCCTAGGATCGAGCCTCATGTGAGGTTCCCTGCTCAGTGCGGAGTCTGCTTCTCCCTCTCCCTCTGCTCCTCCCCCTGCTTGTGCTCATGTGCTCTTGCTCTCAAATAAATAAATAAAATTTTGTATTAAAAAAAAAGAATGAAGTTCATTTCTCTTTCAGGTCACAGTCTAGCTGCTCAGCATTTCAGGGTTATTTGGAGCTCCTTTCCTGCTGTTCCATCATCTTGTCCTTTTCTGAACAGCTGAAGCTGTTACTGGCGGACTGCATTCCAGCTAGTGGGAAGGGACCCAGAGGGCTAATCCCAGACAAATACGTTCCTTTGGAGCTACTAAAGGAGAAGCCACACACGTCACCTCCACTCACAATCCACTGACAGGAATTTATGCTCATGGCCGTGCCTAGCTGGGAATGGAGGCTTCGCTGGGCAGCCTGTGCCAAGAGGTTCCAACTTCAGGAAAGAGCTAGCAGTCTGCTGCACTTTTCATGATGAAGCTTTTCTTCACACATTATGTTTTCACAAGGTTACCCAGAAATAGCTAAGTTCCTTTTTCACAGTGTTAAAAGATTAAAAACACCAACTGACCTGACTGAGTTCTATACTTGTAATTCCTGTGTCAAAGTCAAGGTTGTTAGATACTGGAAACATGTCTCTTGATACCAGAGTTGAAAACATTTAAATTTCTGCTGTTGCCAACTGAAAGATCGGGAAGTATTATTCTTTAGTGACTGTGAACTCAAAACTCCCGGGGAAGTTTCTTTAATAACCATTGTTCAGATGTAAGCGATCAATCACTGAATTCTATTCCTGAAACCAATATTGCACGGCATGTCAACTAGAATTTAATTTTTAAAAAAAATCATCGTTCAGGAAGATAGTGATAATGGGGACTTGTCTGATACTTTTGTGATACCAGTGATATCCACTGTATCACAATACTTTAATAGCTGGTAGCCTCTCTCACGGGCTGTCTCTCTCTGTCAAATAAATAAATAAATAAATAAATAAATAAATAAATAAAATCTTTTTTAAAAAAGTTGTTTTTTTTTTTAAGATTTTATTGATTTGAGAGAGAGCAAGAGAGAGAGCACAAGAGAGGGGCAGAGGGAGGAGAAGCAGACTCCCCGCTGAGCAGGGAGCCCAATGTGGGGCTCGATCCCAGGACCCCAGGATCATGACCTGAGCTGAAGGCAGACATTTAACCAACTGAGCCACCCAGGTGCCCCTATTTTTCAAAGTTTTATTTATTTAAGTAATCTCTACCCCATGTGGGACTCAAACTCATGACCCTGAGATCAGGTCACATGCTCTACTGACTGAGACAGCCAGGCACCCCAGCTGGTAGCTATTTTCAAGAAAACAATATTTTGAATACAAATTGGGACCTAAATTATAGGCAGCCTAGATTATGTGTGAAGAATAGCACTCAAAATTGTATCTTTTCCAGATCATTTTTAACGTTTCAGTAAAAACAAAGATCTTCTTGTAAGATAGTTTCAGCCACAAAAAAAGGTGCTAATAATCATGACTCATTTTCCTTAAATAAATATATATATTAAAATATTTTTATTTTTAAGTATCTCCACACCCAATGTAAGGCTTGAACTCACAACCCTGAGATCAAGAGTCGCATGCTCCACTGACTGAGCCAGCGAGGTGCAAATATATTTAACTTATATAAGTAAATAGATAAATTTCTTTAAATTTTAAATATATAATTGACCAGGTTCCAAGGGATTATATACTTTCCTGGGAAAAAAGTTCAACTACCTTTGGAAAATTCCTTTATATGATTTTACGGGGGCAGCCTCTAAAATGAAGTGTTCAGGGGCGCCTGAGTGGCACAGTGGTTAAGCGTCTGCCTTCGGCTCAGGGCGTGATCCTGGCGTTGTGGGATCGAGCCCCACATCAGGCTCCTCCGCTAGGAGCCTGCTTCTTCCTCTCCCACTCCTCCTGCCTGTGTTCCCTCTCTCGCTGGCTGTCTCTATCTCTGTCAAATAAATAAATAAAATCTTTAAAAAAAAATAAAATAAAATGAAGTGTTCAATGAATGTCCATTGACATAATGAGCAAATTAGTGCATTTTAGTAGCTTGTATCTTAGGTGCTGAGAGTACCTGATTAGGGCATGTAAGATTGAAAAATTCTATATAAACATTTGCATTTATTAATCTGTTTTCCACTTAAAATGCACAGATAAGGAATTTTTTACATCAAATGCCTAAAGGGACGCCTGCATGGCTCAGTCAGTTAAGCGTCTGCCATCGGCTCAGGTCATGATCACAGGGTCCCAGGATCGAGTCCCGCATGGAGCTCCTTGCTCAGTGGGGAGCCTGCTTCTCCCTCTGCCTGCCGCTCCCCCTGCTTGTGCGCACGCTCTCTCTCTCTAGCAAATAAATAAATAAAATCTTAAAAAAACACAAATGCATAGAGTTTAGGGAAATAATTTTATTGCTAATAGAACCCTGCTGATTCATTCGATTTTCTCACATGTACATTCCCTCTGTCCCCCTTCTCTGGGATCCCCTCCCTACCCACTCTCGGATTTTTTGACTTACTGCCTGCCTTCTTTCTAGAAGGGTCAGCTGTAGCACTAACAGTTCAGGATATGCTAGGACTTTCCCTGAGATATCTGTGTACTGTTTCTGGGCACCTGGCCAGGAGGATCTCCTTGGAACCAAAAAGTTAATAATGGTCTAGAAAATATACAAACAGGGTCACGGTGTATGAATTTCTAAAATGAACTTTGTGACATCATGCAAAGACAAAGGAGTGGAAAGGAAAGTATTCTGGCTTTGAGCTGGGCAGACCCCGGTTCAAATCTCAGTTCTTCCTCCTCATTAGTACGGTGGTATCCCTGCCTGTCAAATCTCAGTTCTTCCCCTTCCTACCTCCGTGTGTAACCTCGGGCAAAGGACTGAATGTCCCTGGGCCTCAGCCTCCTCTGTGACACGGGAATAACGAGGACTGTAGTGAGAATAAGCGTATCCAGCCGGCTGCAGGTGCTCAGGGCAGTAGCTACACTCCCCCTACCCCCTTGTCCTTCCAGAGCTCAAAATCCGTAACCTAAGGAATCAAGGGGAAGCCAAACAAGGACTAAAGCTTTACAAGTAAGACCTAAGGAGAACGGGTGACGGAGTGTGTTTAGTGAGGAAAGAAGTGTTTAGTCCAGCCAGAGAGCAATAAATAACTGTGGTCACCCTTTGTAAGCACCCACCACCTTGCCTGGCATTTAATACAGTTCTACTTGGTCCTTGGGACAGCACCGCGAGGAACGTATGATTTAATTAGTGAGGAAACAGATTTTATAACACCCGAGATCATTCAACTGAATGCAGAAGTGGAGGTTCAAACTCGGATCCTCCCACGGGGAAGCCAGCCCTATGCGGAGCAAGAGGGACACAAGGACCACAGCCGTCAGCTACTGGTATCGGGGACAGGCAGGGGCTGGAGAAGACAAGTGCGAAGTCTTTCTTTGGCTGGGACTCATGGGAAAGGGAACCTCCAGGCCTCTGCTGCTTTATGTGTGGGCTCTCCTGAAGGCAGGAGGGACTCTACCTTTCCGGAAGGAAAATGGGCTTGTGAGCACCATGCTGGGGACAGGTGTCCTGGGGGCCACAGAGGCCGGCCTGAGCACTGAGTCCCTCCTCGCCGAAGGAGACTCAGTGGCTGGCCTACAGTTGAGTCCATCCCTTTGTTCTATGTTCTTTTTTTTTTTTTTAAGATTTTATTTATTTATTTTAGCGAATCTCCAGTGGACTCCCTGCTGAGCATGGAGCCCGACGTGGGGCTCGATCCCATCACCCCAAGATCATGAATCAAGCCGAAATCGAGAGTTGGGCGCTCCACTGCCGGAGCCACCCAGGCGCCCCTCTGTGGTCTGCTGCTGTTGTAGGCTCCCTTTTGCCTCACACTGGCCATCCCCAAGAAGGAGTTTATATAAAATGAAATGAAAATATTAAAATGTACAAATGAAATTTTTTTAGCCTTAATTTCTGGAACCTCTCCATTTTTTTTGTGCACAGAATAGGTCTGACAGCTAGGATTCGGGGCCAGGCCCTGCGGTCGTCAGCCCCTTCAAGCCATCTGGCGTCTAATCTTCACGCCGCCTGAGCACTGGTCTAGGACAAGCCACTTGCACTCCGCCGCACCTCCGAGTAGAAGCCCCGACGTCTTTACCTTGCTGAGGAGCAGTGACTCGAGCTGAATGTCATGTCTACAACCCAAGCCCTCACCGGAGCTGCGCTCCCCTCTCCCGTCTGGGTAACTGTGAGGCCACCTGAGCAGTGTCTCTCCCCCCTGCAGCTTTTTCTTCTGTGGACACATGGCATAGGTCCGTCCGATACACTCCACCCCATGTTCAGACTCACACTCATACCTACAGGTCATCATTTGGAGCCTTAAACTTTGTTTTTGAAGAACAGTCCCGACGCTGAACACTGCAGGTGGATTTCCCTTAGCTGGAGAACCTCCTGTTTAGTCCATGTGTCTAAACTGCACCTGGGCTTATACTGGCTTCTGACCCTGATATACCTTCTGAGTGAACCTAAGCAGAGAATCCCACATCGCCCTCCCCGCAAGATCCCAGGGAAACACAAAGCCGCACCGAGAAAGGATGGGCCACGGTTTGATATCGTCCGGTGTCTCCTGGCCTCAGAACGCCGCCACTTCCCGCAGCTCCGGCCCTCGGCTGTGCTCCACTCTGAGCAGGTGGATTCCTCTGCCGAAACTTGTACACAGTAAGGAGACGGGGTCGCCAACAGCCAGGGAAGTCAAAGGTCCTGACCCATCCAGGGACAAGGTGAACAGGCAGGCTGGGGAGAAAGAGGGAACCAGCAGCTCAGGCCAAGGGCGCAGTGTCATGGAACACGAGGTCTCGGTGAGAAACGCGTGTAAATGAATCGTGTGCTCTCCTGTCTAACCCAGGTAAGAGCCGCATCCCCTGCTCCAGAGGACCGTGTACCCGCGGGGAGGCCAGACTCGGGTCGGCGGCGAGGCTTCAACGCCAGAGAATGGCAGGCGGACCAAACAAGGTAGGTTTCACTTAGGAGCCCCTTCAGACAGTCGGGGCCTCGCCAGCAAGGGCGTGGGGACACATCGCCCTCAGTTCCCACCCACCCAGAGAGCAGAGCAGGGCCAGGGCAGAGGAAACCAGACACGATGCTGGTCTTCAGCTGCTGGCCCCTGGGGTCTTGCTCCTTCAAGACAGAGGAAGTTTGGACCTGAAGGGGAGTCTGGGGGCCTCTGGCTGACCCGGTCTCCCTCCACCCCCATCTCAGAGGCCGCTCTTCTGAGAACCACAGGCGCGCCTGGTGGGTAGGTCAGCACGTTCAGACCTTGCTCTCCCTCGTGTCAGGCTTCTGAGCATTGACCTTGACACCAGCTGCTCTTCCGGCCTCCCACAGCTGCTACACAGGGCAGCTGGAGAGGGCACGACTTGCTGGGGGACGGCAGGGCTGTCCTCCCTACTGAGGTTTGGCTAGACATGATCTCACATCTTTTCTCTGGGGGGGGGCTACCCTATCCTCCCCTGCTGGGAGCTGACTTTCTGGAACATTACTGTAGGGGGATTTGTTATGAAATTCTCTAAGTTAACACTATTCCTGTGTCTGACAGAACCCCGGGTCCAGCACAAAACAGCATGGAGCCAGTGGGGTGCTGGTAAGGCAGCTTTCTGGAAGAAAAAAACAGCCACCTTTACTCACAGCGTTTGCCACATTTTGTGGTGTAAATACTCCCACTATGACCAAATATTCCGGAATATTTAACAATCAGTCAGTAGCAGTGGGCTCTGGCATACTTCATTAAGGATTCTGGGGTGCTGTGTTCCCTAAAACATCTTTTTCTCTGGTGCTTTGAAGTGTCATGACCCAACTGTGATCTCGACCCTTAACTGCAGCATCAAAACAGGGCCATCTTGCTGTCTCTCCTTACTCTACCTCGCCCCCACTACGCGCTGAGACTCTCATTTTAGTCCTTAAAAAAATCAATTTGAAAATGACAATCCTTGTTCTCTTTGCCAGACATTTTGAGCACCACACGTTAAAACCTAATGGCGCCTGGGTGGCACAGCGGTTAAGCGTCTGCCTTCGGCTCAGGGCGTGATCCCCGCGTTCTGGGGTCGAGCCCCACATCGGGCTCCTCCGCTATGAGCCTGCTTCTTCCTCTCCCACTCCCCCTGCTTGTGTTCCCTCTCTCTCTGGCTGTCTCTATCTCTGTCGAATAAATAAATAAATAAAAATAATGAAGAACTTCAGGTAGAAAGAATACTAAGAGCCAAATATATCTGAGCTCTCAGGAACAAGTCCGTACAACGTGGTACCATGGCTCGTGCAGTGATGGTTTCTAGCCAGAGGTTCAACAGAATCCTGGTATCTCAGTGTCATCTCTTAACCACTAGGGTCCTGGAGAGTGGCAGAACATGGCTGTCTTTGTATTTGCTGAGCAATGGAAAGAAAGAGTTTCGAGGAAGCTTTTAGGACTCCGTGCGTCTTTGAGAAACACCACCAGCAGGCTCCTTACCTCCAGTATCTTGGTTCCAGATCTTCACTTTGCAGTCGTGTGATGAGGTAGCAATTATAGGCATCGAGGCCGGTGCTCTTGGTAGAAAGACACAGGATGCAACAGTCTGGAGATGCCCCTTATATTCACATATTCTGTTCCGCGTCTGCCTTAGGTCCCACAGCTGCGGAGTGATGACACAGGCTAGCTCATGCACACACATTTCTCTAGCTTCATGCACGCTACCTTCACTGATTGCCACCTCCCCACCTTCTCGTGACCCTCCTACTCCCCCCACTTACCTACTCATGTCTCTACCCCTCGTCTTCTCCATCCCATCCACACACCCAGTCACCCAGCCGTCCAGTGATTGTTTTAAACACCAACGATCTCAAACAACCCTGGCTAAGGGTGTGGCAGGAGGGCTGCTGCCTTCCTCATTAACATCCTGGTTAGGGAAGTGAAAGCTCCAGCCTCTACAGCATGATGGGACAGTATGGGGTTGCCTACTTCTTTTTTTTTTTTAAGTTTTTTATTTGTTTTAGTCATCTCTACACCCCATGTGGGGCTCAAACTCATGACCCCAACATCAAGAGTCTCATGCTCTTCTGACTGAGCCAGCCAGGCGCTCTGGGGTTACCTACTTTCTATGACAGCTCGAGAGCTGCCTGACATCAGCCTCTTGGCCTCTGTGGGTTCCGTGGAGACCCCACAGTTGGGAGCACCTTCTCAGGAGTACACAGAGGTACAGACCTTTTGATTTATTGCCTGCATGCTGAACCTTGGTATATGAAGACGAGACTCTCCAACAAAGGAGGTGACGGTCCTGCCAATCCCACTCTTGTTGACACGATCAGACCACAGCTAGAGATCAAAGTTCACGGAAGAGAGCAAACTGAACTGTGTCCAAAAAATAATGAAGTCACTGGACACCATGTCATTCAGGAAAACAACATTCAGAGAAGAGAGCGATCTGAATCGTGTCCGAAAAATAATGACATCAGAGGACACCACGTCAGTTGTAGGAACTGGAAATGCTTAGCTTGGTGAAGACATACTACATCAACAGCCTGGGATTCAACCCCTCAACCTCCACTTACTAGAGGTGCGCTCTTGTGCAAGAGATTTCAACCTGCCGTGCCTCGATTTGCTCATCTGTAAAATGGGAGTTATAATGAACCTAACTCACGAGGTTGTTGTAAGGATTAAATGAGATGATGCATGTAATGTGCTCAGGCCCAGTGCCTAGCATGTTTGGTACAATGGGAGCTGTAACTGGTCTAGTTGGACTAGATGCCCCTTTAACTTGTATTCTACAACGAGGAATCCGAGGTACTTTGGAGGAGCCAATGCAATCTAATCCACAAGTACTTGCGAGGAAAGGTATATGGATAAGGGTTGGGGTGGGCCGTTGACCAACACCGGAGCCTCGGACTCCCTGAGGAGCTTGAGCCTTCTTCACTGTGACCACAAGTACAACAGGAATACACTTGGCTCTTCGAATAGTCCCACCCCTTTCTAAGCTCTGCTGGGAGCAGGGACGTTCACAAGCTGGTTCTGTGTTTAGCACCTTCCTAACTTGACTCCCATCCCATCCCTCTGTCTACTACCAATTCAGAGCCCAAGGCTAATGGAGATGTCTTGAGAGATGCATCTGGAACGCAAAGGCTCACTTACAGTATGCACTTGGAATAGGCCTGAGCCAATAGTAGAGCTGGCCTGTGGAGCCCTATATAGACAGAGGTCAGAGGAAGTACTTTGCTCATCAGCAGCCAGACCCCAGACACCCCCCCCCCCAGTTTCTTACCGTGGCTTCGCAGCCTTCCCCTCCAAAGCCATTGCTGCAGGAGATACACTTGTGTCCGTCCTCACTGACCTCGCAGTAGGTCTGAATATGCTGCTTTGCGGGAAACATATGAGCTACCTGCAGCCCCCGGCTGTCCCATAATCTGCAAGAAATGACCGCAGGAAAGGAGTCTGTGGTAAATGTGTCTGAAATACCCACTAACACAAGCCTCGGCCCTTTGCTGCTTCGGCCGGTCAGGGGGAATGTCACGATTTACCTAAAACCAGGAGTATGAACCAGATCAACCTTGGAGACTCCAAAGCTGCCAGGAAATAACCGAACTGAATGACATCTGACTTCTTTCTATTTTAAGATCCAGTTAATAGGAATTTAGACCACACACCTTAACTCTACAAGTTAATTTGTTAATTTGGCCCTTTTGGGATACTGCTTTCAAGGGACAAGAGGATATTTCTGTGCCTGTGACTTAATTTTTTTTTAAAGATAGTTACTATGATCCAGAGGAGCAGTCACCATTCCAGAATCAGATACAAAAGACCTGCAGGCCTTGGCCCACCTGGGCCGTGGGGTGCATAGGGGAGTGTTTTATTCGGCCTCTCGTCTCATTTTCACCACTTTACCTCCTTCTTCCTATTTTCTAAGTAGAACGAATCTCTTCTGTGATTCAGAGTGTCTCGTTGTGCTTTCTACTCAAGAACAACTGACTTCATTTGACTCCCCTGACAGGGATTTGGACCCATTGCCCCAGACAAGGCTTCCCCGAGGGCTGGGTGACTGAGAACATCTGGTGTCAAGCAGGGCTGGCAAGTGGAGCCAGGCAGCTCGAAGGGTGGGACAAGCCAGTGCCGGGGCCTGAGGTCAATCTGAGTATGTTCACACAGGGGGCGAGGGTGGGGCCAGACGGAGTCAGCTGCTTCAGAACCATCCAGGACAGGGCCCTTTTCCTGGCCCGACCTCCTGCCATTCAGCCTCTACCCAGATGGTCCAGGGGCCCAGGTCAGAGAGACCCCAGCCCCAGCAAGGGGCAAAGCGACAGAAGGCCCTGGGAAGGCACAGCAGTGTGGAGAAGCAGAGGGGGAAGGGAGTCAGATAAGCATGGGAACCACAAACCTTCACCAGAAACACCTTCACGGCTGCTCAGTAAGCCCACCTGATGGTTTTATCTTCAGAAGTCTGTAGTACGTATGGTTCTTGGGGGACCCAGCACAGGTGAGTGACCTAGAAAAAGCAAAATTTTCAAAACTTCTCCATACCAAGTCATTCCTCTACGGCAATTCCTGTAAACTGTGCTAAATAGCGTCTCTCCGCCACTTCTCCAGGACGCTGACGCGTACCTTTGACTTGGAGGGAGTCTGTGCTTTGCAGATGCCCAGCAGTCACACCCTACTGCCATGCCCCGGATCAGCAGCAGCAGTGGTGGCAGCCGGGCCAGTTGTGAATTCCCGAATGCACGCAGGCGCCCACACATGTGGTGGGGCACGGCTGGTGCGTGGCAGCTAAGGAGAGCAGCCCCCGTTCTATGGTGGGACCGCTGCAACCCTGGTCTTAGGCCTCACAGGGTTCAAGAAGTGTTCTTTCTTTTCATCCCTGTAGCCCCCTGCTGGACAGGCGTGAAACAGTTTTCAAAACAGCCCAAGATGACAGGATTTTCTTCCAGCAACCTCCATAGGTATGGAGGGCATAGGGCGAGCGTACCTTGCCACAGACAGTTGTATTCAAAATTGGAAAAGATGACCATGAGTGTTATTTAATGACCACTAAAGGAACATCTATCGTGTCAGGTCATAGGATTCTCTCCATTTGATAAATGAAGACACCGACATTCTAAGTGACTTCCTTGGAGTAACACAGCTAAAATGTGATGGCTCTTGGGGCGCCTGGCTGGTTCAGTTGGTAGAGTATGTGACTCTTGACCTCAGGGTTGTGAGTTCAAGCCCCATGTTGGGTACAGAGATTACTTTAAAAAAAAGTGATGGATCCATAACTTGAACCCAGGTCTGACTGACCTCAAAGGCTGTGGAGTTTATATGCCAGTCTGCTACCAGAAAACACTGGTCTTCATAAACAGCAAATTAAACATAAAGCAAAGGGTCATGCTTGTTTCTCTGCGCATAAGCTGTGAGATCCTGGAGGAGAGGGACTGTGTCCTTGGCCACTAACCCTGGTCCAAGCACAGCAGATAAGGAATAACTACACTTTGAGGGAATAAAGGAGGACACTATGAACAAGTGGAGGTGTTCTTTGGAGCAGAAGACTTTAAAGAGATCATCCAGCCTGATAACCCCGAGAGGCCAGGGTCTGACAGTTCAGGGTGAGCAAGAATGAGGCCCCAAGCCTCTACTGCCTGGTGTGTCTCCTGATCTCTCTTCCAGGCTCTTTGCCTCATCCCATGCCCCCTTCTGCTGTCCTACTCTCTACCGACTTTGAGTTTCTACCAGGTTCCTGGAGATGGAAGCTCTCTCCACGCACTGTCCGGTCCCAATGTCCCACAGAAGCAGGGTGTTGTCCCGGGAGCCAGTGCACAGCTGTGAGGAGTCTGGGGGAACAAGGGAAAGATGGTCCATGAGATGGGCCTGGCACAGGGCTTTTCAGAAAATACAATGGCGGTGGGGTGGGGCGGGGCGGGGTGGGGGGCACCCGGGTGGCTCAGTAGGTTGAGCGTCTGACTCTTGGTTTTGGCTCAGGTCTTGAGCTCATGGTCGTGAGATCGAGTCCCAAGTCAGGCTCTGTGCTCAGTGGGGTCTCTGCTTCTCCTCTCCCTCTCCCACTGCCCTTCCTCCCACTCACGCACTCTCTCTCTCTCAAAATAATTAAGTCTTAAAAACAATTTAAAAAGTACGACGGTGTTGGGTAGAGGTCTGTCTGACTTTACCTGGACTCACAGCCAATCCAGTGACCACCATGGCGTGGCCAGAGAACTGCTGCCTTGGCTGGCAGGGGCCACGCAAGTCCCACATCATGACCGTCCTGTCTCGAGAGGCGCTGAAGAAGCGGCTGGACCCGTGAATACAGGCTATCTGTCCAAGACAGAAAAGGCTCCGGTGTGCTTGTTTGATTGGACTTGGAAGTGGGCAACGGGCCCGGGCTGTGGGCGTCAGAGCGCATCGGGCTGGGAAGGCACTGCATGCGGGCGTCAGCACCCTGCTCCGCGCTGTGAGTGTGGCTGCTGCCTGGTTTCCTTACGATAGAGTCTGTGTCTCCACTCCGATTTTCAGTTCATTGAGGGGGGATTTCAGGGAAGGGAGTTGTAGAGACTGGCATTCTCTATCATCTTTGCTGGAAGCTCACTCTGCCCTGTAACGCTCTTTTAACAAATTAATTTTTATTTAACCGTTGTTGGCTTTTTAAACATTTCCCCAACTAGACTCGAAGGTTCCCGAGTAGAGAGATTTTATCATTTATTTATTTATAAATTTATTTATAATAAATAAAATTTACCACTTATTATTTATTTATTTTTCTAGCTACAGTCAGCACACAGGCAGCCTTCAGTACCTGTCCCTGTTGAGTTAGGATAGGCAGGGGGAATCCTCTGTTTATCACCTCAGCTTTAAGCGCTTAGTGACAAAATAAAAATCATGTCTGATATGTCTGTAACAATAGCTAAGGGAATGGTTTGCTCTGCTTTTCCTCGAGGAGGGCTTCATGGCATCAAATGAAGCCTTTGCATTTTGTTAAGACGGAATATCCAGTCACTCTTACTATCTAGAGCTCTTGGATACTCCTTTATTCAACTCCAAATTCCCTCCACGATAATGATCATTTGATAATTACCTTAGTGATCTCTCGTTCGTGTCCTTTGAGCCTTCTCACGGCATTTCCGGTTTTCCAATTATAGGCCACCACTGTCTGAGGAGAGTCATTGGAGTCATTAGAATCTCTGTAATATTTTAAGTAAATTTTTATTCAACTGAAACAAGCCTTTACTTCATTATCTTCCTAATTTCTCCCTCTCTGTCAAGGGTCTTGCATTTGGGTTTTATTGTTGTAACCCTCATCCTGTCCCCCTACATTGATTTTCTTTTCTTTCCTCCTGACAGGTGCTCTGTCTTTTTCCAAGGCAATGGGCCACTGCTCTGAGCCTTACTGACGGGTTCAGGAGGACAGTCCCCAAGGGGAACGGGCTCGACCTGAGGTTCTGGTCAGAGATGCTGAAGTAGAATTCTACATGGGATTAGAGTTTTTTCCCCTAATTGGGTTGTACTTTTAGTGTATTTTTTAAATGTTGCCATTTAAAAAAAAAAAAATTTACTGGGTGCCTGGGTGGCTCAGTCAGTTGAGCATCTGACTCTTGATTTTGGCTCAGGTCATGATCTCATGGCTCATGGGATCAAGCCCCACAATGCGCTCTGCGCTCAGCAGGGAGTCTGCTTCTCCCTCAGCCTCTCCTCCTCCCCCCTCCCGCTCTCTCTCTCTCTAAAATAAATAAAATAAATCTTTAAAAAAAAAAAGAATCCATGAAATACAGTATGAAATGAGAGGAATTAAAAGAATCAACATTTTTGCTACTAATGTCCTAGCTGTGAGTCCTGTGATAGACGCAAATATGGGGGGAGAAGCAACCAGATTCAGTGACAGTGGGAGGAAGGACAGAAACACAGAATTATAATACTCGCCAGTGTAAAGATTTTGACAAAAGAGCAGCATTAAAGAGACTGGAAGTCTCATTTTCTTTTAAATGATTATTTATTTATTTATTTATTTATTTATTTATTTATTTATGGAGAGGGAGAGAAAGAGAGAGAGCACACAAGCAGGGGTGGGGGGCAAAAGGAGAGGGGGAGAGAATCTCAAGCAGGCTCCAACTCCCCACTGAGCATGAAGCCTGATGCGGGGCTCCATCTCACCACCCTGAGATCATGAACTGAGCCGAAATCAAGAGTTGGCTGCTTATTGACTGAGTCACCTGGAGACCCCAAGAAAGTCTCCTTTTGATGACAAATAGCTCCTGTGTCTTGTGTGGGTATGAAAATGGATTGGTCAGAATAATACTTGCCATTTATGAAAAACATGGTGGACGGTCTGGCACATCGCTTAAGATCTTACCACCTAATCCTCACAACTGTGCTGAGAGGCTGGCATTATCATCCCCGTTCCGTGGATGTGGAGACCGAAGCCCACGAACAGTAGGTGACTGGCCCAGAGGAACAGGAAGGGGCAGAGCAGGGACTCAGAGCCAGTCTTCCTTAGTCTAAAGCCTGTGGTTTTACACCACTCAACGCTAAGCTGAGTAATATCTTCCTTCCCAAATATCTTCCCTTCTCCACAGTAAGCTGGTTCCCTGGGAAGCACTGCAAACCCCACCTTATCTTTTCCTCCAGAGACACACAGGTCTGAGTTCAAAGCAGCCACGACAGAGACACTATCCACGTGAGCTGGGCTATACTCCGGACAAGCTTTAGTTTGAATTCTCTCTTCTGTAATTCCGTCGGGCCTGCCAAAGAGAGGATGGCAAATGAGAGGCCCACGGGTATGGAGTGCAGGGGGGCAGGGGAAGATGAGGTAGGAGGGGCCAAGCTGAGGAGAAATCTGGAAAAGGAGTACAGAAGGAAGACCCACGGCCATTGCCAGAAATGGGATCATTAATGCTGAGCACGCTGAGAACATCTGAAGGACCAGAATCCGATAAAGGGGAATCCTGAAGTCAAGAAGCCAGGAGTCTCTGCCCACCCCAGAGCGTATTCCCAAAGACGCCAGGCCCCTCTGAGTGGCTGCAGGCACCAGCCCACCAGCTGCTTCTCATCCAAAAGAAAACAGACCAAACTGACTGTCAGGGAAGGTCATCAATAATCGCTCTGGGCCTTCTCTTTCTTTAGTAGAGACTTCTAATGCGCCATGACAAAACGTGGGATCCCAAGGTAGGATGGCCGTACCTGTATTTGTAAGTGCTGTGTTTGAGTTTGCTTTGCAGTTTCCCCATCCCTGCACAGAACCTCCACGAATTGCGCGAAGGAGCTCCTTGCAGATGGCAGCCGAGCGGCAGCATCCCCTGCGGCTGCTGGAAGTTCTCGTCCCTGCTTAGTAAAAAGAATACATACTGTTCATGTTAGGCATGATAATGGCCGTCTGGGGACGTAAAAATAAAGCCTTATTTATTTATTTATTTATTTATTTATTTATTTATTTGGCAGAGAGCGAGAGAGCACAAGCAGGGGAAGCGGCAGGCAGAGGGAGAAGCAGGCTCCCCGCTGAGCCGGGAGCCCGATGCAGGACTGGATCCCAGGACCCTGGGATCATGACCTGAGCCGAAGGCAGATGCTCAACCGACCGAGTCACCCAGGCCCCCCAAGCCTTCTTTTTTTTAAAGACTAATTCATTGTACTCGATTGCTTTTCCTCTTTCCCTTGCCTCTTCTTATGGCCCTGGGAATGCACCCTCCCATAAAGCATTAGCAGATCAGCAAAAACAAAACCAAAACTAATTTTAAAAATACAAAGCGGTTTCTTGGGGCACCTGGGTGGATCAGTAGGTTAAGCAGCTGCCTTTGGCTCATATCATGATCCCAGGGTCTGGGATTGAGACCCGGGTCGGGCTCCCTGCTCGGCGGGGAGTCTGCTCTCTCTCCCTCTGCCTGCCGCTCCCCCTGCTTGTGCTGCTCACTCTCTCTGTCACATAAATAAATAAAATCGTTTTAAAAAACACAAAGAGGTTTTTTTTTTTTTAAAGATTTTATTTATTTATTTGACAGAGATAGAGACAGCCAGCTAGAGAGGGAACACAAGCAGGGGGAGTGGGAGAGGAAGAAGCAGGCTCATAGCGGAGGAGCCTGACGTGGGGCTCGATCCCATAACGCCGGGATCACGCCCTGAGCCCAAGGCAGACGCTTAACCGCTGTGCCACCCAGGCGCCCCCAAAGAGGTTTTCTCAACAAGTTAAATGTAGAATTACCATATGACCCAATAATTCTGCTCCTGGGAAGATAGCCAAAAGAATTGAAAGCAAGCATCCGAACAAAAACGTACACATGAATGTTCACGGCAGCACCGTTTACAACAGCCAAGAGGGGAAAACGACCCAAATGTCCATCAATGGATGAATGAACAAACAAAATGTGGTATAGCCATACAATGAGTATTATTCAGCCATAAAAAGGAATAATGTACTGAAACATACTATAACATGGATGAACCTTGAAAACATCATGTTAAACACAAGAAGCTAGACACAAAAGGCCACATATTGTATATGCCATTTAAAGGAAATATCCCTGGTCGGAATCTATATAGGGAGAAAGCAGGTTACTGGTTGCCAAGGGCTGGAACGATGGGGGAATGGGATGGCTACTCTAATAGGTACAGAGTTTCCTTTTTGGATAACAAAAACGGGCTTGAACTAGACAGTCGTGACGGCTCCATGACATTGTCTGTGTACTAGATAAGAATAAATGTTATGTTACACGTATTCTACCACAAAAAATACTAGGAATGTGTATTTGAAACTAAGAAATAATTTTTACCAGTGAAGCTTCTGGAAAGAGCCTTAGTTATTCTAAAAGTTCATAACCTTCCTAGCTTGCCGGTTTGTTTTTAAATAATTTCATGTGACACTTCTCTAAATCGGTGTGCCACATTATGAGGTTATCTGTAGTAAGAATGAGATATAAGGGGCACCTGGCTGGCTCAGTCGGTAGAGCATGTAACTCTTGATCTCAGGGCTGTGAGTTCAAACCCCATGTTGGGCATGGAGCCTACTTAAAAAAAAAAAAAAGAGATGTGAGAGCTGATGACACTAAATGAGACAATACAGGTAATGACCTAGACCAGTAGTTCTTAGTGTGATCTGAGGACCGATGGGGATTCCTGAGACCCTTTCAAGGAGTATGCCTCTCCCTCTGCCCTTCCTCCCTGCCCCCCCAACTCGTGCTCTATCGTGTGTGTGTGTGTGTGTGTGTGTGTGTGTGTGTGCTCTCTTTCTCTCAGATAAATAAATAAAATCTTAAAAAAATAAAATAATTATTATTTTGGGGGGTGGAAGGGGCAGAGGGAGAGGGAGGGAGAGAATCTTTTTTAAAAAAAATTGTTTATCTGAGAGAGAATGCGAGAGAGAGCATGGCAGGGGTGGGGGGAGGGAGAGGGAGAGGGAGAAGCAGACTCCCCGCTGAGCGTGGATCCCAATGCAGGACTCGATCCCAGGTCCCTGAGATCATGACCTAAGCCAAAGGCAGAGACTTAACCAACTGACCCAAGAGAGAACCCTAAGCAGGCTCCAAATCCAGCACGGAGCCGGACACGGGCTCAATCTCACGACCCTGATATCATGACTGAGCTGAAGTCAAGAGTTGGACGCTTGACAGACTGAGCCACCCAGGTACCGCTAGGAAATGAGTTTCTTACAGGCATGACCAGCCCAGCTCCAGGAAGACTGGTCTACAGGAAGAACAGCAGCTAAAATTCACCGAATATTCTCAATGACACCATTAAAAAACAGTTTTCCAGAAGAATTTCAGCTTACATTTTGAAAAGCTGCCAGAATTGACCTCCGGACAAGATAGGTAACCATACAGCAGCACAGTGCGGTGACAAGAATGTTGTGTGTGGCTCCAAGAGCCCTGGGCTCCAGCCCCAACTCTGCCTCACCCCACTATGTGTCCCTGGGTTCCTCCATTCCCTGCTCTGCACCTCAGCTTCCCCATCTGTCAATGAGGACACCAGATCAAATGATTTTTAGGAGACTGTGTGTTCCATGAGAGGAAGGACTCGCTCATACTCATCTCTGTACCTCAAGTGGCTTGCACAGTAGGGCAAAACATGTCTTGGTAAGTAGTGTGAATCTAAGGTCCCTTCTCGTTCAGACATTCTCTGTAGTAAGTATCCAGGATAATTTTCAAAAATCTTGGGATGTTGTATTGCTTATAGACAGAGGTTGCAGGGCTTCCTAACTGCCAGCACAGCCCATTTTTCAACATTATCATCAACCTAAGGACAGATGCCATCCATAGATCTAGGTCACCAAAAACAGCAGATGCTAAAATTGGATTGGCTTTGCTTAACCCTGATTGGATTCTCAGCTGATATCTTCAGAGAGCCGTATTTCCCATCTGAAGAGCTCTCACAGGCCGTTCTAAGCAAAAGATAACTTTTAGAATTACTTACCCCCAAACCAATAGGATTTTCTTGGTGAGCTGCCATATTCAATACTTTGTACTGTTTATCCTTTGGAAAATAGTTCAGGCAGCAACTTCCTAATCTCTGTAATTACTGAAAAGACGCTTAAATTAATCTCTTTTCTAAGCATATGTTTGCACTGAAAGGAGATTCACAAGGTAAATAAAGACCTTGTTTAATGAAAGAGAATGCCGTGTAGTTTTCCCTCACAAAGAAAGAAATATCTTACAAAATTCCAAGATCATATAACTGGCACATTTCCAACAATTAATAATATGTCTGTTTTTATCTTCATTTATTTAAGTAGTTCTACACCCAACGTGAGGCTTGAACTTACAACCCCGAGATCAAGACTCGCACACTCTACAGACTGAGCCAGCAAGGTGCCCGGATATATCTATTTTTAAATATACAAAGTAAGGGGGCACCTCGCTGGCTCGGTCATTAGCGCATGTGACTCCTGATGTTGGGGTTGTGAGTTCGAGCCCCATGGTGGGTGTAGAGATTATTAAAAGAAAATCTTAAAATATATATATATATCTCCTACTCTAGTTTTTTAGATTTTTTAAAAAATTTGTGAGCAAGAGAGCAGAGCTAGAGAGAGAGAGGGAGAGAGCGTGCACAAGCTGGGGGTAGAGGCAGAGAGAGAGGGAGAAGCAGACTCCCCGCTGAGCAGGACCCTGGAATCATGACCCCAGCCAAAGGCAAACACTTAACCCACTGAGTCACCCAGGCGCCCTATTATTATTATTTTTAAAGATTTTATTTTAAGTAAGCTCTACACCCAATCTCAAACCTACAACTCCAAGATCAAGAGTCACATGCTCCACCGACTGAGCCCGCCAGACGCCCCCAAAGTAGGATATATTTAAATCCTTAAATACATCATTAAACATTTTTATTTTACTCATAGGACTTCTGTTCAAAAATTTTCAGAGCTGACCGCTACTGTTTCTGCGAGAAAGGCAATTTCTCCTGTTTAAAATAATACTTCAATAAGTATGAATCAGAATTTGAGATGGAAGAGCTTTTCAAAATCATCACATATAAACCCTTTATTTAAAGATCCGAAGAATCAGGGCAGAAACATTATCAGCTCAAAATTCTAATTCTAATCTGCAGTTCACTGCGGTCTTGGGCAAATCGCTGAGCCTCTTGGCGTCTGTTTCATATACGTAAAATGGAATAATATTTCTCACTGGGTTTCTGTTAAGATTAAAGGTAGCACTCATGATGTGCCAAGGATTTTTCTAAATGCTTTATATTTATTAACTCTTGATTAATTCCACAAGCCTCTGAGCTAGATGCCGTTACTATCTTCATTTTGCAGATGAGAAAAGTGAGGTGCAGAGATGTTATAGAACTTGCCCAAATTTACAAATGAGCTGCAAATCAGTGGCAGAGCTGAAACCTGACTGCAGGCAGCAGTCTCCGAGGCCTTGCTCTTGATCGGCATCGTGTAATGCATTTCCATAAAAGCTAGCGCGTGGACAGCCCTCAGCTGGCCTGGCTACCGGCATGATTGCTAGATTAACAGTGATAGCAACTGAAAGGAGCAATTTCTGCCAACTTCACCCTTAATACCACGGTTAACACACACATATTAAACATACGTAACAAATATACACGGAGAATATATACAAATAGGTATATAAGTCTGAAGAATATTAAATTGAAGCCAATTATGTCTCCTGGCCAGAGTGATTGATCACATAAGGCTAAGAACTCATTAAGTTATATATTATATACCAAGGCAATTTAAAATCTCAACAACCAAGTGTACGTACTTGGATAATGTCCATGTAGTTGTGATCTATTATGACTCATCTAAGCAGTGAAATTCTATTCAGTTATCCTCTACTGTTTATACTGTGAACATGCAATATACTTGAGAGGAGGGACAGTGTCTTGTTCATTTTTGTATCTGACCTCTAAGCGTAGGCTGGGAGAATGGATGAAAGGCAAATATCTGTGGAATGAATGAATGGACAGCATGCTAAGGTGAAGTCTGTTTGGAAAGAAGCTTTTTTTTTTTTTTTTTTTTTTTTTTAAGTAGGCTCCAGGGTCGCCTGGGTGGCTCAGTCGGTTAACCACTGGACTCTTGGTTTTGGCTCAGGGTTGTGAGATCTGGCCCAAGTGGGACCCCTGCGGTGTGGCTCTGTGCCCAGCATGGAGTCTGCTTGTCCCTCTCCCTCTGCTCCTCACAACCCTCCTCTCCCTGCTCATGTTCTCTCTCTCCAACAAATAAATAAATCTTTAAAAAATAAAAAGAAGGTAGGCTCCATGCCCAACGCAGGGCTTGAACTCAAGCTACCCCGAGGTCAGGAGTCACATGCTCTGCTGACTGAGCCAGCCAGGCGCCCTGCAAGCTTTTTAAGGACCCAACAACATAAGGTTCCTTCAAAATTGCCCAACAACAAATCATTCAGGGAACAGTTACCTGGGCTCTGTCCCAGATTTCAGGTCAGGAAAGGCTGGAGAGGACTTGGAAAAGCCATAAACTCAGTTATGGCTTTGGAATATCCTCGTTGGTTCCAGAAGACACCAGGCCTAAATCTGAATCCCAGGGCCCATTTCTGCCCCAATTTGCTTTCCATAGACCTTAAGATACCCAGTGGTCACTCTAAACATAACTCAGAGAATTCTCTTTTAACTCTCCTATGCAGTATTCCTTGATATACTCCAGCATATGTCCAATTGTTATTTTCCATGAAGAAAGGGGGACTCAGAGGGTTGTGACTTCCTAAGAGTCACACGAGGCAGAGCTAGGGTACCAGACCTTATTTCCCTGGTCTCCTGGTCCAATCAATGTTCCCTTAAGTGTTGATTTCGTATCTCTCTCCCTCTCCCCAAATCTTCTGCGCACAAGGTATCAAACCGAAAGCTCAAATACAAGCAAAGCCGCAGTGGAAGCACTGGAATATGATCTGATTCGACACTCTAATGGTACAGATAGGGGAAACTGAGGCCCAGAGTCTCCCAGGGAGTCAGCACTCGGTCAGAATGTCCAAGGTTGCCCCAAGTTTGGGGGACAACCTATGTACAGTTTTTCCTTCCAGTCTCTTAGATCACAGATGTCCCCCACTCTATCCATGTGGACTACCAAAGCTTATCTTCTATGTGAGGGGATGGGTAGGGTGGGCTGGGTACTTCACCCAAGATGGGCGGGGGTAGCACCACCCAACCCAAGGCCGGCCCTCGAACTCCCCGCTTTGACCAGGTGGGCGGCTGCAGCCAGCGAAGAGCGAGGGCTCCCACCTCCCCGCGCCCCTAGCAACGACGCGCGCGTCGCTAGGGAGGGAGCCCCGGCGAAAAGCCTCCGGGCTCTCTCCCCGCCCCCGAACCCCAGTTCCGCTCGCCGGCCGTCTCCCGGAGGCCGGGCCCAGAGCGCCCAGCCCTGGTTTCTGACTGGAACAACGCGGTGGTGAGGTTCCAGAGAAGAGGACGGTGGTGCCCAAAGACCGCGCCACCAGGGAATCTATATAATGCAAGAAAAGCGGTACCACCTACCACAGTAATAGTCACCGAGGAAGTACTGAATAAATGTCATCTTTTATATAAGTATTCACCCGGATGGAGGTGGTGGTATCTTTCTTTGGAGTTTTCTGTGATTCCACCCCGTGATCCCTCTTTTGGACACTTCCCCAGGTTCTTCCCCCCCCCCACACACACAGTCCTATTCCTTCCTTCCTTCCTTCCTTCCTTCCTTCCTTCCTCTCTCTCTCTTTTCTTCTCTTCTCTTTCTTTTTTTCTTTTCTTTCTTTCTCTTTTCTTTTCTTTTCTTTTCTTTCATCAAACCGTTACAGCCCAGCACCACAGCAAAGAGACCCCTCAATACCTTCTTGAGATCCAATGGGAAGACAGTTCCAGAAACTAACAGCAGCTGCAGGTACATTGCTTCCAGACTAGAGTCTATTCATTTCTGTATTCCTAGTGCACGGGGTTTGGTGTAGAGTAAGGGTTTGTTGAATGTTGAATGAATGAATGAACGAATGAATGAATGAATGAATGAATGAATGGGATCCGAGCCAACATTTCTCTTGCACCCAGAAGGGACCTGCTGCAGTGCTGATCTCCCAGCAAAACTGCCTTCAATGAAGACTTGTGGAGTTTCTGAAAGTTGGTTGCCTGTGGGAACAGGAGTAGGGGTGGGAAGAGAAAATTACCTTCACAGAGTATTAGGGCTGGCCATTGGGTCTATCTTCCAATGCAAAGAGGCAATACCCTCCACAGCATTCCTGATGGGGGTTCCTTTAGCCCCTGTTGATCTCTCTCATTACTTTCTGAGTCTGTCCTGTTGTTCCTGACAGGAGCTGGGATCTACCCCCACACAACACCGATCTTAGTTCAGAGCTGAAGGCTCTCCCTACAAGCTTAATCCCTTTGCCCACAACAACCTGGCAAACTTCAACCAGGAGAGACTGATTGTTTTGCGCTGAGTCACTGGGCTAGGCTCAGTGCAGCTACAGAGTTGACTTGCCTGATCCCTGCTGTCAAGATTTTCCAGCTCTGAGGATGCAGCTCTTCTAGAAGATGCTTTAGGCTTGAGGCACCTGAGACTCCCAAACTGGTATCTCTAGCCACACTTCTCCTTACACCTGTATATCCACCTGCTTTCTGTCCATCTCCACCTGGCTGTGACTCATACTGAAAACATCATCTTCCCCCCAAACCTGTTCTTCCTCTTTTCCCTCTGAGTGCTGGGCACTACCACTCACCAGTCACCCATGCCAAGGATCTTGGAGTCATTTGTAACTTCACTCTCTCTTCCTTGTGCCAGAATAAATCCCCAGACTTCTTAATTTTGCCCCTGAAATAGCCTTAAAAAAAAAATCTGTCCACTTCTCTCTACCCACCACCTTGGTTCAAGCCAAGATCATGCCAGAGTGTGAAAATTCTTTGTAGCTTCTGTTATCGGGGCTGGTCTTGTAACTTATATTGACCAATAAAATGTGGTGGAAGTGACATTGGCTACTTCCGGGTTTAAGCCTCAAAGAGCTTTGTAGTCTCTGCTCTCATCTTCTTGGACACACTGCCACCATGGGAAGAAGCCCAGTCTAGTCTGTTTAAGACACATGGCCCATCCGATAGCTAACACCGCAGGGTCAACATGTGAGTGAGAATATCTTAGACCATCCAGTCCTAAATGAGCCATCAGATGACTGCAAAGACACTAGTAACCATCAGAAGAATAGCCCACCTGAACCCAGCCCAATTTGCCAACCCACAGAATGGTGATCAAATAGACAGTTGTCCTTTTAACCCACTAAGTTTTGGGGTGGTTTGTTACAGACAAGAAATAATATTCAAGATTAAGTCCAGGGACGCCTGGGTGGCACAGCGGTTGAGCGTCTGCCTTCGGCTCAGGGCGTGATCCCGGCGTTGTGGGATCGAGCCCCACATCAGGCTCCCCCACTATGAGCCTGCTTCTTCCTCTCCCACTCCCCCTGCTTGTGTTCCCTCTCTCTCTGGCTGTCTCTATCTCTGTCGAATAAATAAATAAAATCTTTAAGTCCAAATTCCTTCCCTAGGTCAGTAAGGCTTGGTCTATATCTCTTTAGCCTCTCTCCCACCTCTGGTACCCACACTGTAGCTTTCAATGGGCTAAACTACTTACAGCTTCTTGGCTCACCTCGCTGTTGCCTTTGAATCCTTGCACATGGTGTGTCCTCTGCCCTGGGCATCTCCCCTACATCCCCTCACCTGTGTGTCTGCTAACTATGCATCCTCAGCTTAGAGGCCATCTCCCTCTCTACCCTCAGAGCTTCCCTAACCCTTCCCTCCAGGTTGAGTTAGCTGCCCTTCCTTTGTGCTTCCAAGGCCCCCACACTTGCCTCAACATAGTGTGATTTTCCATTTACTGGTTTCTCTCACTTGATTCTGAGCTCCAGAGGGCAGTGGCAGAGTCTTCTTTACACCTGTATTTATTGCTGGTGTCAAATACAAGGTCTAGCACAGCACTGCAAGAGAACTTTCTGCTATGATGGAAATGTTCTATGTCTGCATTGTCCGATATGCTGGCCCCAAGTCACATGTGGTTACTGAGCACCTGAACTGTGGCTAGAGTGCAACTGAGGAACTGAATTTTAAATTGTAACTTTTTAAAAAGACTTATTTATTTATTTATTTATTAGAGAGAGAGCGAGATAGAGAGCAAGCACCAAGCGGGGGGCAGGGATGGGAGAGGGAGAAGCAGACTCCCTGCTGAGCAGGGAGCCCCATGTGGGGCTCGATCCCAGAACCCTGAGATCATGACCTGAGCCGAAGGCAGACGCTTCACCAACTGAGCCACCCAGGTGCCCCTAAACTGTATTTAATTTTAATGTAATTTTGGTAGGCTAGCGACTGTGGTACTGGACAGTAGTACACAGTAGATGCTCATTGATTTATTTTTTTTAAGATTTTTTTTTTTTCAAAGTAATCTCTACACCCAATATGGGGCTCCGAATCATACCCCCAAGATCAAGAGTCGATTGCTCTACCGCCTGGGCCAGCCAGGTGTCCCACATTGAATATTTTTGAATGAACAGCAAGAAGGATGACCATCAGAGATGGCCAATTAAGATACAAGGTAGGATCTATCGATGTAAGCAGCGTAACTTGTCCCTCCTGTCAAATGGGCTGCTCCCACGAGCCCCCGGAGACGAATCTCATTCATTCGGTCCAGACTGGTCAGGCCCAGGCAGAGAGAGGACCCTCTCCTCAGGGGCCTGGGCTTAATCACGTGGGAACTGTGCGGTCTAAGTTTGTCTGCACTTAGGCTGCCAAGCCCCTCCTAAAGGTGACAGTTTCAGCTGTTTCTGTCACACAGAAAAGAAGCCACAGGGTTGGTAGTCTTCTTGCTACTCCATACAAGAAACCATACAAGCCCTGGTCAGATGACTTCCAGCCCTGACACCGGAGACTTTGGTGGCCTCAGGGTCTGAGGAGGAAGGAGGAGTGGGGACAGGGTGAGGTGGGATCAGCCATAGGCCAGGGCCTCTGGCCGGACAGACAGAGGAGGGCTGGGTCTGCGGTCGAAGAGCAGGCCTGACAGAGCGTAAAGGCCAGGGAGGTACAGTCCTTTCCAGTAGACTTTCCCAAATATTCACTACAAAAAAGTTAAAAAAAATAATAACCCAAACCAAACAGCATAAAAAGACAAGTCAGAAGGTAGGTTACAGGGCAGAATGTACAGACAGTCCCTATTTTATAAAAATAAATACATTCTGTGGGGCGACCTATCGGGTGGAGGCTGGTGGTGAAAGGATTCACCCAGGGCAGAACAAAGGAGATAGAAGTTTTAGAAGTTTTTCGAATATACTGCAAGGGGGCAGCAGGCAGGACAGCAAAGGAGGGACTGTCTGCCAGGAGGCAGTGGGGGGTAGGGGGGCTGCAGTTACATGGCGTGAGGAGGTATGGGAATATATGGAATTTTCCTGCTTTGGTACCTGGGCCCAGTTGGAAGTAGCCCATTGGTTAGTTAGGGCCTATGGGTCTTCTGAGGTGGGGCGCTTAAGGAACCTGTTTGCTTTCCGCTGGTGGTCACTGTGGGCCCTTCTGCCTTACTCAGGTTTCCGTTGCTCAAGCCTGCTGCGTAAAAGCTTCCTGGACACGTTCCCACCTGTGTCAGGCGGAAGGGGCTAAAGGATCGTCCACATGTCTGTGAGGATCTGTAAATATATTTGTAGCACCTTTTCAGAATGCAAATTGTGTATGGTCCCTTGGTGAGGGGGCGAGCAGAGTTCATGGCCCTTGCTCGTTGCCCTGCTTGGAAAACTCCTTCCCCAGATCTTCTCACGGTTTGCTGGCTGTCTCTATTCCGTTGTAGTGCTACTCCTCCCGGAGACCTCCTCCATGGTCCTTTCTAGATCAGCACCTCCCTCAAGCCCTCTACCTATATGCTTGAGTAGTTTTCATACAGCTCTTCTCACTTACCAACATTATGTGACATGTCTGTTTATTTTGTTTCCTCAAGAGAGTAGACTTTGTTCTTGACGGTTGTATTCTCGGCGTCTTAAATATGGCCCGGCGCGTAGGTAGATGGTCAATAAATCTGTTGAATGACGAAAATGTAACAAAAGTGTCCATTCTTCTCTGTCCCCAGCTCAGGGCGTTCTAAGCAAGCCCCAAAGTTCAAGTACAGCCCTCACCTCCCACCAAGGCTCCAGAGGTCACTTTAGGGCAGCAGCTTTCAAACTCTTTGACCTTGACTCTCAATAGGAAATACAAGCCCAGTGCTCACGCGTGTCCATGTTTATGTAACTGAAACAAAAGCCTGTACTAGGAGCAATGTTTTCTATTTTTTCTTCTTTCTTTCCTTGTTTTGTTTTGTGTGCTGGTCTCCACGCCTTGAATAGACTTCACTCCCTGCTAAAGGGTCATCCCTGCCTTAAAGCGGTGTTTCTAGAAGTGGTCAGAGGGCTCATTTGCAGTCCAGCCTCAGGGCAACTGCTACACTGGCGGATTCCCGGCTCCACCCCAGATTTAGTGACTGAGAATCTTATCTGAAAGTGTGACTGCTTCGCAATTCCTCTTCCTAGCGGTGCTGGGTGATTCTGAAGCCTGTGAAGGCCTGAGAGCCGTCACTTGGGAGTTTCTGAATATCCAGAGGCCTCTGGTGGGGACTCGTGTCAGGCACATGCATGTTTAAGAGAAGGGGCTGATTCTTCAGTTCCAGCCCAGCTCAGCCCCTGAGTGCCAGAACAGATGATCCCCACTCTATTTATTTTTTTTAAAGATTTTATTTATTTATTTATTTTTGAGAGAGTGAGCATGAGTGGGAGGTAGGGGAAGGGGACAGAGGGAGAAGCAGACTCCCCACCGAGCAGGGAGCCCAATGCAGGACTGGATCCCAGGACCCTGGGATCATGACCTGAGCAGAAGGCAGACGCTTCGCGGAGCTGGGCCACCCAGGTGCCCGATGATCCTCATTCTATAAAAGTAAATGCGTTCCCACCTAAGCCCCTTGCAATTCCTAGTCCTCGCCAGGAAGTCCTTCTGGTGATTTTGCTACTGCTTCCCTGACTCCAGCCCTCCGAGGGCCACTGACTGCTCCAGGGCCACACCCAGTGAAGGGGCCCCACTTTCCCCAAGGACCTTAACCCCTCCTTCCTCCCCCTGCCCTCCAGTCTCTTTTCCTTCACACAAAATCACTTCTGTTTTCTTTGTTCCTACCAGAAGGTTTGAGAGCCCTCCCCACCCCCAGCCCTTAGAACAAAAAAATTCTAACCACAATCTCTAGTTATGGTGGCCCATTTCCAGCCCCACCCCCAGAAGAGTGTAAATGCCATTATGAAGCCTTCACCCTCCCACCAGAAACGACTTTTGATGACTTTTTGATGCCAGGAACGCTGCACTCCCCTTGCCAAAGAACCTTACACAATTTACATTCTGAAAACCTGCTACAGATTTACAGATCCTCACGCAAACAATAAAACATTTCTTAGCCCCTACTGTATACCATACACCCAAGCTCAGCACTTGCAGACAACATCTTGTTTAATTCTTGAAACAGTCCTCAGAGGTAGACAGTATTCTCACCCCCATTTTAGAGATGAGGAGACTGAGGCCCAGAGGGACTAAATGATCTGACCCAGGTCCCATAGTTTTCAGTGGCAGAGCTCTGGGGCTGTCCTCACCCTCAGGGGCTGAAGCTAAAGGGGCTGACAGAAGGGAATCTTTCTCTTCCCTTTGTGCAGTTGTCACTTAGAGGGACCTCGGGGTACGGGTGCCTCAGCCCCTAAGTACTGCAGGATGTAGGGATGCTTCTCTTTAGGGTTTGGCTTTCACAAGTGTTCAGTCCCGATGAATTTAGAATACCCTCTGACCCCCAAGGCCTGGCCCCTTCTCCCTTTGGCTGAGTTCTCTCCTCAGGCCTCTGCCAAGACCTCCTAAGATGGAGTTTGGGGGCTGGGAAACATGCTCTCCTTGTATGCCCAGGCTGGCTGGACTGGCGCCCCAGTGGAGGGTTTAATCTGGGTTTAGACTGACTTATGAGATCCTAAGAAAAAAAGCCCCAAGGCGGCGCCAGCACATAGCACCAGCGGCTTTTTCTGGGGATGGCTGTTCCATCCATGTGTTTACTTGCATATTCGCTTTTCTTCAATAAACATGCATTAGGTTTTTTCAATACCAGTATTAAAAAAAGTTTCAAATGAGGAAAATTTGGTCGTAAATACTTTGGGGAAATCAGCCTAATACAAATGTTCCTCGTTGGACCTTAATATGCAATGAAAAGCATTATTAACCATATGAGCCACAAATCAAACTTCCTGAATTCCAATCTCATTGCTACCAATTAGTAACTGTGACTCCTTGCAAGTTACTTAACCTCCATAAAAACGGGGACCATTAGTAGTACCTTCCTTGTACCATTAACAGACGCTTAGCAATTGCAGCCGCTGTCTGTGCTCCGGATCCTGTTTAATCATTTAAGGCCAAGTCCGTGGGGGCAGGTACCCACGCTATCCCCACTTTACAGCTGAGGCCACTGAGGGTGCTCTGCCTTTGAACAGATACATGGGATTTGAACCCAGGCAACCTAACGCCAGAACCTATCTTCAAGCTACTTGTCTAGAGCTGCCTCTCCAAAAGGGCTGTTGTAGTATATGAGAAAACGCTTTAAGGCGCTTAGCAGAAGTCTGGCACTTAGTAAGTGCTCAATTAAGTTTCCTACGGTCACATTAATACTTGGTGTTTTATGTTTGTCATAAAATTAACACGCATACAGGGCGACTTAATTCAGCAGAAAATCACAAAGACAGCCGAAGCCGGCGGACCCTGCGCGGAGGTCGCGGCGGGGACCGGGGCGCCAGAGCGAGGGACGCCCACCCTGCGGCGGAGGCAGGCGGGCAGGAAGCTGGGGTGGCGGGCGCGCGGGGCCGCGGGTCGGGGCCCGGGGGCGGGGTCGGGGAGGCCCCGCCCAGCAGTCACCTGCGACAGGTGGAGCGCGCGGCGCCGGGCGCTCGGCCATGTCTGCGGAGAGCGCGGGGCCGGGGTCGGGGCCGCTGTGCCCCGAGCACGGCCAGGCTCTGAGCTGGTTCTGCTGCTCCGAGCGACGGCCCGTGTGCGCCGCCTGCGCGGGGCTGGGCGGCCGCTGCCGGGGGCACCGCATCCGCCGGGCCGAGGAGCGCGCGGAAGAGCTGCGGGTGAGCGGGCGGGGGCCCCGGAAGGCGGGAGGGGGGGTCTCCGGAGGGAGGGGACGCCGGGGTGGCGCGCCGAGAGGGACCGGCCGGGGACCCGGCGGCCGGTCCCGGAGCCCAGGCTTCGCGGTGGCACTGGCTGTGGAACTAGGCGGTTAAGGGTGTGGCCTCTGGAGTCGTGGGGACGTGAGTTCGAATCCCGCCGCCTCCCCACCTCCCTCGGAGTCTCGTAAGTCTCTGAGCTCAGCGCCCTCATCTGTAGTTGGAGGGCAGTAATAGCGCGCGTTTATTGGGGTTGTTGTGCGACAGACAGAAGATAATGGGTGAAATGCTCTTTAGTCTACCACATAGGGGCGGATCCAGCTGCCCCCTCTTCCTCCGTTGCTTTGTTGGCGGGGGGCGGGGGTGTTGAGAGCCGGGCCTGACCTTGGACTATATGCGGCTCCACTGCTCCAGTTGCCCGGGACGAAGTGTGTCCCACGTCCCGCCTGGTGGAAGCTGACCAGAGAGAAAAGCCGGCCTTCCTCCCTCCTCAGCCCCTGGGCTCAAAGCCCCTCCCCTCGTGCACCCTTCAGGCTTCCTGGTAAGGTGATTTCTTTTCCCTTTCGGGCTTGGCCTTGACTGTACTCCAAACTGGTTCCACCTGGGTAAACGGAGGGGGCGGGTTGGATCTCAAGAGGTTCCTGCTGGATCTCTTCGCCTAGAGTTCCTCCCCGCCTCCACTCCGGCTTAGCTCCAAGCAGCTCACCTTCATCACCACGCGCCCCTGGTCCGAAACTGGGGAGTCGAAGTTACCCTGGGCCTTCCTCCCTCCTTCCACCCTAATTGTGGTCCCTGGGGATTTCCTTGCAATTTGATTAAGCCGCTTGATTTCCCCAACCTCACCTGCGTGCTCCGCCCACCTGTGAGGCCTGAGGGCTCTCCCTGGGGACTCAGGCTGCAGGGTAGTAAACACACCTGACTGGCCAGGAGGGATTCACTTACTCAGTGACACCTGAAAGCTCCTGGTTGGCCCCACGTGTCACCACTATCCATCATCAATAGTGTCGATGAAAATGAACTTGGATAATGTGGCGTAATAAACTTGAATAATGGATGGAAACTTTGCGAGCTCCAGAGCACTTCAGTATCCATCATCTCCCTCCATCCAAACCAAACTTTTGAAGTGATAGCCTACCTCCATTTTACAGATGAGGAAACTGAGGCCCAGAACCGGGCGGTAACTCCTCTGAGGTTTCTCATATTCAGGAGCTGGACCAAGGGAGTCATTGACTTGGCCCGAGAAAACCACCTCTTAGCTTCAGTGGAGAGAGGAAGTGGTGCTAATGGGTGTGAGAATTCAATAAAAACCTTAAAAAAAAAAAAAGTTGCCATCAGAGCTGAATCTGAGTGGTGGAAGGGGGTGAAGGCGGGGGCAGGGTGGCAGGCCTGGTGCTTGATTCAGAATGCAGTCTGCCCAGGGCGCCTTCCCTGAACCCTACTGATGCCCTAAGCACGGTCATCTCCTTTGCCTGGAGGGAGGGTGTTTTTTTTTGCGCTTTTCTCCCTCTAATTTTGAGTATATTATGGCATTTCCACACTCCTTCTGCTATCCCTCTAGCCAGCAAAGGAATTTTGCCCCAGGGCAAGATGGTTACCATTCACCAACTCCTCTCTTACCTTCTGGGTTCCTGTCCTGTAGTTGGGCTCGGTTTCCTTAGTCCTCCGGCGTGTGGTGATCACAGCGTCCTCCCAGTCAGCTCAGTTGTTTCACTTAGTATTTGGACCAGTGAAGTGTCAGACGAATTCCCGACTGTGGGGCGGGAAGGATTTGCAGGGGCCTCCTAGAAGAGGAGCCCAGTTGCCTTTTGGCAGATGGCACCCGGGCAAAGCTCTGAGGGGAAGCAGTGGAGAAGCTGTCGGCTAGGAAGGAGTCCAAGTACCTGGAGAAATGGAGTGGAAAAGCAGGGGCCTGGCAAGTCACTTCTCCGTGGGCTTTGGCGTCTTCAATTCTAAAAGTCTCCCCTGCTCTCCAGGGGTCCGCTCACAGCTCTGGCAGATGTGAACCGCGGAACCTCTTGTGGTCCCAGAAGTGGATGTTCATTCAACAAATATTTATCCAGGGCCTCTATGTGTGGGAGACACTTTCCTCTAGGTAGTGGCCCACAGCCGACAAGTCAAAGTCATGGTGCTCGTGTTCCAGCGGTGGGGGAAAGATACAAAACAAGTAAACACACCCGTCATGTAAGGCCGAGGAGTGATACCTGCAAGGGAGAAAAATAAGCAAAGTTAGGGAATGGGGTGTGGGAGTAGTCAGGGAGGGCTTCCGAGGAGGTGACCCTGAATGGAGTGGGGGAGAAGACTTGTATATACGTGGATATACCTGTTTGTATATCCAGAAGACTGCTGGACACAGAGGAAGCAACAGGTGCAAAGACGCTGTTGTCAGGACAAGTTTGGTGTGTTTATGGGACAGAAAGAAGGTCAGTGAGGAGAGTGCTAAGAGGCGACATTGGAGCCACAGGCAGAGTCTCTTCAGACAGGGCCTTGTTGGCTAAAGTGGGAAGCTTGATCTCACTATGAGTGTGCTGGAAAGCCACTGGAGGGTTTTGAGGAGGGACATGACCTGACCTCCTTTCCTGACACAAGGTGGCCGTGGCTAACTGTGGGGGCCAAGCCCAGTTAGGAGGCTCTCATAGCGGCTCCTGTGAGAGATATTGACCATCAGGGGAGAATAGCAAGAGTGGAAGAGACCAGAAGTGGCCAGAGGAGAGAGAGAGAGACTGTGGAGTCAGGGCTGATAGGACTCACTGAGGGATTAGATACATGCAAGTTTGGAGAGTAACCCCGGGGGTTTGGGTTGGGGTAATGAGCTTGATGATTGCTGGTGCTGTTTAAAGGGCTAACTTAGGGAAGGGCAGTTGGAGAAGCCATGTTCTTCCGCTTAGGTGTGGAGAACCAGGGGGCTGGGTCGGAAGGAACACTCAGAGTGTATGCAGGAAAGTGATTATCACGGGGGCCACGGATTTCAGGAGAAGGAGGGAACTGAGGCCACAAGGTGGGTGATAGACACTGAAACGTGGTAAGACTAATGTATTGGTGACTTCAACTAAGCTGAAGAATGGTTGGACTGGAGAATCTAGAGTTAGTAATTTGGAAGGATGGGAGTGGTGGTCAGGGTGTGTGTGCCTTGAAATGAAGATTTTGGAGGTGCCATAGTTTTCAGTAATAATGAGGTCTGGGATGTGACCGTGGGTGCGAGTGGCTGAGGTGGGATAAAAGGGGGGGGGGAATCATTGGAATGGAATGAATGGACCAACGTGGATCACGACGCCATGGGTGTCCTTTGTCTTGCAGAACAAGATCGTGGACCAGTGTGAGAGGCTGCAGTTTCAGAGTGCCAGCATCACCAAGTATGTGGCTGAGGTCCTCCCAGGGAAGAACCAGAGAGCAGTGGTAGGTAGTTCTCCTTCCCCTCCACTCAGGACCTCTCCTAGGAGAAGACTCCAGCCTTAGGAGCATGGGCCATTCTGGGATCCCTTCCCAACCTCCCAGACTCACGGTGCTCCTAGCAAAGCCGGATGCCCAGGAAAGTCGGTTTCCCATCGCTCTGAGCCGTGGTTTTACCGTCTGGGCAGAGAGGACCATTCCCAGTACCACACTGGGGCAAATACTGCTGGAAAATGACTTTCTTGGGATAAAGGATCAGGAAGGGTAGGCTTCCTCCACCATCTACGTATTTCATGGTCAGCCCCTGACTTATAAAATAACCTCCGGACTTTGACGTGGAGTATTCTTTATGACAATCTTATGCAGTAGGGGGCAGTCACATCCCTGTTTCCAGATGGGGAAATGGGTCGCCTAGAGGTTAATTGACTTGCCCAATATCCACAACCTCCTGCCAGGAGGGCAGATTTTATTTATTTATTCGACAGGATAGAGACAGGCAGCGAGAGAGGGAACACAAGCAGGGGGAGTGGGAGAGGAAGAAGCAGGCTCATAGCGGAGGAGCCTGATGTGGGGCTCGATCCCATAACGCCGGGATCACACCCTGAGCCGAAGGCAGACGCTTAACCGCTGTGCCACCCAGGCGCCCCTATTTTTTTCTAGTAATTTCTAACTTAACTTCATTATAGTCTGTATATCAGTTGTTTGAAATTTGTTGAGACTTGCTCTGTGCCGTAAAACACAGTCGCTTTAGGTAAATGTTTCACATTCAAAGCTTCTCTATCCTTACTAATTTTTTATCTGCCATATTCGCTGATATTCCCTTGCCAGCAAGGGGCATTTATAGTTTCATATCATTCTGTGGATTTGTCTGTTTTTCCATAGAATTCTGTCTTTACTGGGCTCTTAAGTTTAGAAGAGTGTAAAATTCTAAAAGAAATCTCAAGCCGCATTCAGGGCAATAGAGTCTCAGCTCTCGATTACACCGGGTTTTCAGTTTCCTTTCTACGTTCGGACTCCAGGGGCTTTCCTTTATGTAGCTGCCAGAGCAGCTCGACTTTTCAAAGGATTCTGTGGGCTATTTTTCCACCATTTCTGTGCTTTGTTTTAGGACAGTGTTTAGTTTATTCTGGTATATCTTTGGAAAGGGAGATTTTTTTTTTTCCTCTGCTACGCTTTTCTGGGAATGAGTCAAGAAATGTGTTGAAATTGATTACAGTCTTCTAGTGATAGAGTATCTGCTGCATCTTGGGACAGGGTCTGTTCTCGGTCCTGATCACAAACATAGTACAAACGTGGCTACAGACACCCACCCGGCTGGGCAAAACAGCAAGGTGCGATAGAGAGAACAGTAGCTAACGTTGTTGAACACTTCTGTGCTGGGCTTTGCTCTGTTTACTTTGTACGTAATAACTCGTTTAATCTTGCACAATAACCTCATGAGGTAGGTAATAGAGAAGATCAATAATGTATTCAACGCCCTGCAGAGAGCAAGTGGGTCAGCTAAGGTTTTACATCCAGGCACCGTCTGTCTCTAAAGCCTAACTTCCTGGGGCGCCTGGGTGGCTTGGTTAGTTAAGCATCTGCCTTTGGCTCAGGTCGTGATCTGGGTCCTGGGACCAAGTCCCCTCATCGGGCTCCCTCCTGAGCAGGGAGCCTGCTTCTCCCTCTCCCTCTGCCCCTTTCCCTGCTCATGCTCTGTCTCTGTCTCTTTCTCAAATAAATAAGTAAAATCTTAAAAAATAAAATAAAATAAATAAAGCCTAACTTCCTAACTAGTGTGTAATGGCTCAGGGAGCACTGAAGTTGGAGTCAGAATTAATTCTTGGGTTCACTTAGGCTATTCAGTCTCTTCCTCTCCCCTGGCAAATTGTGGGTCTCAGTTTCTTCTGTAAAGCAGGGGTCATTACCCCCTTCACTGTACAGAGCAGGTCTGCACAGGCAGGGCACAGAGAAAGCTGCTGGCTGTCCCCAACGTTCCGGCACAAAGGACACTGTTCTACTCTCCCTTGTCTGGCAAGAGTGCAGGTGTTTCCTGCAGCCTTTGGGGAGGATTGATTGTCAGATGGCATTGGGGGAAACGGAATCGTGTTGGACTGAGAGTCAAAAGAACTAGGTTCTAGTCTCAGCTCTTACTGACGTGGCCTGCGAGCGCTATGAAGAGATTTTTGACTTAGTCAGAAGAAACTTTCCCCATAGTCATTCAGTAAATATTTGAGTCAGACCCTGTGCTAATTACTAGGAGACCCACATTAGCTTCACTAGGAGTGGATGGCATGCCCCCTGGCACGAATAAGAATTCTACCATGGAAGCCATTGGAATGGACAGATTTAGGAAAGACATAGTCAGAATATCAGCTGGACTACTGTTGGCACAGATCCTATTGATGGGGATGAATTTGTAGGCTCTTTTACTCTGCAATTCTCTAATTCTCTGACCTTGGTCCCTTGGCCTTGGTATTCTTGACTATGAAATAATTGATTCTAGTTGATCTCTAGACTATGCCCAGCTCTTCCATTCTGTGATCCTGGCTCTACGAGATATGACCTGGATGTCTGAATCTCACATTTCTTTACCCTAAACCATATTTGGGAACTCTTAAGGCCTGGATGGCGTAAGCACTGTTCCTTCCATTACTGTGCCTGTGGCAGACATGGCTAATCAATCCCAGCACTCCCTTCCACTGAGCCCAAATCCCCTTAATCTTGACTGGGGCTTCGCTGGGACCCGATTCCCTGTGTTCCTCATCAGAGCACGGCCAGTGCGGCACGGGAACTGGTCATCCAGAGGCTAGGTGTGGTGAGGAGTCTGTGTGAGAGCGAGGAGCAGCGCTTGCTGGAACAGGTGCATGGCGAAGAGGAGCGGGCCCACCAGAGCATCCTGACGCAGCGAGTCCACTGGACTGAGGCGCTGCAGAAGCTCGACACCATCCGGACCAGCCTGGTGGGCATGCTCACCCACCTGGATGACCTCCAGCTGATTGTAAGTCAGGCAGGGGTGAGGACGCAGCCAGTGCACCAGGCTTGCGGGTGGCAGGGGTCAGGGTGGGCTTCCTGGATGAAGTAACGTGGACGCCGGTGCCTGAAAAGATAAAGGGGAGCGGCAACGTTAAAGGAAGTGAGCTAGAGATCGGGTTCAGAAGCGTGCAGAGGGAGGGAACTGACCGGGGCTCCTTACTCTTACCACCCAGAAACTACTGTGGGTAATATTTTGGTCCGTATTCCTGCAAAGTACTTCATACAGAGATGCAGATACTTGCGGTTTTTAACGGGACGGTCTGATGTCCGTGGACGAGTAAATACGCCCAGCAGAGAATCCGAATGTGGGACAGCCGAGCCGCGTTGGCGTTCAAGTGAGGCGGTCTGCATCGCTGCCCTAGATCGTGCATTCCCCGAGTCCCACGGCTTCCACGGACAGCACATTCCGTCCTGAACCCGGGCCCGGCCGCGGGCCGTGGGAGGCAGTGACCCATTCCGAGTGCGGGTGGGGAGGTGTGCGAAGAAGGACCTAGAGAGCTTTGTTTCGGCTCTTAAAGCAGGAACAGAACGCTTTATTCTAGAGTCCGTCCACGTGGCCCCCTCCATGCCAGCTGAATACATTCGTCCTGACTACCTGCTGAGTTCCTGGTACTAAGCCTGACCCTGTTTTCTTTTCTCACAGCAGAAGGACCAGGAGATTTTTGAAAGGTGAGTGTGGCCCGTCGTTTGCCTGGGCAGCCGTGGAGACCATGGCCTGCGGGCCTGTTGCTAGTCCACCACCTTCAGGCCCTGCTGCTCCCGGCAGAGAGCCCAAGGCCGAGAGCCCAAGACGTGCCATGCTACCCGGACCTGCCCCGCAGCCACGCTCCCCGCACTGGGGTCTTCTGAGCCTAACTGGGAGAACCGCTTGGCGAACCCTGCGGAAGGGTAGCGAAAGAAACACTTAGCAATCAGAGGCTTGCCAAGGGCTTTCTGAAATGTTATCTTGCTGCAAAATAACCAGTCCCCATCCCACCCACCCCCATCTACGGATGAAAATACCGAGGCTCAAAGAGGGATGTGGACTTGCCAAGGCCCCAGCCCACACCTGACACCTGCCCTACCACTGCTTCTCTGCCTCAGTCCCCCTTGCTCTGGGAAAGACTCTTGGAAACCTAAGTCTGCATTACCACCCCCCAAAATTTGCATTTTAATAAAATGAAGGAATAATAAAAGTGCTTCACCAGGCTCTCCCTGTCTCCTGAGAGGCTGAGAGCCAAGAGCCTGAGCAGTGGCCAAGAGCATGTAATTGGCCAGGCAAAGAAATTAAATTCTGGAGAAATAAACATCTTCTGTGAGAGATTTCGGAGCTGTATCTGGGGAGCACAGTCCATTCTTCTTGGCTATTTTTATATTTAAATTTCAACAGTAATACATGTGCATGAGAGAAAGAGAGAAAATGCCACCAATATAAAACCATTGAAAATTTAAAATGTCTCTGGGCGCCTGGCTGGCTCATTTGGTAGACCGAGTGACTCTTGATCTTAGGGTTGTGAGTTTGAACCCCACTTTGGGCATAGAGACTACTTAAAAAAAAATTTTTTTTTTTTTTTAATGTCTCCACCACCCCTTCCCAATCCTATTCCCTGGAGGTGATCAGCTTTAAAAGTCAGATATGTATCTTATGGACTTTCCTATGTCAATAGAGTCCTAGGAGAGTATGTCTGGGCTTGCTTACCTCTAAAAAAATATTTTTTTAAAAACACAGTTGGGATTGTCTTAACACTTGCTGTTCTATAACTTGGCAGGCTCTCTGGGAATCTCTCTGACTCAGGATGTATAGATTTGCCTCACTCTTTGGAGAGTCTGTGAGGGCTCCCCCAGTATGGACGCCTCGAACTTGATTTTATAGTCTCCTGTAAATGCTTGGCTTGTTCCTCCTTTTCCCTCTTCTAATCTTTCCACACTTCCGCTAGTCTTCTCTTTCTCCTTTACCTTCACCTTCCTCTAAAGCCATCCTGTCTTCAACTTCGAGCTGTTCTGATTTTTGAAAAAAATTTGATCTTTAATTTTTTTTTTCTTATTTTAAAATATTTCATATGCAGAGAAAAGTTGCAAAAAGAGTATAAGGAGCTTCACCTAGAAATCCTGATTGTTAGTATTTTGCCATATCTGCTCTCTCTCTCGGTCTGTTTGTCTCTTCCTCTCTATTTAACAAGTGAATATATGGCACTTATTTTATTTGAGAGTAAGTTGCAGAAAGCAAGACCTTTTATGCCTAAATACTTCAGCATCTTTCTCTCAAGAACAAAGACAATCTCTTATACAACTACAGTGTCGCTATTAAGCTCAGGAAATTTAGTGTTGATATAATACTATTATCTAAAATATAGTCCATATTCAAATGCTGCCAGTTGTGCCCACAAAGTTCTTAATGGTGTTTGGTGTGTTTTTTGTGTTGTGGGTTTTGTTTCCTGATCCATCTGGAATTCCTGATTTAATTTGGAATTTATTCCTTAGCCTTTTAAAACAACAATAACAACAAAATACTTTTTTTTTTTTGAGAATTTATTTATTTGTCAGAGAGAGAGAGAGAGAGCACAAGTAGGGGAGCAGCGGGCAGAGGGAGCAGCAGGCTCCCCGCTGAGCAGGGAGCCCGATGTGGGACTCGATCCCAGGACCCTGGGATCATGACCTGAGTGGAAGACTGCCGCCTATCCAACTGAGCCCAGGCGTCCCCGTGAGTTTTCCCTTCTGAACCATGAGGTGCTGGACCAGCTGGTTGTCTGGACTGTAGTGTCTGCAATTGGCCTGGGTTGGCCCAGCGCTGCTGACATGGGTTCCTCTTTCCTCCCTGCCTGATGGCTGGGGCTCCTCCAGCCCCAGCTTCAGTGCTTTGGGAAGATAGCAACAGACCCTCTCTTGTCCTGACCACAAAGAGCCTTTGTTACCAGAGCCTGCTCTCAGCTTTTCTAGGGCTCTGGTCACCTTGCTCTTCCCAAGCCAGGACAATCAATGACAGTCTTGCAAAGAGCTTGCATCCATGAGATGTGCCCCACCCTCTCTCCCTGCTCCTTCATTATGGGCAGAACCAGGAGGTTTGGGGATGAGAGTGTGCTCTCAGAACTGCTACCTGATCTCAGCCATCTCAGGGTAGAGGGGCTGGGAAAGCGCTTTCTCAGAACCAACAGTTCAGAGGTCTGCAAAGCTCCCTCATGAACGCTTACTTTGCCCTACACCCCTTTGATTCTTTTCATTTTAGACCAAGAGGAGATTATGTTGAACAGTGCCTGGACTCCAGACTGGATTTGTTCGATTTTTGCATGGAGGCAGGACTTGAACCCAGCTCCCCTTTTTAGCTGAGTGCTTTCTCTGAATCTCTGTTCTTTCCTGTCAGATGGGATAACAGCTATCTTCCAGGTTATAGCAAAGATTACATAAGATTCTATAGAAGAAACTGGATACTTTAATAAATGGTAATTCTCCCCTCCGAGGCATCTTCTGTTCCCATATTCCCTGCAGCCGCACCCAGTAACCCGTGAGCTAAGGAGAGGTAGCTAGTGGGAGCAAAGCGCTAGGACTAATTTATGGTTGGGGTGATAACTGATAGTCCTTTCTTGTCTTGTGGGATCCCTCAAGGGTATTTGCATTTCTTTTCTTTTCTTTTCTTTTTTTTTTTTTTACAGATTTTATTTATTTGTCAGAGAGAGAGAGAGCACAAGCAGGGGGAGAGGCGGGCAGAGGGAGAAGCAGACTCCCTGCCGAGAGGAGAGCCCAATGCGGGGCTCCATCCCAGGACCCTGGGATCATGACCTGAGCCGAAGGCAGATGCTTAACCAACTGAGCCACCCAGGCATCCCGGGTACTTGCATTTTAAGAGCAGAAGAGTGGCTGTACCTTCTTACTGAACCAATAGGCTTTGCTGCAGTAGGTTTTGGAAGAAGGCGAGATTTTCTCCACACAGGATGGGGGAGTGGAAAGACTGGCGCATAAGAGGCTTAGGTCCTGTCCCTGCTCTGCTGTTAACTTAGAGACCCCGCAGGTTGTTTCTCCTACAGAGCAGACCAACTCCATGTTCTAATACTGGCACCAAGTATTTACCTCTCTGAAAACTGTCTGCCTTGCTGGAATTAAGTCCCCTGGGGGGCACAAGGGGAAAGTCCAGCTCTCTATTTGGCTCAGACCTCCTTTTAGGGGGCTCCTGTGTGGGGCCTGGCTGCCAATCTTGGTGTCACCCTCATGGGAAGAGGATTTTACTTCTGTCCCTTTCCCATCACCCTATATGGATTCAGATCCATTTCCAGAACCTTCCTGAATCCTGTTTTTCTTTTTTTCTCCCTTCCACAAGGACCGAGGAAGCAGAGGGCATTTTGGATCCCCAGGAGTCGGACAAGTTAAACTTTAATGAGAAGTGCATTCGGAGCCCACTACTTACCCAACTCTGGGTGACAGCGGTTCTCGGGTCCCTCTCAGGTTAGGAGCTGTTAGAGCCCAGCACCAGTGGGAACAACTGGGCGGCTGGCTGACTGGCTGGGGGGTGCTGCCGGGTCACACTGGGGAATAGAACATCTGGCACCGTGGCTAAAACAAACAGTGATGCCAGATGCAGGCTTGTCAGTGAAGCCAAGGTTCTGGACAGGCCCGGGGTGGCTGGCCAGGTCCTTCCCGTTTCCAGACCAATCTGCTCTGTTGGCTCTGAGAAAAATCTTGTTTCGGTAAGTCACAGCTCTGTCCTGCCCGAGTGGGACAGCTTAGTAGTATTTCCTGGAAACCGAGTTTCTCCTTGAGATACAAGTGCTGGCCAACTGGAGAGCATCTGGAGCGAGAATTGAGCTGCCTGGTTTCGCCTCACTTACTTACCAAACAGTGACTCAGACAGACTGTGGCCTGGCCTCATGCGGTGAATGTGACACGGTCTTCTCTCTGCAGGAAGTCCCACTTAGTGCAGTTCTCCAAGCAGAACCCCCCAAGCTAGGTGGGAGCTTCTGCTCCTGGTTGTAGTGTTTGCACAATTCAGAGAGGTTAGGGTAATGGACTGAATTTTTCCTCAATTTTAACCCTCCTCCCTTGCGTGTTAGCCTTAATTTTTAAATACAAGCTCTAGCTTGTCTGCTCTGGATTCTGTTATCAGAGAGTGCCTGATTTGCCAGCAGTCCCATTTAGTGAGCTGGTGGAAAATATGGATCTGATGCTTCCTAGCTCCCGGGCCCATGCCCGTAGGACAGATATGATCTGGAGGCCGCAGATAGGCCCCAACTGGAATGTGCTCTGATCGGTGCTGGATGCTAGACCTGGGAACAAAATGCTGGGTCTTCATTTTGCCCTGCCACCAACTAGGTGTGTGACTTTGGGCAACTTGCTTCTCCTCTCTGGGCCTTCCTCCTAGTTTACAGGTGAGGGTCTTGGACGAATAATCACTCTTGTTACCATGGCCCCCACTTCCTGAGCACGACTAATGCAGGCACTTTAGATGCACCATCCCGTTCGGTCCTCACGTCCGCCCTGTGATAAGTCCGATTGAGCCCCACTTTACAGATGAGGGTACTGGGGCTCAGAGAGAGTAAATGGTTCGTGTGAGGTAACACTGCTGGTGAGTGGCGAGGAAGCCCCTTGCTGCCGGACAGGACCAGGTTAGGGCTGACGGTGGGCCTTGGGCAACTCTGAGAATTCTTCCTGGCAGGCACGGAGGACGTGCGTATCGACGAGAGGACCGTCAGCCCCTTCCTGCAACTGTCAGATGATCGAGGGACCCTGACCTTCAGTGCCAAGAAGTCCAAGGCCTGTGCAGATGCCCCCGAGCGCTTTGACCACTGGCCCAATGCCCTCGCGGCCACCCCCTTCCAGGCGGGGCTGCACACCTGGATGGTGAATGTCCAGAACAGTTGTGCCTACAAGGTGGGTGTGGCCCTGGGCCAGCTGCCCCGCAAGGGCTCGGGCAATGACTCTCGCCTGGGCCACAACACCTTCTCCTGGGTCTTCTCCCGCTACGACCAGGAGTTCTGTTTCTCCCACGCCGGGCAGCACGAGCCCCTGCGGCTGCTGCGCTGCCCCACGCAGCTGGGTGTGCTTCTAGACTTGCAGGCGCACGAACTGCTCTTCTACGAGCCGGCCTCGGGCACGGTGCTCCACACACACCACGCGCCCTTTTCAGGGCCCCTCTTCCCAGTCTTCGCGGTGGCCGACCAGACCATTTCCATCATCCGCTGACCCGTGGCCACCGGGCGTCCTGGTCTACTCCCCACCATGCCTCCAGGCCGCGTTCCTACCCAGTGTCTTTTCCCCCCGATGTTGCCTCTGCCCGATGGGCAGCTTTGGGAGGGGTAGGGATCCGTTTCTGGTCTGGGTTCAGCTGTGACATGCTGGGTGTCTGTGGGGAGCTTAGTCTCCCAAACCCACTGGGCATCTGCCCCTCTGAGGCCGTCTTGTCCACCACGTCACGTCTGGCAACCAGCGCTGTGCCTGGTGCCTACAGATTATGCAATAAATATTTGGCAAGCGAACGGACGGATGGAAAGGAGCCTGTGTGTGTGTGGTAGACTCTTCTGGAGAAGCACTGCCTTCCAGCCCTCTGCCCCCTCCCCCGGCTTCAAGCAGGTCGAAGTGGCTCTGGCAGAAAAGCCTGGAAGCTTTCATCTCCTCAGTTCCATGCTTCTCAGTCCTTTTCCTGACATGGCACAGAGAGAACATCTCTTTCTAGCACACAAGAACCACCTGAAAGGGATTCAGAACTCCTGCGAGGCTGCTCTTGGCCAGAGGACTCTGCGCTGGGTGCGGGATGCTGTGTCCCCCCAGCAGGTCCAGCCTGGCGGCTCAGAAGACAGAAGAACGTGTCTGGAGGTAACCTGACTGCAACGCCCCCATTGGCAGCTCTGCCTCGAGCTTGACAGTGGAGCTCAGCTGTGCCCACACCCGTGGTCACAGGGACAAACTGCCCCCGCCCCCGGCCTGCAGCTCGTGCCCCCCTCTCCTGACATAATGTGGAGACCTGGAGTGAGGGCTTCCAACCCCAGAGAGCTGAGGGAGTATGAGGGCCAGACTTAGGGAACATGTATGTTATTAAAGGTTTTAAAAGATTGGAAAGTTTCTTCCATGTTCTTTGTGGGAAATTGGGCAAATCCCCCAAATGCCAGCTCACATTTAAGAGGTGTGCTTGCTGGGAAAGAGAGATCTTCCTCACCCTCCTCCGCATTTCCAGCTCAGCATACACAGCCGAACGAGCACCGAGACAGTTCTGGGCCCTGCATTGCTGGAACCAGGGGCAAATCCCTTCCTGTTCTCTGAGGTCACAGTAGAACAGTGGTCCTCACATTTCTCTTTTATTTAGGAACACAGTTCAAAGCCAATCTTACCTACAACTTCAGGCCCCTGGGCTCAAAGATGGGGGCCAGAGCCCTCCCCACTCTTAAGTTTGCTCAGTAATTTACTCCAAACACTGGGTAGATCAAATCCAGTCCACAGATCGAATGGCAACTTTTTTGGTTGAGATGACTTCTGAGGCCCTTGCAGCTCTGAGAACACAGCTCACAACCCACATTATCACGGCCTGATACCTGGGAATTAATGTCCGAGGCAGACAGACCTGGAAGAAGTCTGGCCATCTGAGAAGGGCCTCTCTCCCCTCACAGGGACACAGTCTCTGCCCAGAATCCTGGGCCAAAGCCCACCTTTTCTACTCTGCACCTGAAGCTCCCCCCCAACAATGCTCCCCAAACTGCCAATCTAACTCCCCACGGTAGCCCTCAGTCCACAGTTCATGGGCCTCCTGACAGGAATGCGTGTCTTATTCTCTCTGCCCACCTAAATGTCACCGCAGTTCGGGGCCACTCTGGAACCCTCCCTGGCGGTTGGCACCGGAACAAAACACCATGTTATGTGCCTGGCAGTAGGCAAGGAATAGAAGAGTCTGGTAAATACCAAGCAGGTGTGAGAGGATAGGAGTGTGAAGAGGGGAGAGGCAGGAAGAGACATGGAATTTATTTTTTTTAAGATTTTTGTTTATTTATTTGACAGAGATAGAGACAGCCAGCGAGAGAGGGAACACAAGCAGGGGGAGTGGGAGAGGAAGAAGCAGGCTCATAGCGGAGGAGCCTGATGTGGGGCTTGATCCCACAACGCCGGGATCACGCCCTGAGCCGAAGGCAGACGCCCAACCGCTGTGCCACCCAGGCGCCCTGAGATATGGAATTTTTAAAACTCAGCCTACTTCTTCAGTCTCGTCATTCCCCCCATGTGTCCTACATTCCTGCCACCTCAAGCTCCGGTCCCTATTCCCTGTGCTCTCCTACCTCCGTGCTAACACCTATGACTGGGGTGCCCTTCAAAACTGACCTGTAGAACACCTTCCCTGTTCTCCCGGGATCTCCACTGCACTGTCTTAAGGGACACAGCCCTCTCCTGGCAACTTAGTGGTCAAGCCAAGGGCTTCGGACTCAGGCAGTCCCAAACTGGAACCCTGGCTCTCTCACATACTAGCTGTGACCTCTGGCAGCCTCCTTCTGAATCTCTCATTTGTAAAGTGCCGGTCCCACTACCTCTGTCCGTCACGTAGCTCTGAGGGTTATATATGCACATAAAGGACCGACACCTGGCAAGCATGAGTGAGCATCTTCTTGTGACGTAATTATGGCGCTCGTCTGAAATCCTGTTCACACTATATAGTCGTAGAGGACATGTCCTCACAGCACAGCTTAGCACCCCCATTTCCAAACTAAGGTCCTCTGATCTCCTGCTACCCACAGGGAGTTGTAAAGGCTTCAGGGCCCGACTGAGGGGCTCTACAACCTGTCTCAACCCTAGCAGTTTCTTGCTTTTGCTGCTTGGCATCCTGGGGTTCCAGTCAGCTCTCCCACGACAAAAGCGCCCTCCTGCTAAAACAAAGTTCGACCGCGCCTGATTTTGAAGCTACCTGGGCCCCAGTGACTCTTGTAGGTGGGGGGTGGGAGGGCTGGGAGGGACACAGGTGTGGCAAATAAACCACCGCGGAGGCGTGGAGCGGGGATCAAACCCCGCATTCTCGGCTTTATAGTCAGATCCCATTTGGACGCCGCCGGGAGAGGGGCAGAGGCCAGTTCTCAGGAAGGAAGCAGCTATCTCCAGAGTTTGCTGGAGCCACTTCCCCCATCAGACTCAAAGTCCCAGAGGTGAGCCCTCCAGGCGGTCAAGGGCAGGCAGGAGATGGGACAGTGAGGGGAGGAGGCATTCTTGGGGTACAGAACCCTCGACTGCAGGGTCCAAAGGCTCTGGGCCAAGCACCAGGAAGCTGCGCATACCTACAGCCCGTGCCCCCTTGTAATCACAGTGGTAACTGTCCCCAACGTGGGCCGCTACTGCCGGGTCCACTTGAGCAAGCCGCAAGGCCTCGTGGAAAATACGGGGGTCAGGCTTGGGCCAGCCGGCAGCCTCGGAGGTCAGCACAAAGTCAAAGTGTTCCCGCAGGCCCAGCCCCCTCAGGATAGCCTCCAGTCGCCGGTCGAAGTTGGAGACCACGGCCAGCCTCAGACCCCGTTTTCGGCACCCTCTCAGGGTGGCCTCGGCCCCCTCCAACACCTGCCAGCTGCAGGGCTTACAGAAGTCCTCATACAGTTGGTCAGCGATGGGGGCCACAGCCTGGGCATCTCGAACCCCCGCTAGGCGGAAGGTCTGCAAGACCACATCCAGCCACCACTGGCGGGAGGTGAGGCCCTGGCTCAGGCCGTAGTTGGGGAAGCTGTGGCTCTGAGTCCTGTAGGCCTGCCTGAAGGCGTGTCCCAGACGGGCGGCCTCCACCTCTAGCCCGTGGGCCCGGGCCTTGGTGGCATATTCCTCTCCCACGGGGTGGCGGAGCCTGAGCAGTGTGTCCTTCACGTCCCACGTCAGCAGTCGTATCTGCAGCCGATGCGCCATGGGCCTGTCGGAGGGGGGCAAGTCCACCCCAGGTCTGCCAGGGCCTAAAGAGAAACTGAGCCAGACAATACCCCCTCCACAACCTAAAGGTCTTCTCTTTCCAGGCCTTGTGGGTCAGAGTTGTGGCACTTCCTCACAGCAGAAGATCCTGGAATGAGACAGCAGTGAGGTGGCAATTCAAGCCTTACAGACTGGGTTCAAATTCTGACACTTCCCACTAACTGTGTGACCCAAGGAGTGTCACTCTCTGCATCTCTGTCTCCTAAGTGAAGAGCACAACATGCCAACCTCACAAGATTGCTGCAGTAAATGAGATCATCCATTCATTCCACCAATTTCTGGCACGTACTATGTGCTAGATGCTAGGGAACAGGATAGATTTCCAGCCCTCCTGGCATTTACAGGCATTAAAGAACAGCAGACACAGATATGAGACAAAGAACTATACAAACACTGAAGTATAACAAGGTCAGCATGTGCCATAAGGATATAAACCCAGGGATACCATCTCATTTGTGTTGAACTTCCTAAGTGAGTCAAGCTTCGATGGAGATCTGAACGGCGATGCAGGAAATGGCGGTGGTTAAGTGTTCCTGGCACTGGAAACAGCAAGTGCAAAGGCCCTGAGGTAGGTCAATGTCACGTCTGCCGCTTTGGGTAGACAGGGCCGCTGTGGCAGGGCCTTGTAGATCAAGGTAAGGAAACAATTATGCTTACTATTATACTATTGTTAATAATGCCAAAGACCTTGCAGACCATGTGACAGACCCCTTGTTTATCAGGGAAGACTGAGCCAGAGAGGGGCAGACACTTGCCTAAGGTGAATCAGTGGCACAGCCAGCACCAGAACCCAAACTTCCAGACTCTGGCCAGTGCTCCCTTCCACTGCATCATGCTTATACAAATTTGGATTTGAAAACAATCTGATTTGGGCGAATCAGCACAGCACAGGGCCAAAGGTAGACAGAGCAGCCTGGTCCTGTCTCTAAGCCTCTCTGAGCCCCAGCTTCATCTTTACTGGAGGTAAAAAGGTCTGCCTAGGTGGAGAGCCAATGAAAGCATTACTGAGTCAATGCACAAGAAACAAGTCCTCAGCCTGTTGCCCAGAGGCTGGGTGCAGCTTCTTGCCCCACACAGTTGATTCTAGGCAATCTCAGGCTCTCTAGCTGAAACCCGAGGGTCGAGAGTTCAGAGTACAGCCAAGCTGTCCTTGAGGAAGGGAAGTGGCTGGTGAAGCTGGGGACAAAGCCATAGGGGAAGTCTGTCAAGGAAATGAATTTAAGTCCATCTGGAAATTAGGGAGAGCCATCCAAAGGCCCTGTCACTTTACTGATGGGTAGATGGAGGCCCAGCGAGGGGCGGGAACTCGCCCAAAGCCACGCAGGGAGTCACTAGCAGCTAAAACTAGAACAAAGAGCTCTGGCTCCCGACCCACAGCCTTTTCCGTTTCTGGAAGCCGGGGCTGAAGCCTCTGGGCTTGCAAGCCCGAATTTCTCGGCGTTCCTCCTCACCTCCAGGGCTTGACGGCAGCAAAGTCCAGGTAGCCCGCTGTTAGAGCTAAATCTCTACAGCTGCCGTTTGCAGCGTGACCTCCGGCGTGACGTGGCTGCGGCCGGCCTCCCTCTGGCCCCTTCCCGGCTCCGGCGCGCTCCGACCGCTCGGCGCCGACCCCGGACCCCCAATCCCCAACCTCCCGGACTCAGGACCCAGCTGACCCGCAGGCAAAACCCGCGGGAAGGAAGCCGCAGCCCCAGGCAGGCTCTGGAATGCCGCGCAGGCGCTCGGCCACGCCCACGAGGCCGGAGGCCCGCCCCTCCTGGCCCCGCCCCTCCTAGCCCCGTCCCTGGCCCTCCGCCTTCCCGGTGCCTCCTCCCGCGGTTCTCCCCGCCTCTCCCCCGCCACAGTCCTCTCCGCTCCCTCACCGCCTCCCCTCCCCCGGCGCCCTCGGTCACCCGCCTTCCTGGTCCTTTCCGTCCCCCTCTCTGCCCGAGCGTGAGACCCCACACCCTCTCACTGCCCGTCCCGCTCCCCCCGCCCCGCACCCCGTATCTCTGGTCACCTTGCCCACTCTTCTCTCTCTGCCTGCCCCGCCCTCGCCCTCGCCCTCGCCCTCTTTGCCTCTCCCCCCAGGCTGACTTGGGAAGAGGGGCAATCTGGCTCCCGGCCTGGCTTGCTGAATGCTGTGTGGACTTGGGCAAGGCGCTGCCTCTTTCTGGTTCGAGTCTCCAGACGGTACTAGGAAGGAATTGCTTTCATGGAAACTTGTCTTACCCAAGACATTTTGCTGAGGGTAGAGTCCTCTGCAGTAACCTAGCTGGTTTTTTTCTTTTGATATAAAAATAATCATCTTCAAAAATGTTTTAAAATACAAAGTGTACAAAGTAAAAAGCGAAAGCCCAATCTTACTTCTCATTGGGCATCTGTCTGCTCTGTGCCTGACGGTGGGAAAAAAGACAGGATTCCTGCCTTCATGGAACCCGAGAGGGGCACAGACCAAGTAAATACACAAGAGTTCAGAGAGTGATGAGAGCTATGAAGGCCATCAATCAGGATGGCGCCACGAGCAGTGCCGGGGCCTCTCTGGGTGAGGTTAGGGGAGGGGCAAAGATCTGAATGGCAGCCAGGTGAAGATGAAGGGTCGGTGCCGCAGGTGAGCAGCGGGCAAGAGCAAAGGTGCTGGGGCCCCAGCCTGCTTACTGAGCAAGGGCAGTGGCCCCGGGAGGTGGGGAGACCAGGAGGATGGACCTCGGGGCCCCACTCACTCCCCAGGGGTTGCTGCGGTGGCACTTTGGGTCATTGTGCTATTTTCCTAGGAGCACACGAACCTGCATATATTCTTTCTTCCTTCTTGCCCTCCCCTCTCCCTTCTTTTTAAACAAAACTTCCTCCTATATTGTAAGACTGGCCTGTTCATTTCATTCAGAACCACATCCTCCTCATTGGGCCCAGGCCTGGGAGAAAATACAAAGTGCAGAGTCACAGACCTCAGGCCAGCAAGGGAGAGCTTGACTCCAAAACTCATCCCAAGCAGGATTCCTACAAGTGGGAGTGGAAAGGGCGAGTGGGAGGTCAGAGGTCCAGCTGCGTTTCACCGAAGTCCAGAAAGTTTGAGATGGGTCAGGTTCCAGGGTCACCTAAAACCCAACTCCTTAGGTTCTGGTCCCAGCTCTGCCACCTGACTTTCTGTGAACCCTTCATTGAATTTTTTTTCCTCTCTGGGCCTCAGTCTCCAATCTGCAAAATGGGGGGATTGAACAAAATAAGTTCCAGCTGGAGTCCAGGCCACTTCTAAGTTAATTTCCGAGGTAATTGACTTTGTCCATGGAAGCTCAGTTCCTCCATCTATAAGTAGAGCATGCTTACATCAAGTGAGAGCACATGAAAAAGCTCTTTGAGAAGTAGATGATTTTTTTTTTTTAAGATTTTATTTATTTACTTGAGAGAGAGAGCACACAGAAGGAGAGGGAGAAACAGATCCCTGCTGAGCAGGGAACCCGCTGTGGGGCTGGATTCCAGGACCCTGGGATCCGGACCTGAGCTGAAGGCAGACGCTTAACTGACTGAGCCACCCAGGTGCCCCCGATGATTATTTAAAAAAAAAAAAATTTTTTTTTTTTTTTAGGGGCATCTGGCTGGCTCAGTCGGTAGAGCATGGGACTCTTGATCTCGGGCTGTGAATTTGAGCCCCACATTGGGCATAGAGATTACTTAAAAAATAGTAATAAAAAAATTTTGTATTTGAGTATAGTTGACGCACAGTCTTACATTAGTTTCAGGGGTACAACATAGTGATTCAACCTCTGTATACACTGCTCACAAGTGTAGCTACTGCCTGTCACCATACAACAGTATTATGATTGCATTGACTGTATTCCCTGTGCTGTGACTTTCATCCCTTGTGACTTTCTCACTCCTTACCTGGAAGCCCGCATCTCCCGCTCCCCTGCACCTGTGTTGCCCACCCGTCCACCCCCTGGAAGATGATTCTTTTCAGGTAGTTGAGTCTCCTGCGAGGTTAAGGGTTTTGTTTGGTCACGTAACTATTTCAGCCCCGGGTAGCTGTTGCACACGGTGGACGAGTCCATTATTTTCCATGTGAGTGTGCCCTCTGGAGTTGTGGCTCTCATTGGACTGTTTGCCTTTTAGGTTCTGTCTTTCTTTCTCTGGAAAACCTTTCAGTAGAGATAAAGAAGCCTTGCGCATCACAGAAAAGCCAATGACAGGTCCCCACTATTCTGAAAACAAGCTTCGTTTTGATTTGCCAGTTCAAAAACGGGTACGCTTGGGGCACCTGCCTGGCTCAGTCCGTGGAGCGTGTAACTTTTGATCTCAAGGTCATGAGTTCAAGCCGCACACGGCGTGCAGAGCTTACTTAAAAAAGATGGGTACACTTAATGGATATAGTTTCCTCCCTAAGTGAGAGGACAGAAATCCTCCTTGGAGGTTTTCATCCCTTGATCTATCCTGTGTGGACTCTAAACTCGTGACTGGAGACACCTGGCAAGTCGATATACTGAGCACTACCTGTGGTCCATTTCTCTTGGAGGAAGCCCAAGTTTTTTATATGAGGCCTTCGTCCTTGAGAATCTCATACTCTCATACATAAGTAAACCCAGGCTGGGGCCGTCAGACACATCTCTCTTTACTTTAAAAATTTCATTTACTTACTTAACACGTTAAAATATTTCTAGAGAAAAGTACAAACAAGTGTACATGTCCTTGAATTTTTACAAGGTGAACATACTCATACAGCCAGAACTCAGACCAAGAAAAAGGATTTCCAGAACCCTAGAGACCTGGTCGTCTTCTGCTTGCTTACCCCACAAAGGGTAGCCATCGTCCTGACTTCTAATTACATAGTTGAACTTGTTTTCGAACTGGATTAGAAATGGAATAATACAGCATACACTCTTTTGTCTTGCTTCTTTTTTTAAAAAAAGATTTTATTTATTTTTCGATTAGAGAGAGAGCAAGAGAGAGCACGAGCTGGGGGTGGGGGATGGGGCAGAGGGAGAGGGAGAAGCAGGCTGAGGAGGGAACCTGACACAGGGCTCGATCCCAAGACCCCAGGATCATAACCTGAGCCAAAGGCAGGCACTTTACCAACTGAGCCACCCAAGCATCCCTGTCTTGCTTCTTTTGCTCAAGTTTTATTTGTGAGATTTATCCTTGTTGCTATGTGTACTTGTAGGCCATTCATTCTCCTACTTGTAGCATTTCATTATATAAGCATAGCACATTTTATTGTATGTTTTTTAGAATTTGCTTTTTTAAAAAATTTATTTCAGAGAGAGAGAGAGGGAGAGGGAGAATGAGTGGCGGGAGGGGCAAAGGGAGAGAGAGGGAGAATCCTTAAGTCAACTCCCCGCTGCTCAGGGAGCTCCACATAGGCCCGATCTCAGAGATCATGACCCAAGCAGAAATCAAGAGCCAGACGCTTAACAGACTAAGCCACCCAGGTGCCCTATATTGTGTGACTGGGTTTTTAAAGGATTTATTTACTTATTTGAGAGAGAGAAACATGAGTAGGAGAGGGAGAGAGAATCCCAAGCAGATTCCACGTCGAGCACGAAGCCTATGCAGGGCTCAATCCCATGACCCTGAGACAAAACCAGGTTCCTCGTGTGTGTGTGTGTGTGTGTGTGTGTGTGTGTGTGTGTGTTTAAGTAAGCTCTACACCCAACATGGGACTTGAACTCATGACCCTGAAATCAAGAGTTGCATGCTCTGCTGACTTAGCCAGCCAGGCACCCGACATTTTACTGTTGATGGGCGTTTGGGTTATGTGGTTTTAGTTTCCTGCAAATATTAGAAAGCACTGATAGGAACGTTCTTGAGTATGTGTGTCTTTGGGTGAACGTAGGCACACATTTCTATTAGGTGAATATCTGCATGTGGAATCACTGGGTCATGAACTATACGTACGTTCAGCTTTAGCGGATAGGGCCAATTTTCTGGGTGGTTGTGCCAGTAATGTCTGAGAGTTCCCGAAGCTGCACATTCTCAACCATTGGCCTTGTCTCTTTTTAAAACTTTAGGCACTCTGATGGATGTATGGTGGTATCTCACTGTGTGTGTGTTTTTTAAAAATATTTACTTATTTTGGGGGGGCGAGTGGGAGGGGCAGAGGGAGAGGGAGAGAGAGAATCTCAAGCACACACCCTGATGAGCGTGGAACCCAACCCAGGGCTCAATCTCATGACCCTGAGATCACAACCTGAGCCGAAACCAAGTCGGACGCTCAACTGACTGTGCCACCCAGGTGCCCCTCATTGTGCTTTTATTATTTTTTTAAAAAAGATTTTATTTATTTATTGGACAGAGAGAGACACAGTGAGAGAGGGAACACCAGCAGGGCGGGTGGGAGAGGGAGAGCCCGATGCAGGGCTCGATCCCAGGATCCCGGGATTGTGACCTGAGCCAAAGGCAGACTTTTAACGACTGAGTCACCCAGGCACCCCCTTCATTGTGGTTTTAATTTGAATTTCTCTGTTGACTAATGGAGAGAATGCCTTTTCATATATGCATTGGTCATGTTTTTATTTTTATTTACACAAATAACATGAATATATCTTTGTTAGCTATAATACAGGAGTATAAAAATGCATCCGAAGCTAACACATAGAAAGCTGAAGTCCCCCTAAAACCAATCCCTTCCCCAGGTTCGAGCACTGGGCGTGGAGTTTGGAGACCTGAATCCCAGCCTTGGTCTGCCATTGGCTTGTGTGAATTTGAACAAGTTCCCTTTCTGGGTCTGTCTCTCATCTGTATAATCAGCGTTGAACTAGATGGTCTCTAAAGACCTCTTTGATGTCCTGACCATCGTTTCTGTGATTACAAAACTTCATGTGGTGGGGTGGCCATTTGGCCCTATCTCTACCCTACCCTTTTCCCTTAGTAACTAAACCCCTGAGTTTTAGCCGAGCGCATGGCTGCCCCACTAGACTCTATCTCCCAATGTCCCTCACACAACTAGGTGTGGCCATGTGACTAAGTTCAGACAAGGGCACATGGACAGAAGCGTTATGTGCAACTTTTGAGTTGCACCGTTATAAAGAAGCGTCATGCCCTCCACTTGCCATTCTCCTCTTTTTGCTGACTGAAGAGGGGAGCTAATGGTGGAAACTGGACTCGCCATCTTTGACCATGAGATGGAAGCCGAGGTGTTTGGAAGAGGACAGAACAAGGCAGGAGCCAGGCCCCAGCACACCATGTAGCTGACATGGTCTGGACCGCTTGGAGAGAAACATTTCCCTCTCAATTATCATTACTTTGGCTTGTTATGACCACAGAGCTTGAATCCTGACTAATACAGAGTAACTGGGGAGTAACTTTAAATCGGGTGTCAGGGTAGGTTTTTTGAGGAAGCAATGAGGAAGCCAAGATCTTAGCAATAAAAAGGAGACTGCCACACAGATTTGGGGGAAAAGCATTCCAGGCAAAGGGGACCACTGCTGCAAAGCTCTGAGACTCCACCAGACTTCTGTGTAATGTAATGAGGCAGATCTGGTCAATCGTGGTGCCACATCGCACATGCCATGGGTTACAGTGACTGAAGAGGCTGGTCATGTGACCTGAACAGGGCCAATCAGAGACCTCCAGAGATTTGTCACGAATGATGGGAAAAGATTTTTCTTTGGGATTCTAAGTCATAAGGGTCATGTAAGGATCGTGTGGCTGTCAAGTGGCAAAAGTCCATCTTGGAATAATTATAGCCAAGCTGAGGCAAACATGTAAGAACCAGGAACGGACACAGCCTTCACGACAGCCTTTAACCCTAGACCCCTCCACACCTGACCTTACTGAAGTCCAGTTACGAAAGCCAATCATTTCCTTTTTTGCTACTGACCTGGATTTCTGCAACTTGCAAAATATGTGGAACAACAGAATATGGGGTGCTGTAAGTCACGGGCCCTAATTCATGGCACCCGCAGAGTCCATGTGGGGTACGGGGCAGGGGGCAGCTCAGGATTCCTCCTTTCCTAGTTGGGCAATTGGTAGCAAAGTGGCTGGTTAAAATGCCTGTTTGTTGGACCAACCGTATGCCCCACTGAGGTTGTAGTTTTAGGGATCGTAGTAAAAAAGTGAGATCGGTGGAAAGTATTGGCTATTTGTTGCGGCCTTCAGGAAGGTCCTACAAGAAACAGACAAGCTACCATCCAAGCAGGCACATCAGAGGGAAACAAAGTCAAGTTTCATTGAGAGGCCCTGAATGCTCACCAACCGACGGTAATGCTCGGCAATCTGAGCACAGGCCTCGCCAGTGGTGGAAGCTGTGTTCTCTCTGCACAAGGATAGAATCTCCACCAGCGGGAGGAGGGCACGCAGCAGGAGACTGGGACCGTGGAGGAACTAGGTCACCCAGGACCACGCAAACCCTTCCAGCTTGCCTGCCTGGCCGCTGTCTCGGTGCACAAAACATGGCCGGGCGTGAGCAGACGCTAAGCTGGCACCTCCGGTGACAAATCCTGACTCCAGGGGGCGCCACTTCACATAGACCATGATGCCTGAGGCAACTCTGCCCTTGGTGGACCCCATTAAATAACAGCATCCTGTTAGATCCCTAAGTTGGCTACTGTTTGTTGGGAGATGGTGTGGCACAGTGGTTAAGGGTAGAGGCCTTGGAGTTGAACTATGTGGGTTCGAATTCTGGCTCTGATGGCTCAGAATTCTGCCACAAACCAGTTGAGTGGCCTTAGGTGTCATAAGCTCTCAAGTTACAGCTCTGTCATTGCAAACCCAGAGCCAAATTCAGGCCTCCCGCTCTACCCTCTCTTCCAAGCTTTCCCATCTTAGTAAATGTCCCACCAGCCACCAGAGCTCAAGCCAAGTTCATCCTCATCTAATCTAACTCCTTCGTCCCCACTGTCACCACTCCAGTCCAGGTTACACATTTTCCCATCTGCAGTTCGCCAGTGTGGTCAAGTGTGTTCATAAAACACAACATCAGAGCGAGTCGTTCCACTGCCTAAAATTCTTCAAATGGCTTTCCCTTCTCTTGAAATAAAGTCTGGAAAGGCTCGCCATCTTCTGTAAACGTGGCTTTTGAGCCCTGCACGGTTTGGGCCTGGTCTCTCTCCCTTTCCAGTTCAGGCGTCTCTTCCTTCTTCCTCCATGTGCTCCAGCCACACCCACTTTGTGTTCTAGCTCATTCTAGATGCAGAGTTCCCTCTCCCGGGAATGCTCTTAGCTCGGTTGCTCATCCTTCAGGTTGAGGCTTAAATGTCAGCCTCTCAGGGAAGCATTTTCTGATCCTTCAAACCCAATCAGGTCCCAGTGACCTCCTTCACAGCACCTGTCACCACGTCACTGGGGACACATCTGCCCCCTGGTCTCAGTCCACTTAGCGATTACTTCTAGCGTTTACGCAGGCGTTTGCCTCCTAGTTTGTACTGAAAGAGCAATGTCAGTCTCCTGTCCCTCTATCCCTACAAGAAGCTTGGTGATGATGGGTCTGAGATGGCCCTGAAGAACCTTCCCTTCCACACTAACCAGAAATGAGCTCAGGGACTGGGGGCTAAGGGGCCAGGAGACATGAAGCCAAGAAGCTCACATGGCCAAAGGTTCTGGTCTGGTCAGAGCCCTGAGGCCCATCCGTGGCTCATCTCCAGTTAGTCCTCTGGGCCTCCAGGTGGGAGTTCCAGGCTCAGGCTCCTTGGAAAGTGAAGCTTTATGCCTCTTCAAGCCCTGATTTTGGCTGGCTACCGCCCAAAATGCTGAGGACAGAGTGAGATCAGGTCTTCAGGTCCGCTGCAGCTCTGCCGAAGACGCCTGGGAGTCGGAGGGGACTGGTCTGACTACAGAAGTGGCTGGGAGTTTGTAATTCTACATTTTAAAATGGATTGTATTGTTTTAAGGTCTGAATTGAGCTTGCTTTGGCCCTAGATTTGGGATTTGTCACTTTGCGGATGGCAGGTAGACTTGCAAAGGCCCTTAGCTGGTGCCTTGACTTTTTACTAGGGGAGACACGACGTGAGTCTTGGAAGAAAGCACTCTTCCAAGGGCTCAAGCTAGAAACCTATGAGGGCACCCTCGTTTCCTCCCGTTCCCTGGACTTCCGGCTTAGGCAAAACCTGCTCATTCTGTCTCCAGAACGTATCCTGAATACACCTACTTCCTCCTCTCTCCACTGCCACCACCTGGGTCCAGGCCACTGTCAGTGCTCTGCAGGGTCCGTAAGAGCCTCCTGGCCAGCCTTTCTCACTCACCCTTCCCTTTTCGCCCAGAAGCAGAATGTGGGAACGCAGAACACACATAACTTCTAGTTAAGATCCTTCAGATCGCTTTCTACCCAATGCAAAGTAAGACTGAACTTCCTACAAGGTGCAGAGCCTACCTTTCCAACCTCCGGTCCCATCACCCCCTCCTCTTCCTCACCCCCTTCCCAGCAGCCCCGCCAAGCTCCTCCCACTGCAGGACCTTTGCACACTTTGTGTCATTCTTGTGGCTTCTGATGCACTTCCGTTTGCTCTCTGGAGGGATCCTTTCTTGTCCCTCAATCTCAGGGAGGCCTTCTGGACCACCCACTCAAGAGACACCCTTGGTCGGTTATTCTGACTCAGACCCTTTCTTTCCTTTAAAGCACTAATTATGATTTGTAATTGCTTTGTTTTCTTATTGTCGTCTGTCTTCCCACTCTCCTTGCATGGATTCCACACAGAGAGAGACAAGCTGCGATCTGTCCTGCTATGCCCCAGTACTCAGCACCATGTCTGGGCACCGAGCAGATGTTCTCAAAACTTCTCTCTTTGACAGAAAAGCCTTTTTGGTGGTGGCATCTCCAGCAGTCAGGAACTCTTATTTGCTTCTGAATTTTGATCCTCAGGCAGCATTTCTGCTCATTAACAAGTTCACTCTTCTCTGGGTAAATGGCTGAGAGCAGAACAGATCTCAGCAGCCTGGCAACGTGGGCCTGTGTGGGAATCACCTCCAGTGGAATTGAGGCAAATCTCAACTCTAAACCTGAAGTTGTCATTCTAGGTCTAGGCCCCAGCTCTGCTGCCAGAGGCCTCGGGCTTCCCAGAGCTTCTCATGATACAAGATGCAACTTGCCTTCTTCCTCTACCCCTCCTGCCCCAAGCCCCTCTCTGAGGCCCCGCCACCTGTGCCCTTACCTCCTGGTGGCTTTCAAGCTGGGGCCACGCCAGAAGAAGGAGCTGGGGTGGTGGAGGTGAGCCTCAGGGCTGAGCCCGGGGAGGGATGGGGAAGCCTGGGGGAGCCCAAGAGGCTCGGGTGGTAAGATGGGTGGCAGAAACACCGGGGGCTGCTGGGCGCCTGCCGGCATGTGAGTAGGAAGAGGGCATGAGGGCACAGTTCTAAAGCAGCATTTACTTTGGTTTTCATTTCTCCAAGGCCCGGGGACCTTTTAAAAGTTCTAGCTCTTGGTCTTGTGCACGGTCCCCGTCACTCCTCCTTCAGCCACTGCAACAGCTGAGGCGTGTAGTAGGTGATGATGACGTCGGCACCTGCGGGGGGACAGAAGCGGGAAGCGGGGAGGGGCCGGGCATCAGCTCGGGGCACACACTGCCAAGGAGGGGGCAGGCGGCTACCACGAAGAGCCACAGCCCGTGGGCGTCACGACAGAAGACCGAGCCCAGCTCCGGTCAGGTATAGCTCTGTGCGCTGTGTGACCCTGGGCAGGTCATTTTCTCTTGCTGGGCCTCAGTCTGCCAATGTATAAACCGCACAGCGCGAGAAATGAGTACGTCGTCAGGGCCCTTCCCATGCTGTGTGCACACTAACACCACCAGCTCCCACTCGTGGAGCGGTGAGCACAGGCCAATGACACGTATCATCTCATGCAATTCTCCAGACAACTGCGCCTCGGGTGTTTTATGCCCGGTTTGCAGACGAGGACGCTGAGGTTCACAGAGGTGGTTTGGCTAAGGTCTCGACACCAAAAAATGACAGAAAGCTCTGCTGTCTTCACCGCTGCACGTTTTGTTCTGCAGCTCCACCCCCCCTCCTCACCCTGGGTCTCTTTAGATCACCGGTATTCCCAGGTGTAAGACTCCAGGCTGTCTCCTGACTTTATTTCCCTTTCTGGGCAAAGTGCCCATCAGCCCCGTGGCACAGGTCGGAAAACCCCAACCCTGCCTGTTTACCTGCACGGCGGAAGGCGGTCATGACCTCCAGAACAGCAGCCTTGAGATCAAACGCCCCGGCCCGGGATCCGTGCCACAGCATGGCGAACTCTCCAGAAACATGGTACACAGCAAGAGGGAGCTCAGGGTGCTGTGGAAAAGCAGTGGCGGGTGGACAGGTGGAAGCGTGGAACCTCTGGGAGCATCTTGAGCCCCGTGCCCTGTGTCACTAACTGCTGGCAGCTGGGCCCGGGTCTTTTTTTTTTTTTTAAAGATTTATGTATTTTAGAGAGGGGTGGGCAGGAGCAGAGGAAAGGGGAGAGAGAGAATCCCAAGCAGACTCCCCGCTGAGCGTGGAGCCCAACGCTCAATCCCATGACCCCTAGACCATGACCTGAGCCAAAACCAAGAGTCGGACGCTCCACCGACTGAGCCCCCCAGGCGCCCCAGCCCGGCCCACTCTTGAACTGTGAAAGCACAGTGGCTCAAAGGCTCCGGCCAGCCCGGGGGCGGAGACACGGGGCAGGATTCCTGCTCAGGGGCAGGTCGCTCTGAACTCAGAGTCTGCAGTCTCTGAGTCTGAGATCCCAGAGTCTGCGGACAAACTCTCACCTCCCTGGCTCCCTGCTTGTCTCTGCTCTGCCTGCTCACCTTGTCCTTCACCTCCCGCACGATGTCCAGGTAGGGCATTCCTGGCTTCACCATGAGCATGTCGGCTCCTTCCCGTACGTCCCGGGCCTAAGCGATGAAATACTGTGTGGGGAGTGCCCAGGAGGCAAGCTGGGAGGGGGACTGGCCGGTGGCCTTGAGCTCCGGTCACTCACCACGGCTCGCAGGGCCAGGCCTCGTGCTCCGGGCGGCAGCTGGTAGCAGCGGCGGTCTCCGAAAGCTGGGCTGGACTGAGCTGCATCCCTGGGAAGCAGAGGCATCAGGGGGGGCTCCAGCTTTGGGCCAATGGGTCAGGGGTTTGAAAGTAGACTCCTGCCAATCCCCACTCACCGGAAAGGTCCGTAGAAACAGGATGCGAATTTGGCGCTATAGCTCATCACTGATACCTACAGGGAGACAACAGGGGTCAAGGTTCGGGCAGCCCTTTTCACATGTCCTGGGGTAAAGTGACAGGGAGAGGAAGGATGTAGGCTGGGAAGCAGAATGCCTGCGGTCTAGTCCCATTAAAGCTCTGGGCCTTGATTTCCCCATGTGAGGTGCGGAGGTGGAGGCGGATCTGTCAGGGCTGTTTTCACTTCCGTGATTCTCAGCAGATAGGGGGCAGGGCTGGTCCAGGCTTTCTCCTTACCTTCCCACACCCCACCCCCTCCCCGCCACACTCCACCCCCTACCCTGTTGCCAAGTCCATGGGCCATCAGAGCCTCCTTGATGGCTTCCACACGTCCATCCATCATGTCCGATGGGGCTACCACCTGACATCCTGAGGGGCAGAGGGTGGCCTTCAGAACTCTGGGACCCTCCTAGCCACTCTGCCACCTCCCTGACCCGGAGCTGCTCACCCCTGCCGGTGGCTCACTCACCTGCCTTGGCATAGGCCAGGGCCACTTCTGCCAGCCGCTGGCGGCTCTCCTCAGCCTGGAATGCCCCATTCTTGCTCAGGAGCCCTGCAGGACAGACAGTTGGGTTTGGGGGAGCACCTTGGTCCCTGGCCCATCCCACCTGAAGGAGAACTAGGAGTGCAGGCGGCAGCAGGGCTGGCGGAGGGAGGGAGCTCACCACAGTGACCATGAGAGGTGTAGGGGCACAAGCAGACATCACAGGCCACCAGGA
>NW_024424119.1:40315270-40449803 GCF_017311325.1 Ursus maritimus
TTTTTTTTTTTTTTTTTTAAAGATTTATGTATTTTAGAGAGGGGTGGGCAGGAGCAGAGGAAAGGGGAGAGAGAGAATCCCAAGCAGACTCCCCGCTGAGCGTGGAGCCCAACGCTCAATCCCATGACCCCTAGACCATGACCTGAGCCAAAACCAAGAGTCGGACGCTCCACCGACTGAGCCCCCCAGGCGCCCCAGCCCGGCCCACTCTTGAACTGTGAAAGCACAGTGGCTCAAAGGCTCCGGCCAGCCCGGGGGCGGAGACACGGGGCAGGATTCCTGCTCAGGGGCAGGTCGCTCTGAACTCAGAGTCTGCAGTCTCTGAGTCTGAGATCCCAGAGTCTGCGGACAAACTCTCACCTCCCTGGCTCCCTGCTTGTCTCTGCTCTGCCTGCTCACCTTGTCCTTCACCTCCCGCACGATGTCCAGGTAGGGCATTCCTGGCTTCACCATGAGCATGTCGGCTCCTTCCCGTACGTCCCGGGCCTAAGCGATGAAATACTGTGTGGGGAGTGCCCAGGAGGCAAGCTGGGAGGGGGACTGGCCGGTGGCCTTGAGCTCCGGTCACTCACCACGGCTCGCAGGGCCAGGCCTCGTGCTCCGGGCGGCAGCTGGTAGCAGCGGCGGTCTCCGAAAGCTGGGCTGGACTGAGCTGCATCCCTGGGAAGCAGAGGCATCAGGGGGGGCTCCAGCTTTGGGCCAATGGGTCAGGGGTTTGAAAGTAGACTCCTGCCAATCCCCACTCACCGGAAAGGTCCGTAGAAACAGGATGCGAATTTGGCGCTATAGCTCATCACTGATACCTACAGGGAGACAACAGGGGTCAAGGTTCGGGCAGCCCTTTTCACATGTCCTGGGGTAAAGTGACAGGGAGAGGAAGGATGTAGGCTGGGAAGCAGAATGCCTGCGGTCTAGTCCCATTAAAGCTCTGGGCCTTGATTTCCCCATGTGAGGTGCGGAGGTGGAGGCGGATCTGTCAGGGCTGTTTTCACTTCCGTGATTCTCAGCAGATAGGGGGCAGGGCTGGTCCAGGCTTTCTCCTTACCTTCCCACACCCCACCCCCTCCCCGCCACACTCCACCCCCTACCCTGTTGCCAAGTCCATGGGCCATCAGAGCCTCCTTGATGGCTTCCACACGTCCATCCATCATGTCCGATGGGGCTACCACCTGACATCCTGAGGGGCAGAGGGTGGCCTTCAGAACTCTGGGACCCTCCTAGCCACTCTGCCACCTCCCTGACCCGGAGCTGCTCACCCCTGCCGGTGGCTCACTCACCTGCCTTGGCATAGGCCAGGGCCACTTCTGCCAGCCGCTGGCGGCTCTCCTCAGCCTGGAATGCCCCATTCTTGCTCAGGAGCCCTGCAGGACAGACAGTTGGGTTTGGGGGAGCACCTTGGTCCCTGGCCCATCCCACCTGAAGGAGAACTAGGAGTGCAGGCGGCAGCAGGGCTGGCGGAGGGAGGGAGCTCACCACAGTGACCATGAGAGGTGTAGGGGCACAAGCAGACATCACAGGCCACCAGGAGGCTGGGGAAGGTCTTGCGCAGCAGGCGGATGGCCTCGATAGCCGGGGAGTCCTCGGAGTCGGCTGCAGAACCCCGCTCATCCTAGTGGCAGGGGGAGGACAAAGAGGTACGTCTGCTACGTGAGGCCCTCGAGAGGCAGGATGGCCAGACCTCACAGAGCATAGCTCCCTACATGAGGTAGCAGTAGGGACTGTCCCCATTTTGCATAGGGCACTTGACCTGCCCAGTCAGGGGGTCATGGCCCTACTTAGCTTCCTGTCCCTATGCAGGTGCTGTCATCAGGCGGGGGCCATGTCCCCTCGCCCATGCCCCAGGGCCAGCTCAAGGCCGTAATGAGGGCACAGTCCGTGTGGGAGCTCAGCTCACCCTCTCCCGACCCTCCCTTGTCCTCCCCTCGAACTCTGCTTCCGATTCTCCACCTTGGGGACTCTGCTGGGGACTCCAAAGACCAGGACACAGCGCAGGCCCTCTTCCACCAGGGGCTTCAGCATCTCTTCCAGCCGGTTCACGCCATACCTGCATTGGCCGGGGCGGGGGCGGGGGGGCGCAGAGGGGCTGAAATGAGGCAGGTGGCAGGCAAGGGTCCCTTCCACCCCTCTGTTAAGAGCCAAGTTGCACACGGCACCAGGAGGGCTCAAGCCCCACAGTACAAGGAGGGGTGGGAATGCACCCACCAAACAGATGGGAAAACCGAGGCCCCCAGAAGCAGAGCTATGGAACTTGGCTGCAGAAGGCCCCTCCAAGGTTCTTACTGAACTCCCATTTGCAGTTCAGCTCTCCTTTGCAACAGACTCTGCTATGATGTCTCCGGTGATGAATGGGTAGCTTATTCCTTTCTGAGGCTGCCTCTTCTATTCTGGAACAACTTTGGCCCTGAGAAAACCTACTGAGCTAAAGTGGGTTTCTCCAGATCTTCTACCTCCGGGGTCTGCTTCCTGGCCCCTCCAGCTGGGAAGTCTCTCCCTCCATCCTCCTCTGGCCCTCCCCACCACATCTCCTACCTGGCCACTCCTGGGAGGCTGTCGATGGGCTGTACGTCATCAGGAACGTCCCTGCAAGAGTGGAGGTGGGGGTGGGTGGGCTATGGACTGGTAGCTGTGGGAAGGGCCAGTGGTGAGGGAGTGACTGGGAGGGACGGTTGGGGAGATGGGAAGGAGTATGGAAGTGGGGATGGAGGGAGGAGGTTGGGGTTCTGTCTGGTTCCCTGCCTGGCCAAGCCCAGGGCCTGAAATAATAGGAACAACAAGACTGACAGTGACAACCGAAGGAACAGGACTAGAAGAACACTAATCATACAAAGGAGTCAAGTGGCTACGAACTTGGGATTCTTTTTTTTTTTTTTTTAAGATTTTATTTATTTATTTGACAGAGATAGAGACAGCCAGCGAGAGAGGGAACACAAGCAGGGGGAGCGGGAGAGGAAGAAGCAGGCTCATAGCTGAAGAGCCTGATGTGGGGCTCGATCCCAGAATGCCGGGATCATGCCCTGAGCCGAAGGCAGGTGCTTAACCGCTGTGCCACCCAGGCGCCCCGGGATTATTTTTTTTTATAATAATTTTTTATGATGTAATGTTAGTCACCATACAGTATATCCTTAGTTTTTGATGTAATGTTCCCTGATTCATTATTTGCGAACTTGGGATTCTGAAGTCAGAAGGCCCTTGCCTGCAATCCCAGCCACTTCCGGGCTGGGTGACCTTGGCCAAGTTGTACCATGTCTTTGAGCCTCATGCCCTTCATCCGTATATGGGTGGCCTCGTTCATTCATTCAACGAATGTTGAGCGCTTATAACGTGCCAGGTACTATTTACTCTCTGGAGATACAAAGTGAACAAAACAGACACAAATCCCTGCCCCCGTTGAGAGGACACTCTAGGGGACACTATCCATTCTTTCCTCATAATGCATGTGCGCTGCTTAGCATAGTACCCGGTACACAGTAAGTGCTCAATAAATGTCAGCCCCTGCTAATATGAATAATCATGACTGCCACCTCTTACATGTACATAGCTCTTGACAATCTACAGAACAAACGCCTTCTCAGCTTCTGTCTTATCACAAAAGCTCAGGATGGCGGGCCAGGGTTATTATTCTTATTTTCCAAATGGGAAGACTGAGTTCTTTTCAAGGTTTGTTTGGATCCTAAGACTGTTGTCCTGAACCCACTCTCTCTTTCACACACACACACACACACACACTCACACACATACCCCGCCCCCAGCAGATCAGAGGCCTGGACCATTCCTGGGGACTCACGTGACGAAGATGGGGTAGATGAGGTTGGAGGCACTGAGGGGCGTGGCGGCTGCCTGCCAGGCGCGAAGCAGCGGGTGGAAGTAGCCGCTGTGCAGAACCGACTGGGGCTGCATGGTGGGCACGGCGGCAACGTGGCAGCCAGCTGGTGGGGACCGCAGGCTCGTGGGGCTTCGGCTGCGCGCTCAGCTCTGGTGGGGGGCGGTTAGCAATAGGAGGCAGTGAGACACAGTCCCTGTCCCCAAGGGATGGTCCCGTACCCCCATGCTCTTTCCGATTCCTGCCTCCCCTGCTCTCTGGCCAGTGCTCCCCCATAGCGCGGCTCACCAATCCCTGCTGGTCTAAGACAAGGTTAAGTAGAGGAAGGGAAGTAGGTCCCCTGGGAACTTTCCTAGCTATCGGAATAGAATAATCTAAGATTTCGGCTTGTATTTTCTATGGTCTCTCTCTTTTTCTAAAATGACATTTCTCCAGCAATTCGTTACAATTTAATTTTTTTTTTGTATTTTATCAAAAAAATCAATCTGTGATGGATTGGAAATTAGTATGAGAAGCACTGACCTAGACAACATTTTTAAGATTTTATTTATTTGACAGAGAAAGAAAGAGAGACAGCGAAGGAGGGAACATAAGCTGGGGGAGTGGGAGAGGGAGAAGCAGGCTCCCCGCTGAGCAGAGCGCCCGATGTGGGGCTCGATCCCAGGACCCTGGGATCATGACCTGAGCCGAAGGCAGACGCTTCACTGACTGAGCCACCCAGGCGCCCCTCTAGCCAACATTTAAACTTTGTTTATTCCATGAAAAATGTGCACGTGCTTGGCAGAAATTTTAGATAAGCAGAAAGAGAAAAATCGCCTGTAATTCCACCTCTAGAGAAAAGCACTGTTAAGGCCTTGGTACACACGCTAAGAGAATTAAATGGCACGTGCCTGACAGAGAGACTGACAGACCCCTGCAGGGGGGGCCTCCGAAGCTCTTTTCCAGCCCGAGCCCCTCCCGCTGCTCCCCAAGCACCAGCCACACTTGGCCGCTTTCTGATTTGCTCATCCTGCTTCCTTTACCTTTACCTCCTTACCCCCAATCCTACCCGCGGCCCGGCTTCCCTCTCCCGCTGAAGCTTCTCTTGCCCAGATCATAATCTCTCTTACATAACAGCTCTTTGTGGATCTATTTCATTTCATTCCGGGAGACGGAGCTTCTGCAGGGCAGGGTCCACAGTGAGCTCATTTCTGCACCCGCCCCCCACCCCCAGTTTTCTGCCACAGGGTAAATATTTAACTACATGAAGTACAAGACAACATGCCCTAAATGCCAAATAAGTGATGTCAGACAGAAGGAGGCTGGGGCGTGCACACGTTTCTTGAGCACCTACTGCGTGCCAGGCCCTGCCGGGCACCCACACCCGGGACTTCTCCCCGAGGCGACACTGCGGTCTGCGCGGGTAGGGCTGATGGAGTGCGTCTCCAACAGGAGCTGCCTGAAGGGAACCATGAGCTCCAAGGCGAATCTGGAGGTGGGAAGAAGCTTGCTGGAAGAAGATGTGGGCTTCAGCTGGGTTTTCCGGGATGAGTGGGTTCAGCTTGGCAGAGGGAAAGGGGAGAATGTTCCCTCAGGAAGGGAAGCAAGGGGCAAAGGTGGGGAAGGAGGAATGGCCGTGGGCTGTCATGAGGACTGGGGAGGCAACGGAGGATGTGTGTACCAGGGAGGGGACAAGAGGAGGCCAGACTGAGGACAGGGAAGATGAGGAGGGGGCGGAGGATTGGCCGGCTCAGAGCCTGGCTTCAGGAAGATAATTCTTGCAGGCAGAGCAGAGCTGACCAAGCAGAGGAGCACAGGCACCCCAGGGGGGAGTGGGGAGGGGAGGAAAGGGAAGGGCCATTGTAGGCAGCCAAGAGGCAGTCTCTTGGGGCGGATGCTCTGAGCTTGTGTGACCCAGAGGGCAATGGAGACAGGGACAAGGCAGGAAGAGGGTTGGTTGGGAGCTGAGCTTCTGGAGGTGCCTGGGGATACCCAGCAGCTAAGTAGGGGGGAGAAAGGAGCCACCGATGTCTGCTGGTATGAATGGGACCTCAAGGCAAGGACTTATTCAAGGTTACACTTAGTTAAGAGGCTAAACAGCAGGCCTATAAGCCTGACATGTCGCCTCCCAGGATGGGAATGGGGAATGGGGGTCCCCTAGCACACTGATAATGCCTTTCTCTCCAGTCTCTCGGGTTCCTTTAGCTCCCTCCCAACCAGCTCAGGGGCCCATGTTTATCCATTCCTCTTCCTTGGCAGGGTTGGGGTTATCAGGAGCCACACAGGGACCCACCCTACTATCACATCCCCAGGCTGGCCACATCATCTGACACAGAGGCAAGTCAGGCCTCCCCAAAGATGTCCCAACCCCCAGATGAGCAATCAGTCATTCGGCAGATAGAAAGTCCTGAGTGCCCATTTTGTGCAAGATTGGCTGTCAGGTCTGCTAGGGGTTAGCTCAGCTCAGAGAGGTTAAGTCCTTTGCCCAAGACCACACAGTTGGTTAGTAAATGAGCCAGAATTTGAGTCTGTTGTAGACAATGAGTATAGGGTTTTATCCACCATACCCCACAGTCCTGCTGAACAAAAGATTCAGCAAGCATCTCGCTGCCTATACTATCTGCTTGTGGCTGGGAGAGATGGCGGACAGACAAGAGAAAAATAGACTGAGCGTATGTTATTTGCTGGGTACGGGACTAGGTACTTTTATATACAACTCATTTCACTGCAGGGACTGTTCCAACTTTCAGTGATAAGGAAACGGAGGCTCTGAGAGGTTAAGTGACTTGCTCAATGTCGTTCTGGAGAGTCAAGTCGGATTTTGAACACGCTTCTGATTCACCTCCCAGAGAACAACCTTTGTAGCAGGACCCTGGCTTCTGGAATCCAAAGCTGCATTCTACTGGCCTCAACTCCCCATCTGTTATAGAAGTCTGGGCGAGCACATGCTTCTGCTTATCAGAAGCAGCAGAGCAGGGCTGCCTAGGAGCTCTGCAGCCTGAATTTTACCATGGGGGGTAGGGGGGCAGGGTGGGGGAGGGGCAAGGGAGAGGGTGAAAGTGTGAAAAGGAGGCTTGACTAGGGCACGTCTACTTGCATCTGTTTAATTTTAGGGTTAGGGAGAGATCTGCTTTGAGATACAAGTGTCAATGCTGAGAAAAATTTTAAAACGTTGAAAATCACCAATTCTGTTCACCTCTTACATTCTGAAGTGGAAAAGGAGGTGCAGAGAGATGACAGGACTTGTCTGACATTGAGCAGTGAGTCAGGTGCAGAGCTGGCCTTGACCACGAGTCCCCTGCCTTCTAGCCCAGTGCCCTGTCACCTCAACCACACATGGTCATTCTGTTACAACAGAAACTTCACAGATATCTGTGGAAAAGAAAAATGGCCCCCGAGCCAGAGTCGCCTGTTTGCAGAGCCAAATCCAGGCCAAGGTTTTGCTTTGCAAAAAGTCCCTCAAGACTGGGAGATTTCCACACACTTGGGAGGGCACTTCTTCCGAATCAAGGGAGCTTCCAAGCCACAGCTTAAATCCTGTGACACCTCACTGAAGACAGCAGCCAGTCACCACGGGACCCAGCACCTACGCTCACCCACATGAGAACAGGTTAGCTTAGCTGGAAGGCAGGACGGGGTGGTGCGGAAAGAACCTTGTTTCAGGGTCACACAGTCCCACGTCTGCTCTGTGTGTGACTTTGGGCAAGGCTGCTGGCCTTTCAGTCTTTATTTCATAATCTGTAAAATGGGAGTGATACTATCAATCTTGCAAAGCTGCAGAGACGAGATTAGAGACAGTCAGGAGGTACGTGCCTGGCACCAGGTAGCAGCCCAGTGAACGTGTAGCTACTTTTATCACCATTAGGAGAAGTGAGCTCGAAGTAGCCCCCCCACCCCCACCCCCACCCCAGTCCACACAGCTGTGCCTTCCGCACCACACCCAGAAGGGAGAACTTTCACTCAAACCTGCGTGGCCGCAGGGTCTTCCAAGATATCTCAGGTGGGGTCCCTGCCTTCCAGCAGCTTCTGTGGTGAGGAGAAGTGATCACCACACAGATGCTGCAGCAGAAGGGGGGGGGGCGCTAGATGCTACCTATGGGAGGGGACTGCGTCTCCAGGAGTCAAGCATGGCTTCATGGAAGACGCAGTTTTGCAGACTGATTATGAAGGTATCTTCTTCCTTAGAAGGCAACTTCCCTAATCTGGGAGTAACTAAGTTGGGCCCTAAGAGCTGCCATCGTGGGGAGGAGGTTTAGAAGGAACTGCAAGGCCTGAGCCACCCCCCACCCCCACCCCCACCTTCAACCATGTTGTGCTCTGCTGAGGATTTCAGAGGCTGTGCTCTTGGCACAGATGGTTGGGAGCTGCTGCCAGCTCTGGCAGGTCCCTGCTGCTAGCTGGGGAGGAGGCAGTCAGGAGCGCCAGCTAAGGTAGAAGGTGGCCAGGGCTGAGAAATCCAAAGCCCCAGAAAAGCCCAGGATAGCAACTGTCAGGCAGTTCTGAAAAGGGACCAACTAACTGCCTGTTTATTCAACCAGCATTTCCTGAATATCTACCCTGAGCCTGCCCCAGTGCTAGATACAGGGATTAAAGAGAAGCATGAGAGCCAGGCCTTGACCTAGGGTTTTGAAGAGCCCAACCTCTTCTGGGTTTAGCCATCTGGAGCTATAGGGAGTATCTGCCAGTTCCACAGACTCCTAGAACATCTTGGCTAAGAGGATCCTTAAGGCTTGTTGATTATGTCACTGAAGTGATGGTGAAACTGAGCTCAGAGACAGACACTGGCCCGAGATCAGGCAAGGGGTCCGCGGTAGATCTGGGGCTAGAATCCAGGTCTTCAGCAGTCCAGTTCTCAGTGCCCACCTTGATACTTTAAGTAAAGATTTCAAAGCTGCACTTAACAGCAGGGGTGGGCTTGCGGAGAAGTCTGGGTGGAGGGAGTCGGGGGTAAGGAGATAGAACGTTGACTCTGGACTCGGCAGCAGTTGGCAGCCTGATGGTTAAACGCATAGGTTTTGGAGTCTGCAGACGTGGGTTCAAATCCTCATTCTGTCACTTTCCAGCTGCGTGATCTCAGTTTCTGCACCTGGTAAATGGCGACCTGAACCGACCTCAAGGGGCTATTGTAGACTTAATGGGCAAATGGATGTGACTTTTGTCTAAGTCTAGCACAAATCAACTGTTACTGCCTCCACTTCCCTCCCTCACCCTTCGAGGCACTTTGGGCTCTGTACTAATGGAGAATGCCCTAGGCGTCTCCAAGGGAGTGGACCCCAGAGAGGAGAGGCAGAGCCCGGGGCCGACCCCGCAAGGGTACAGCCACGCGGGGACCCCAACCCCGGCTGCAGCAGGGCAACCTGAGTCCAAACAAGGGCTCCACAAGGACTCTGTGCCCGGTTGCACCGCCAGCCCTTCAGGCGTACGGCACACTGGGGCCTGGGGACAGCCCCCACCTCCAAGTCCGCCATCTCCCCGAGTCCGGCCCCCACTCACCTGCTTCCTCAAGGGCTCCCAGCTGCCGCTCCCGCCACCGCCGTAGCGCGTTCTAGTCTCTCGGGACCCACGTGGGGGCGGGGCGGCTCACCCGGAAGCAGCTCCCCCCTTGCAGCCCGCCCCCATCAGCGTGCAGGCCACGCCCCCTGCAGGGCACTTTGCCTGCGGGCTGGTCAACTCCGGCCGCGGCTCCGCCCACGCACCTCGAGGCCTGGCCAATCGGGTGTGCGGAAGGGCTGGCGGGTCCGCGCCCCGCCCCCTTAGGGGGCCAGAGCTCGGGTGGCGGAAGGCGCACCCTAGCCCACGTAGGGGCGTAGGGGCGTAGGGGCGGTGCGGGCGGGGTCCCTGCAAGTAGGGATCAGAGGCGGTTACAGCCCTGAGGTTCTCTCTACTGTCCTCCTCTTCCCAGCCTAGCGCATACTTGGCGCTGGTTAATTGTTAAAGAATAATTGGCTGTCAAGGACATTAAAACAACACCTTAAGCCTAACACAACAGCTAAGTCCATTTTTGCAGACTGAATATTTTAAAGCTGTTGAGTTCAGCACCAGGCTGCCTTCCAGGTTTTCAGAGAAAATTAATTCCAGAGTAATTACTCAGGGCCTGCTCTGTGGCGTGGATTGAGAGATGTGATGTGAAAGACGCGGGCACTCCGGAAAAGCTCTAAGTCTGACAGGGGCAGGAACACTGCGAGATTTGACTAGGTACACCTAGGATGGGTACAGTGTGAGATTTGCCTGAGGGTCTGTGCGGGGTTTGGGCAGAGTACGTGCAGGGACGGGAGGGAACTGGTGAGGCTTACGGGGCTTGGGTGAGCTAGTAGAATTGGGTGGGTGAAGTAGGGGTGGAGATCAGTACCCTAGCAAAGGAATGCCTTTATAAAGATGCATCAGGGATTAGGGAAGAGCTGACTTTGACTTGCTGAAGAGGCCAGTGGGCTGGCCTCTTTATATCTCGAGGTCGGTACTCCAAACCTGTTTTATACCTCTTTATGTTCCAAGTTAAAGAGGCAGAGAGGCTTAATGCTAGGGAAATACGACCTGCGTAATTTCCAGCTACTAGAGTTCTGATCTGTGGAATAAGGGAGATGGTGGAAATGAAGTCATTTTTTGTGCATTTAAGAGTCAGGGACAGTACCATGCATTTTGCCTTCACTTATCTAATTTTGTTGACAGCTATGTTACTATCCTCATTTTACAGACTGCGTGAAGACAATCTCCAGGGAGATTAAATAATTTGCCCCATATCACACTGGACTTTTCTGCAATGCCTGCTAGTCAGGTTCCTTCAACTCATAGTTTAGATTCCCTGCTCATTTCTTCCATGACACCTCTGAGTTTATTGGTAACTAAGCATAATTAGGACCATCTACCTCAAAGAGCCCAAAAAGAGTGAAAAATTTAAGAATGCTGCTGTTTGGTGTAATCTATTTTTCACATGTCTCTCTTATTCTTGGCGGAAAGATCTGTTTCCATTCTCTACCCTACCCTAAGTTTTTGAAAATAATTTTACCTTAATCTTTCAGTCTTATTCACAAAAAGTATTGTGAATGCAACAATATGAAAAAATCTTAAACATTATGTTGAGCAAAAGGAGCCAGACAGTAGAATACATATTGTATGATTTCATTTATATGAAATACAAAGCAGGCAAAATTCACTTGTGTTGTTGGAAATCAGGATAGAGGTTACCATTGGGGAAGATAGGAAGTGCCTGGAAGGGAGACCATAGGGGCTTATTAGGAGGTTGGTCCTGCTGTTTACTGATCTGAGTGTGAGTTACATGGATGTTTGTGCAAGTTCATCAAGCTCTACATTTATCTGCACCATTTAGTATGTTATACTTTATTATTTTTATTTTTTATTTTTAAAGATTTTATTTATTTATTTGCCAGAGAGAGAGAGACAAGCACCAAGAGAGGGAACACAAGCAGGGGGAGTGGGAGAGGAAGAAGCAGGCTCCCAGCGGAGGAGACTGATGCAGGGCTCGATCCCAGAATGCCGGGATCACACCCTGAGCCGAAGGCAGACACTTAATGACTGAGCCACCCAGGCGCCTCTATGTTATTCTTTAATAAAAAGTTAAAAAAAAAACAAAACACAAAAAAACAAAACCAACCAACCCGCAAAACCCCCAAAACCTACTGAACTATTGTGAGTGCTTCCCAGGTAGTATATGGCATTATGCTAAATGCTGTGAAGTGCATAAAAATAGAGAGGAGTGGTTGCCAGGGGCTGGAGGGAGGGAAGCATGGGGAATAAGTGCTTGACAGGCACAGGGTTTTATTTTGGGGTGATGAAAACATTTTGGAACTAGATAGAAGTAGTGGTTGTACAACATTGTGAATGTGCTAAATGCCCTGAATTGGTCATTTAAAGATGGTTAATTTTATGTTCTGTGAATTTCGTCTCAATTAAAAGATAAAATTGGGGGTGCTTGGGTGACTCAGTCGGTTGGGCAGCTGCCTCTTGGTTTCAGCTCAGGTCATGATCTCAGGGTTGGCATCAGGCTCCACATTCAGCAGGGAGTCTGCTGAAGAATCTCTCTTTTCCTCTCCCTCTGCCCCTCCCCCTGCTCGCTTGCTCGCACCCTCAAATAAATAAAATCTTTTTTTTTTTTTTAAGATTTTATTTATTTATTCGACAGAGATAGAGACAGCCAGCGAGAGAGGGAACACAAGCAGGGGGAGTGGGAGAGGAAGAAGCAGGCTCATAGCAGAGGAGCCTGATGTGGGGCTCGATCCCACAACGCCGGGATCACGCCCTGAGCCGAAGGCAGACGCTTAACCACTGTGCCACCCAGGCGCCCCTCAAATAAATAAAATCTTAAAACACACACACACACACAAAACCACTGATTTTAAAATAAAAAAGATAAAATTGGTGCACTGAGTGCAATGCAGTATTTTGGAATGGCTACTGGAACAAAAAAAGAGCATTAGCAGAAAAACTGGTGAAATACAAATAGTTTGGTATTTGGTACTTTTTTCCCTCAGTTTTGAGGACTGTACCATGGTTACGTAAGACGTCAACATGAGGGAAAGCTGGGGGATTACATGGGAACTCTCTGCACTCTGCAACTTTTCTGAAAACTAAAACTGTTCCAAAGTAAAAAGTTCATTAAAGAAAAAAAAAAAAAGAAATAGAAGCAAGGCCATGGGTCACTAGAATAGGATCCTAGCTTTCATAAGTTAGTGGGAAGATCTTGAGCAAGTCACTTCTCTCTGATGAGCCTCAATCTCTCATCAGCAAAAATAGGATTAGGCTGTGAAAGTAATTTTCTAAAAAAGATTTTATTTGAGAGACAGAGTGCATGTGCACAAGCGGGGGAGGGGCAGAGGGAGAAGCAGACTCCCCACTGAGTGGGGAACCCCACACAGGGCTGGATCCCAGGACACTGTGATCATGACCTGAGCCGAAGTCGGCTGCTTCACCAACTGAACCACCCAGGTGCCCCAGTAATTTTTTTTGTTGTTGTTAAGTAATCTCTACACCCAATGTGGGACTCAAAACTTATAACCCCGAGATCAAGAGTTGCACGCTTTGCGGACTGAACCAGCCAGATGCTCCTGAAAATGTAATTTTGCATGGGTTAAAATGGTAACCTTCCCACCCTCCAAATCCAGATCAGAATCTCTAGGCTTGAAGGGCTGTGGCTTACATGAGATTCTTGCCTTGACCTAGTAAGCAATCTTCAAACTTCAGATACCATTACAGGAATGGTAAAGGTGCTTAGAAAAAACTGGTTGGTAACTTCAGATTCTTCCCAGGTTTTTTTTTTTTTTTTTTTTTAAAAGTAGTCTCTACACCCAGCATGGGGCTCAAACTTACCACCTTGAGGCAAGACTCACAGGTTCTACCAACTGAACCAGCCAGGCACCTCTTAAATTCTGTAGTTTTAAGTCATACTTCCCACTCTCAGGAAACATGGTTTTCTTAGGTAGTCAAAGTTTGGGAAGACCTAGCGCCATATGGAGGGAGTTCTTTGGGGATTCACTGACTGGGGACTTACAATGAAGTAGAAACAGACTGGAGTAGGTAAGGCAAGCCCTTCTCAAGCAGGTTGTGCATACCAAGGTAAGTACAGATTTCATGGGAAGCAGCGAGGGACTAGAACATAGCAATGTTCCAGGAATATCTACTTGGCAAGCAGTACACAGGGGAAGCTGGGGCAAGCAGAGATGTGGCAGGAAACAGCTCAAAGGAAGCCACAGGAGTCCAGATGGGACTTGAGAGCTTAGCTGAGTGGTGCTCGTGGGAATTAAGAATGGATGTTTCTGATGTGGAGAAGGAAAAAGCCACCAGATCTAATGATTACTGGGGTTGCAACTTTATGAAATGTTATTTACAAATTCATGATTTGAAAAAGTTATGTGGATTAGAGGTAATAGAGCATTGTGGTCGACATGATGGAGGTAAAGGTTGTTCTCCCTGATAGGATTCCAGAGTTCATACTTGCAAGTATTTAGAACAGTATCAGACACAGCAGGGACTCAAAAAATGTTGAGCCACTGAGCAACTAGTAACACAGAGGGTGCCAGGCAGCCATGGAAAGCTCTCGCTGTGGCTGAAGAGCAGCATCTGCTGGTCATCCAAGGCAACGCAGGATCCCATATTTACAAAGATTTGGCCCAGTCCACATTCCAAAAACTAAATATACAGGGACGGTCAGTGAGTCCTCCCCAAAAGCCTACTATAAACAAGCAGGATGAAACAGGAGTCATCACTTTTAACAAGAATGTTCTTTATTTGTACAAAGCATAATTTTTCTCAACATTCTTCACTCATTTGTCAACAAACTTTTGACTGCATTCATTTAACAAATTAACAGTGTCAAACTACAAACATTTGACTACCTGTCAACCTCCAAGCGCTCAACTTAGAGACAAACAAAAAAGTGCTTGGAGCACCAAATATCAAGAGGAAAAAAAAAAAAACTAAGAAGAACGATCAACAGAGTTACTTCAGAAGCAGTTAAAGGGGATGGTTTTTTGCGGTGGGTATTAGATTCCTGAGCACCATCAGATTTCTGCACTTTGGGACATGAAGCACGTTATCAAAGTTCCTAGGTTGGCAGATGTGAGAAAAGGATGGAGAGAGAAAGTGGGAATCTGGAACAGAGGAGAGGCAGAAGAGAGACAGGAAAGGAGAAACACAAAGGGAGAAAGCTATGCCTAGAAGAAATAAAGTTTGGAACTTGTCATGAATTGGGAGAATGAAAAACGAAAGTCACAAGCCTGGGAAATGGACTATAGGAAGCGAAAGCCTGGAATTTTATACCTCCCAGGAGGTGACCAAAAATCCTAAAGCCATACAGTGGTAGGCAGTGAGGTGCATCTAAGACTAAACCATCTTTATTTTTCCCCAGTAAGAGTGAGATATTGGTACACTCGCTTGACTAATTCCATTCTACACTGCTGATTTAAAAGCATATGTGCCCAGAGCGCAGCCACCCCAATGCCTACCAGGCAAGATAGAGGAGCTCCAAGCCAAGTGGGTCTGGAGGAATCAAAATTCAATTAATGTTACTGTCAAGTGAAGAGACAAGAGATTTCATTCCTTTCCCGTAAACTTTTAGTAGTTTCCTAAAGCTAAACACATTCTGACCACTTTAATAAGCTAGTATTGCCAAATCCTGTACAATCAAAACAGGCTGACCATGCTCAAAGCCCCAATTTTTCCTGAGCTTTGACTACCTCTGTGATCTGGAACACAGCAGGCAGCATGGAAGTCATTATTACTTTTTTGGAGGGATGGGTGGGAAGGGAACTGGCGATTAAAAACCGCCTAAGCATACATATAAGTAAACAAAAGAGATCAAATTGACTAATCAAATTAGCCACTCAGAATCCCGCTTGCCAAAAGTCATTACCTTCAGACTGATCTGGCAAAATGGGATTCTGCTACTCTGACGCTCTGACGGAAGCGCTGATTTTGATAATTTCGTCAGTTTTTATTTTGATCTTCTCAGGCTCTTCTGGCTAAGACTACTCTCCCCAGCAGAGAAAAGCCTCTCACAAACGTACCACATTTCAGGGTGGTACCTTCCAAGGTGCCACAGTCTTCCCATCCCATTAGTTGTCCACTTCCTCCTCTTCATTCTGTTCTTCTTCTTCCAGCCTTTCCTCATCTTCATCGTTGTCCTCATCCCTGCTCTTGTCTTGCTCTTCTGCATCTGTTTTTTTGTCTTTGTCCTTCTTCTTTTGCTCGGAAGCTTCCTTTTTGCCTTTCTGCTCTCTCCTATATGCTGTAAGGAGGAAGGAGGGGGTTAGGAGGCAGAGCTGAACCAAACAGACCACAGCAGCTAACTCCCCTAAAGGCTGGGGCAGAGAAGGAAAAATAACCTGCTCAGCATCACAAATCAGATCTGAGATGGTGCCAACCGAACCGATTCTGAGTCAAATCCAATACTTACTTCCTGTTCTTACAGGGACCCAAGCTGAGAAGACTCAGGGCCAGGTGAGCAGGTCACAAAGGACGAACATCTTCTACTTGGCTGAACAAAAGAAAGGGTCATTACCTTCCAGAGCTTCTTTCAACGGGGTAACGAACCGCTGGAACTCCATCTCTTCCATGGCCGAGAGCACATCACTGGCATTCAGGGTCTTGCGTTTCCCTTTCATTGCGAAGTTGTTGGCACTGAAAGAAAAAGATTAAAGGCCGTCAGGTGGCTTTCAGACTCCCTCTTGCCAAGTAAGGGGTGAAAAGGGGCACCAGCGGTGCTATGGAAAAGCCTAGGTCATAGATGCATGGATTTTTGTGACATGTTGAGTCCCTCCCTTCCCTGTACGAAAGGGTAGTTTTGTTGTTTTATTTTGCTTCAGACCTTGCAAGAACTGGATGAGGGCTGTGAACCTTCCCCGCACTGAGATAGAGCACAATTGTTGGGGTTTGTGGACTCCAGGTCAAGGGGTTTCTTTGCGGCTGGCTCCCTGACGCCCCCGCCCCAGCCAAGCTCTGGCTAGCTCAGTCCGCCTCACCAGGAAGTGGCGTACAGCACGAAGACGCTAGCGGCGCGGGAGATGGCGCTGCGAGCCTCCTTGGAGATGTTGACACCGTCCGGGAGCTGTGAAAAAAGCGTGGGTGAGTAAAGCTGCTGGCCCAAGACCTGCTTCTCCCGCTGCCCGCGCGTCCGCCCGTCCGCCCCTGGCCCATCCGCCGGCCAGAGCTGCTCACCGCCTCCTTGATGATCCTGGTGATGACAGCATTAGGCAGGTTTAGGTCCTCGGGCCTCTCCGCCATTGCCGCCGGCGCCGCGGCCCGCGCCTCCGTCTCAAGCCTCTCCTTAAGGCCGCTAAGGCGTCCGGACTTCCCGCGTCGCCACAGTCTGACCCAAAGAGGCTTCCGTCCCGCCCCACGTTGCCCACACTGCGTCCCACAGTGCCCCGCGCGCCATAGCCTCCCTCTTCACCCAGCCCCGCCTCCGTCTCGAGTCGCCCAAGCACCCGAACTTTACATGTCGCTACGGTTTTGGCCCTCCCGGGCTTCCGTCCCACCCCATCAGGACCCGGCGTCCCTTCCCAGGCTCGTTTCCCTGCTTCTTGCCGCCACCACGTCTGGAGACTTCTCATCGGATCAAGTGTGGCTCACTGGAGCTTCCGTCCCTTCCCCACAGTGCTCTACGCCGCTGCCTGGCAACGGCTCTGCCTGGCTGCTAGCGGGGGAGACGGAGGCGTGGACTGAGCGGACGGGGCGGGGCTCTTTCCGACGTGGGGCGGGGCCCCGCCACCTCTCTCACACGGCCCGAGGGGTCTCGTTTTCCGAGTGGGTTTCGGCTTTCCGGTAGTTTGGCGTGGCCTTTGCTAGCGCGGCCGTCCGAGCCCGAACTCTTCCACTTCCCTCTTCTGGAACGAAGCGGGTATCTTTTTTCAATTCTGTGGGACTTGACGTCCATCTTTAATCTTTTCAGCCCTCCCAACTTTGTAATAATTGCATTAAGGATAATTGTCGCCTAGAATTGTTGAACACAAACTCCTTTGCTAGTACAGCGCTAACGCTGGGGACATAGAAATGGGCATGACTAGACCTCGGGCCTCAATTCGGGCTGGTCAGGTAAAGGAAGGGCAGCAAGCAGCCGGTTGTAAGGATAATGCGACATTGCATTCCATTAAAAAACAAACCCTGTTAAAATTGTATTTGTTTTTTAGTTCATTGACTTATGCATTATACGTCTTTTTCAGTCAAAAGAATTAGCATAGTTTTGCAGTGGCTTTTAAGTTGTACCATTTTCATGTTATATAGATAGAAATTGTCCTCAATCCCACGAGTCCTCAATCCCATGAGCACGAATGCTTTTTTTCTTGAAACATGTTTTCTCACGTCACCCTTAATCTTCCTGCTTTAAAAAAAAATTGTTTAGAGTAATTTCTACAGGCAACATAGGGCTGGAGCTCATGACCAGAGATCAAGGCTCATGCTTTACTCACTGAGCCAACCAAGCATCCCAATTTTCCAGCTTTTGACAGACATGAGTACAGAGAAATTCTTCCCTGTTAGGAGAAAAACTGCAAACACGATGATCAACGGCACCTGAAACTGTATTAGTTAGAGATTATAGGGTTTGGTGGGGGAACTCTCCGTTTGGAGAGAACAGGTCTGGTTTAAAGATACCAGGAGACACTCTTCTCCATCCAATTGCTGTGTAGTTGGAATTGGGACCCCTGTGTTGTCATATATATTGATCTTTAAGAGGAACCAGAAATCTGAACACTGTGGACTATTTCCACTTTAAAAAAATGGCTCAAAGTGCAGGCCAAACAAAACAAGTCATAGGGCAGGCGGATGCCTTACCAATAATTCGTTGTCTTTGGTCTAATTTATAAGGTCTTTAGAACAGGGACTTATTTTGTTCATTACTGTTCTCTATGCCTGCTCTGCTCTAGGCCAGGTCTTGTCACATATTTGGTAGTCAATGTGTTGAATAAAAAGAAGGAGAAATGGATACTGTCCTTAAAAAGGGGACCTGATGTCTGTCTTTAATCTTTTCACCCCTCCCAACTTTGTAATAATCGCATTAAGGACCAGGTGGTAGTGATTGCCTAAGATATTTCTAGAGAGAGAAAGATGATACTATTTATTGAGCCCCTATTATATATCATATGTAAAAGTACATTATTTCTCTTAATGCTTTTACAATCCTACTTAGGGATTTCCTGTCCTCTCTTTAAATGGGGAAATAAGCTGAGAGAGGTGAAATCACTTACCTACGACCATACAGCCAGTAAATGAAAAGCCAGAGGCCTCTGATGTGATTGTACGTCTACTGATTTGCTGTTTGAGCAAACCCATTCATTGCTGGTGGGTATTTTAGCTGCATGTATGAGAATTGGAGCATATTGAAAAATGAAGGCCGTTTGCTAAAGGTGTGAGCCATCTAAAGCCATCTCAAGTAATTCTGTGTTTATATTAGTTCTGATTTGATAAGGCTTTTTGGAGATGGTGGTGTCTTCTCCCTAACGATTAATGAAGGGGAAAAGGAAAGGATGCTAATACTTATTTTGAACTATATGTCAGACCTTTTGATATCTATTAACTAATCTTTGTAATGATCCTGTGAGACAGGCTTACCCTCATTTTGCAGATGAGGAACCTATAGCTCAGATTGCTTAAGACCCAGGTCACTCAGCTACTAAATGGCCAAGTAGGAGACTTTCTGAAGTCAGTCTGCTCCCAAAACTCTTGCCACTGTACTTCCTGCTGAGATGTTTTCATACTTGCTTGCTATCCAGTCTTTAAAAAATTTTAATTATAGTATAGTCAACATACAGTGTTACAGTAGTGTCAGGTGTACAATAGAGTGATTCAGCAATTCTGTATCTTTCTCAGTGATCACTACAATAAACACACTCTTCATCCCCATCTCCTATTTCACTCTTCCCTCCACCCACCTCCCCTCTGGTAACCATGAGTTTGTTCTCTACAGTTGAGAGTCTGTTTTCTGGCTTGTATCTTTTTTTCCTTTGCTTTGTTACTTAAATTCCACATGAGCGTTTTTGGTTTTTTTTTAAGATTTTATTTATTTATTTGACAGAGAGAGAGGCAGCCAGAGAGGGAACACAAGCAGGGGGAGTGGGAGAGGGAGAAGCAGGTTTCCCGCTGAGCAGGGAGCCCGATGCGGGGCTCGATCCCAGAACGCTGGGATCGTGACCTGAGCCAAAGGCAGACGCTTCATGACTGAGCCACCCAGGTACCCCCGAGCGTTTTGTTTTTTAAACTCCATATGGTATTTGTCTTTCCTCTGACTGACTTATTTCACTGAACATTATACCCTCTAGCTCCATCCATGTTGTCACAAATGGCAAGATTTCATTCTTTTTAATGGCTGAGTAGCTTGTTACCCAATTCTTAATTATCCTGTGACCATCATGTGTGTATATGGATGGGTTCAATAGAAATATTTTATACTTTGAGTCCAAATTAAGATCTGGACTGCATGGCTAATGTATAATGCGCTCTAACTGTGCGGTTGTTGTTACTTTAGAGGGCTAGAAAGCTGCAAGATTGGCTTTTGTCCTAAACCATTTGTAGCTATGGACTTGCCAGACGAGAGCCAGTGGGATGAAACAACCTGCAAATTGGCTATTTGTCAGCATCCACAATGCTGGGCCACGATCCGCAGGTTTGAGAGGGGCCATCCTCGAATCCTGGCTCCCCCGTGCAAAACAACGCTGAATGATGAAGGTGAATTAGTTAGCCTTGCTTCTTCCTTACAAGATCCTTGAACTATTTCTGTTTGGCTCCCTTTTGACGGATTACATGTTTTCTTCTGGTGTGTTTTCTCAGACAAACTCCCAGTGCTCACCATTGTAAACATGACAGATTCCTGCATCCAGGCCAAGGGACTTGCTCACCGTCATTTATCAGGATTCACCTTCACCAAACCTTCCTCTTCACTGTGTCCAGGTTCAAAGTTTGACTCCAAATTCCAAGGCAGGTAAATTACCATGGGATCTTCCTTTATGAGCCTACTATCTCAGAATTCTGGGTTGACTTCCTTTATCCATATAGCAGACTTTGAGAAAGCTGGATTAAAAATAAAACACCAGTTCAGTTAGAGAAATGGTGACTAGGCAGTGGGAAACAAAAGGAAAGGATTATTTATGTTGTAGGAGTTGTTAACATAGGGGGCTAGGGTCACTGTAACAAAGTACCCTTGACTGTGTGGTTTAAACAACACAAATGTATTTTTTTCACAGTCTAGGGGCTAGAAGTCCAAGATTAAGGTGTTGATAGAGTTGTTTTCTTCTGAATCCTTTCTCCTTGGCTTGTAGGTGGCCGTTTTCTTCCTATGTCTTAACATGGTTTTCCTTCTGTGCGTCTTTGCCTTAATTTTCTCTTTTTTCTTTTTGTTTTTAAGATTATATTTATTTATTTGAGAGAGAGAGAAGCAGGAGTGAGGGGAGGGTCAGAGGGAGAAGCAGACTCCCCACCGAGCAGGGAGTTCAGTGAATGTGGGGTTCCATCCCAGGACCCCGAGATCATGACCTGAGCCGAAGGCAGATGCTCAACCGACTGAGCCACCCAGGCGTCCCATCCTCTTCTTCTTTTTTTTTTTAGTTAAGTTTTTAATTTTAATTCCAGTATAGTAAATACACAGCGTTATATTGGTTTCAGGTATATGATAGAGTGATTCAATGATCCTGTATATTACTCACTGCTCATTATGATAAGTGTACTCTTATTCCCTTAATTTCCTCTTTTAAATAAGAACACCAGTCATATTAGATTAGGGCCTGTCTGTATGACATCATTTTACCTTAATTACCTCTTTAAAGACCCTATCTCCAAATACTGAGGGACTCAAATTCTGAGTATTGAGGGTTAGGATTCAATGTAAGAATTTGGGGGGCACAATTCAGCCCACCATGGGGGGTATCTCATCAGCCCCTGCAGGTCATCAGAATACTGTGTCCACACACACTATCTTTCTTATCCTTTATTTTTAGGTATGAAACTGTTTGTAAGCTCCCGAAGGCAGAAGTAATGGTTTCCTTTCGAATCTCCTGCAAAGCCTAGGCCTCCAGTTAGTGCTCGTTGATGTGGGAATCTAAGGGACAGAGATCTGCGGAAAGCTTAGACTTGTAACATTTGGAACTCCTGTGGTTTGCAACCAAAGCATGCCTAGTGGCCCTTGTACCTTTATCCTTTTCTCCCACTTGATATAAGCAGCCTTTGGTGGTTTCCGTTAGGCTAAAGGCAGTATGGGAAAGGGTAGGACTACTTTCTGCTTCTCTAGGACTTGAACCTTGGGAAGAAGGTGGCCTCTCCCAGGCAGGGCCTATGAAGGGAAAGACCATGACCTCACTCGTGTAGTCACTCATTGAATTCACAAATATATTTTAGTGGGGGCCTCTTTGCTGGGCTCTGGGGATTCAGTGGTAAACAAGTTACAGTCTTTATCCCCAAAGGGCTTTCAGCCTAGCTGGGGAGGCCGAGAATTTTCCGCTTGATGGGTGTGGAGAGAAGGGCACTCCCGGGTGTGTGGAAGCACACAGGAAGGGTTCCTCACCCAGGGCATTGTCCCCTGTGCAGGTGGCACTTGTACCTGTATATGGAAGTGTGAGCAGTCTGGTGAACGTGGGAGGTTGCAGCCGGGAGGTGGCCATGAGGAGAGTTCTAGACTACGGAAATAGCATATGCAAAGGCCCGGAGGCAAGAGGAAGTCTTTAGGTATCAGGAGAAAGGCTCAGAGACAAGGCTAGGGAGCTGGCCTATAGTACATAAATCAGACTAGGGAGATGGGTCTTTATCTTCTACTTCTTTGCCATATTTATTCATTCCTACACTTAACATGGTTTTTAAAAAATAAGTATAATAGCAAGTGATATGAAAATGTAAGGAGACAGTGTTCTTTTTGGGGTAAATATGCATAATGTAAAATTTACCATTTTAATCGTTTTTAAGTGTACAATTCCGTGGCATTAAATACATTCACAGTGTTGTGCAGCCATCACCACCATCCACTTCCAGAACTTTTTCATCATCTCAAACTGGAGCTCCATACCCATTGCACAGTAACTCCCCATTTCCCCCTCCCTCCAGCTCCTGTTAATGTCTATTCTACTTTCTGTCTGTATGAATTTGCCTATTCTAGGTACCTCCTATGAGTGGAATCATAGAATACTTGTCCTTTTGTGTCTAGCTAGCTTATTTCACTTAGCATATGGCTTCAAGATCCCCCTCTGTTGGAGCATTCATCAGAATGGCATTCCTTATTAAGGCTGAAAAATATTCTGTTGTACGTAAATACTACATTTGGCTTATTTAACATGCTTTGAACACCTACGTCAAAGGTACTCAGCTTTTATTGATGGTGACGTAACTGCCTGTGGTTGGAGAGAGAGAGGCGTAGGCTCTGGGCTCAGTTTGCGGCAGCAGCTGGTTGTGAAGTGTGTGCGGTGTGCGGTGTCTGTTTGGGACTCATTCCAGAATAAACACACACACCTTAAGGAATCGGGGAGACCCTACATCCGTTCGGTAAGTATTAAGCCCCAGGTTTTCTGTGGTTAAACAGAAGCCTTTTCCTCACGTCACTACCTGTCATCCCCATAGCTCTTTTGTGTCTCTGTGTCATGTTTGGAAACTCATTTTTTAGGCCTCGGAAGGATTTACCTGACAAAGATTTAATGGACCGTACTGATAGATCTCCTAAAGTAAATCACAGATTAGAAAAGGTACTTCCGCAACATTTTCTCTTTACTAGTGGGAATAAAATATTTGCCTCTGTTTAACGTTAAAATTCAGGATGACTGTAATCTGAATAATGACAATGGTAACGATCTAATATTGGGCCCTTAAGTATATGCTAGGCTCTGTACTAATGCCTTTACATGCTATACTGTTTCCAGAAATCCCAGACACCAGTGGGATTGATTTGTGGCTGTTTGGCATAGGTAGCACTGTGCTGTCTCTGTCCTGTGTACAGCATGTTCAGCTACTATAGAAACCCTGTCATCTCATAATATGGGGAAATTAGAATGTCACACCTCAACTGGGCCTTCGGGTCATCTACTCTTTTAGCTATGACCTACAGTAAGAAATACATTTTGCAACAAAATAGCATAAAACAATCCTTACCCTAATTACGAATGATGTACTCTGATATTTACTTTACTTTTCTTTTCTTTTCTTTTCTTTTCTTTTCTTTTCTTTTCTTTTCTTTCTTTTCTTTTCTCTCTTTCTTTCTTTCTTTCTTTCTTTCTTTCTTTCTCCCTCCTTCCCTCCCTCTCTCTCTTTCTTTCTTTCTTTCTTTCTTTCTTTCTTTCTTTCTTTCTTTCTTTCTTGACAGAGAGAGAGAGAGAGAACTCGAGCGGGGGAGGCACAGAGGGAGAGGGAGAAAGAATCCTAAGCAGGCTCCACACTCAGCACTCAGCGTGGAGCCCGATGTGGGGCTCAATCTCACAACCCTGAGATCATGACCTGAACCAGAATCAAGAGTTGGACGCTTAACTGCCTGAGCCGCCCAGATGACCCTCTATTCTACTTTTAAGCAGTGTAGACTACAGTTCACAAAATTTGATTCCATGACCTATGACCTAGTTGCAGTTGCAATTGAAGAACACTTCTGTGGTCTATCTCATATGTCTTGCAGTTGAGAAAACTGAGGCCCGCCCAGAGAAGGAAGTGATTTGCTAAAGCACATAGCTAGTTAGAGGCAGAGCTAAATTAGAGTTTAGGAAGAAAAACCCTTCTACTTATCTACAGTAAAGAGAGATTTACTCTTCTTTGCAATCTTACGGATGCCTTTTATTTTTTTCAAGAGACACTTCATCTTGAACTGTGACGTGGTAGAGAGTGTAATGGACAGAGAGAGGGTAGATGTGTTTGAATGAACGAATGAACAAATAATTCTCTTCTTTGACCTCTTTAGAACAAGGGATTAGATTAAATTCGTTTTAAGATGATTATTTGAATACTTAGTACATGCATGTGATTCAAGGGTTTACAGTGCAAAGAAGTCTCCCCTGTTTCCCCAAGCCGATCAGTTCCTTTTCATAGGACAACCCTATTTTTTAAAAATTTATTTATCTATTTGAGAGAGAGAGAGAGAGAGAAAGCGAGCATGCAAGCAGAAGGTAGGGCAGAGGGAGAGGGAGAGAGAGAATCTCAAGCCAACTTCCCACTGAGCTTGGGAACTCGGAGCCCAAAGCAGGGCTCAATCCCAGGACCCTGAGATTATGACCTGAGCCAAAATCAAGATTTGGCCACTTAAGTGACTGAGCCACCCAGGGGCCCCCACCACCCTATTTGTAATAGTTTTTTTTTTTCCCTCCTTCCCTGTATGCTACCAGGGGTAGGGACTAGATAATTTATAAGGTTTTCTTGAGGACCACTGTTCTAATATCTTAAATGACTGAACATGAAAAGTGTTGTGACCTTAACTTTTATGTGGATGCCTATAATTGTAGACAGGCTGTAAAAGCAGAAAACTTGCTTCTGTCCCTACTAATTCCCTCCCTGTTTCCAAATTGTATTGTGTTATCCGAAGGGGATCTAAGTGTTTGGAGTAGAGTAGGCAGAATGAGTAGCGTTCCCTTAGGGAAACCCCAAGTTTCCCTCTAGGGGATATGGGGTAGGGAGTTGCTAAATGCCACCTTAATGTTACAGGGAGGCAGGGGGGACCATTTGCTTAAAACGCTCACTCTTGCAGAGTACCTCTTGGTGTCTGGTTTCTTGGGGGAATTGTTATGAAGACAGTCTGGGGATGAGAAATGTCTTTTTGTCATCTTCTGCACCAGCATACCCTTTTCATTAGCAAGATGATTCAGTTCTTAGGCCCATTCTGAATACTGTCAGGAGCTGGCACCTTCAAGCCATACATAGGCTTTATTTTATATCTTTCTCTTAGCTTTCGGTGCTGAATTTGAATGAGACACAACTTCCCAGCCCTCAAGATGTTAGAAATATGGTTGTAATCTGGATCCCAGAACAATCAGAGACGCATGTGAGGTGAGTATTGTGTCCAGAACTTGGGGACCTTCCACCCTTGCGTTCTGCAAGTCCCTCGTGCCCTGTGCAGGTCTCCTCTTTGTGATCTCCTGTTTAGCCGCCTCATTGCAAGTAACAGGAGGCCAGCTAGAGAAGAAGGTCGTGGTCTCTTGTATTGCCTCCTGCTCCACTGGGGTTCGATTTAATGCACTTTATGCTTCCTGTGGTGGGGGTTTTTCTACATCAAATCCTGCAGGCCAGTAAATAGCATGTAAGGTAGCACCTGTGTATTTGTGAGGTCTAAGAAGCAGATGCTTCCTATTAGTCTGTCTTTCTTTCTTTCTTTCTTTCTTTCTCTCTCTCTCTCTCTCTTTTTTTTAAAGATTTTATTTATTTATTTATTTGAAAGAGAGAGAGAGATATAGAGAGAAAGCACAAGCAGGAGGGAGGGACAGAGGCAGAGGGAGAAGCAGACTCTGCTGAGCAGGGAGCCCCATGCGGGCCTTGATCCCAGGATCCTGAGATCATGACCTGAGCTGAAGGCAGATGCGTAACAGACTGAGCCACCCAGGCGCCCCTCTCAGTTTTTCTTCTTTTTTCCTTTTTTTTTTTTTAAAGATTTTATTTATTTATGTGACAGAGAGACAGCCAGCGAGAGAGGGAATACAGCAGGGGAGTGGGAGAGGAAGAAGCAGGCTCCCAGCGGAGGAGCCCGATGTGGGACTCGATCCCGGAACGCCAGGATCATGCCCTGAGCCAAAGGCAGACGCTTAACGACTGCGCTACCCAGGCGCCCCCCCTCTCAGTTTTTCTTATTAGCCGTCCCCAGCTAGTACAAATATTTTCAGTGAAGCACGTGACTCTCTGGTCTCAGCCCCAAGGCCCAGCTCAGTGGCACAAGATGAATGGCCTGTAGAACTTGTGTACAAAGCAGAAGGATCATTTGGTGAAGGCCCAAAGTCGTGCTAATACTGAGAACCATTGGAAGAAAGTGGTTTTCCTTTTGTGAGGCCTGAGGCTTTCAGATTCTTATTAAGTGGCTATGTAGAAATGATGTGATTTAAGAATTTCTTAATTTATCTTTTAATGATCCAATGCATATTTTTTAATATTTAAAAATATTTAACTTTTTTAATATTTAAAAATATTTAATATTTTTAATATCCAAATGCACATATGCGTTTGTGTGTGTGTGTGTGTGTGTGTGTGTATGATAGAAACAAAAAACCCTTAAGGATTTACTTCCTTTCATTTAAAAAAAGCCCAGATGCGGGTGGGTCAGGGCTAGTATCTCAGCTCCACGAGGTCATCAGAAACCAGAACTCCTTCTGTTTCTCTGGTCATCCTCCTCAGGCCATGGCTTTCATTTTCTAAGTTGTCTCATGGGAGCTTTGAAGGTCTAAGTTGACAGCTAGAGCTCCAGCCATCATATCCGTGTTCCAGGCAAGGAGGTGGAAGATGACAGGGCAAAAAACACTTGAGCACGTCCTCTGTGCTAAGCAGTGAGAATCCAGTGAAGAACCAAACAGATTTGCTCCCTGTCCTCCTAGAATCTTGTGATGGTTGGGGGGGTGGGTAGCAGTCAGGCCTTACAAGCATCACCACACCAAAGTGTATCATTACTAATTTGGATTAATGCTGTGAAAGCAAATAACTGGATTGTAGGAGAGAATGGCAGGGAACCTAGTGTAGATGTGAGGTTAAGGTCTTGTTTTTCCCAGCTTCTGGGCGGTTGGTTCGTCCAGGCCTCCAACTGGCCATCTTGGAGTACTGAAGAGAGGATAGACATCTCCATGGTCATTATTCACAGATATCCTTGGTGCTTCTTTTTGAGATGTCTGGGAATAAATTGTGGTTGTTCTTATTTCAAGTCCAGCTGAGAAGAAACATATTCTTCCCAGCCAGGACTGGATGAAGAGAAGAATGAAATCTACAGTGGTAAGTTTGATGTTTTGGTCAAACCTTTATGAGATAACTCTGTAGAATTTTGTTTTGTTTTTCCTTTCAGGCACCTTCCCCCTTCCCCCATTTTTTTTTAAATGAATAAAATTTACGAAAGAAAACCCCTTTTAAGGAATAATTACCAAAGCATTTTTTGAAATTCAGTTTTCCCTTTTATTATTTTTTGTTTTGTTTTTTATTATTAAGGTATAATATATTATCTGTTTCAGGGGTACAGGTCTGTGATTCATCAGTCTTACACAATACACAGCACCCACCACAACACATACCCTCCCCAATGTCCATCAGCCACCACATCCCTCCCCCCAAAGCATTTTCTTTTCTTTTCTTTTTTTTTTTTTTAGAAGATTTTATTTATTTGACAGAGAGAGACACAACGAGAGAGGGAAGACAAGCAGGGGGAGTGGGAGAGGGAGAAGCAGGCTTCCTGCTGAGCAGGGAGCCCGATGTGGAGCTCGATCCCAGGACGCTGGGATCATGACCTGAGCCGAAATCAGACACTTAACGACTGAGCCACCCAGGCGCCCCCACAAGCATTTTCTATTCAGAGACTCTCTTCCCTACCTCCTCCTTGTAGGAAGGTGAAGAGCATCTTGAAGAAAAGTTAGGAGGAAACCTTGGATATTCAGGGGGAGTTTTTGACAAATTAAAGACAAATTCCCAGTGTGGTAGAGAGAGCGCTTCAGTGGACTGGGGGTTTTAATGGAGGTGGGTTTGTCATCCTCATGCCACCACTTATGGGTAAATGTAACCTTGGGTAAGTCACAGAGCTGGAAGGTTGCTACCTCTGTGAGAATAATGTCTTGGTCCACCTTGTTCATTGCTGAATCCCCAGAGCTAGCCCTGTGCCTGGCACACAGTTAGCAATAAATATTTGTTCAGTTTTGCTCAGTAAATGATTTCTTAACCTTTTTGGGAAAACAAAACAAAACAGTGAATCCCTGTGTGATCTGAATTCACCAATGGGATGGGGAGCCAGAGAGGGGAAACATCATGGCCTTCACAGTGCAGAGGAGGGGTTCCTGCTGGAGGGGGTCTGGAAACAGGGAGTTTGGCCTGCCAGGGTTATGTTTGGGAGGCTGGGATGTTGATGGGAAGCAACGGCACTGAGGAGAGTGCTTCATTTCTATCATTGCTTTTCTAGAAAGACCGTTTTCTCTATGGAAAGCAGAAAACAGAAACACTGCTGGGACCTCCAGGGGTGGTTGTGCCTCCCCCCTCACCAGCACACTTTATTGAGCAACTAAATGCGGAGTCCATACCTTTCTGGAACCAATTGGATAGGTTACCTCAGGATCTACTGAAGGAGTAAGTATCACGGAAGCCTGTGGGAGAGCCAGGGTACCTGCTCTTCTGTGAAGCAGAGAAGGCACTAAGTAGCATGTTCTTTCTGAGTAAGGAGGGGAGAAAAACTGACCCTCCGGCTTGTTCAGTGTGTTCTTAGACTTACCAATGTCCGGTGATGACAGCAATCACCGCCCTTTACCAAGTACTTACCACATGCCAGGCCCTGCGCTATAGAAGCACATGACGTCTGTGCTCTTATTTGAACCTCTACTAGCCACTATTACTCTCTTCTTCTCCTCCTTCTCCTTCTTTTTGAAGTAGGCTCCATGCTCAACATGGGGCTCAAACTCACGACTCCGAGATCAAGAGTTGCACACTCCACTGACTGAGTCAGCCAGGTGCCTCCACTCTCTTCTTCTTATAAATGAATTATGGATAAATGGGAGGCAGAGGGGAAATGTGGCTTGGGGGGCGCCTGGGTGGCTCAGTCGGTTGAGCATCTGCCTTAGACTCAGGTCATGATCCCGGGGTCCTGGGATCGAGCCCCGATCAGGCTCTCTGCTTGGCAGAGAGCCTGCTTCTCCCTCTCCCTTCTGCTCCTCCCCCTACTTGTGCTCTCTCTCTCCCTCTCTGTCAAATAAATAAATAAAATCTTGAAAAAAGAAAAAAGAAATATGGCTTGGAGTGAGATAGCCTTTGGATTTCGCATTGAAACTTCCTGGTTTTGTGCATTTCGGTAATTTATCAAGCATCTTTACACTTCGTTCCCTCGTTTGCAAAATGGGATAAGAGCACCTGTCCTCAGTGAATTGAAAGCTATTACCTGATGAGCACCTGTCAGCATAAGCCTTTTCAGGCCCACAGTGGAAATTTATTCAAATTTGGAGCCCTTTTCATCCCCTTTTCCTCAGCCATGCTTTCCAAGAAGAACTGTTGCTGACTGACTATCTCTGTCCCCTTCAGCCTCTTGCCTGGTGAAGGGAAAACCATGCCTTCCCTGGAGATGAAGACACAATTGGCCATGATGAAGAAGAAGGCTCCCCTGGAAAGGAGCCGACCCGACAGTGCCATTTCTGCTCGGATGTTCTTGTCCGTACAGCGCCTCGCCCTGCAGGTGAGAGCTGGGGAGCCTCGGAGAAAGAGGTCTAGAGGCAAATCCAAACTCATTTCTCTTCAAGGCTGGAGGAATTGACTTCCTTTCTTTTTTCTCTCTACCCTTCCACTCTGGACCCAAGCCCCACAAAAGGGTTGGGCTCTCTGTAGGTGAAAGCAAATGCATGGGGAGGGGTTTGAAGAACGTTCTCTGTTTCCCCTGCGCTTTGTTCCCCGCTCCGTTTCCTCTCTGCAAAACCCGTTACAACGCTGCGCACACCCGGTTCTCAAATACTGCTCGTTGGCTGCTTAGCTACCTGCATTTGAGGGATATGTTTTGGGAAAAGGAAGCACCTTCAGTAGAGCTTTCCTTCTTCTTCCTTTTTTTCCCTCCAGAGACCAGCATTGAGATATCCTAAACATTTGAAGAAATTCTATTACAACCCGAATACAGAAGGTAGGTTTTCTGGTGCTGCCACATCCTTAGGTACTGTCCTCCGTCAGCCCACAGTTCTCATACTTGGTCTGGGTCCCAGTTTGTTCTGTTTGTGGCCACAGTCATACAGGATCCCATGCAGAACTCAGGAAACCGCGGTTTCAGGAGGCGGCCCCCCTCCCCCACCACAAATGGCTTGGTTCTGACAGAGGGGGTGTCACGGTGGTGGAACAGGGCCCAGCAAGCAGCCCCCCGCGGAAGGTGGGCGCTGTCAGGGAGAAGAGGATTGAGTCAGTGCTCCGGTCACCAGGTCACAAGAAGCAGCAGCAGTGGCAGCAGAAGGAGCAGCAGAGGAAGGTGAAAACCCCACCAAAGAAACAGGTAGGGTGGTCATGAGGGAAGCCATAGGACTGGCTGGGACTGAGCCATGGGGTGCAGCCTGGAATGGGAAGGGGTGGATGAGGCACGAGTCTCCCTGTTCTGTCTGGTTCTAGATACAGAGTTCCTGTCTACTTGCAGACACTAACTTCCTGCTTTTAGACTCTTGTTGAAACGTTCTCTTCACTTCCAAAGATCTTAATTCAGTTCCTCCTCATGTGGTTTACAGGAGGCTAAAAAGAAATCCAAGAGTGATCTGGGGAGCCAGGACATTTTGCATAAACGTTCGGGTGCCGTGGTGTATGGCCCACGCTATGGTAAGGAGAATATGGGCTTGGGAGGGACGGGATCTCAGGAAGTAGCTGAGGACTTGAAAAGCTGTCATTTTGGGACCTGCCTTCGTCAGGCATTCAGAATTCTCCTCGGAATGTTCTGGCTGGGCTGGGCTGCTGTGCCTCATCTTTCCATCAAATATTTACTAAGGAAGCAAGCTGGGCCAGATGTCCGCTTCATGTGGGCGTTCGAGAGATGACCATGAGCATGAGTCAGAGTCATTTTTCCTCAGGTCTTACTTTAGGAAAGGCAGAGTGGTTTGAGAATGAAGAGCAAGCAATGAGGCAGAAAAGAGCCAGGGCCCCTGTGTAGCCCCAAGAGGGTTCTAAGGAAGCAGAGTCCAGGGTCCCTGGCTTCCCAGCCACGAGTTAGACCCTGGAGGCTTAGGTTGAGATCAGCACATTATCTAGACCCCTACAGGAGGCAGGTGGCCAGTTCTTGACAGGTGATCCTTTTCCTCTGGTGTTCGTGCTGAAGATCAGAACAGGTAGCTCCCTTTTTGGAATCCTGATCACGTGCTGAGCGGAAGGATATCCTTACCTTGGTACCTCTGATGTTGCTCAGTTTGAGTGCAAAAAGAAAGAAAGAAAGAAAGAAAGGGAGGGAGAAAGAATCCTCCTAAACCTTAGGACTGGACCTTGTTGACTGTTCCTCGTCAGAATTCATCCCCCCCCCCAGGGCAGGGGAGGGCTCAGGTGAGATGTTTCCTCAGAAGAATGCTCCTTTCTCGGTTTATTTCCCGTCCCACTGAGCTGTTGGATGCCAACAGTGGCTCCTGCCCTGCAGATCTAAGAAGCTTCCTGCAGATCTACGACCTTCACATGGGAGGTGGACAGAACCAGGGCAGTGGCCCAGGGTGGGGCTGATAGGTCCAAGGTTAGTGCCCCTTCCAGGGTGATCAGCACCCCCTGAATTCATTCAGGTGCCTGTCATTCCTCTTCCTATGTCTCCAATAGGAGCATAGGGTGACCGGGTGCCTTTTCGAATTATGTACTTGGAGCAGTGGCCTGTCCTCATGGGGTGGAGAAAGGCCTTATGGAAGAGTTGATTTTTGCATGGGATATTGAATGTGTGAGAGTCTTCTGATACGGAAGAGAATTCCAGAAGTGGGAATAGCCTGTGCAGGTGCATCTTGGAGGACTGTGGCTGTGCAGGGAAACATTGGTCCTTTGTGGCTGTGGTTATGTAAGAGACAGCGGTAGAAGGTCAGGCTGAAGAGGTAGGTGGGAGCTTGTATAGCCTGCTAAGGTGTTTGACCACGGTCATGGCGCTCCATCCCCTGACTGCACACTGAAATCACCTGGGGAGCTTTTTTTTTTTTTCCCTAAGAGAGAGAGAGCGTGAGAGTGTGAGCAGGTGCCAGAGGGAGAGGGAGAGAGAGAATCCTAAGCAGGTTCCACGCTCCCAGTGCAGAGCCCGACGTGGGGCTCGATCTCATGACCCTGAGATCATGACCCTGAAATTATGACCTGAGCCGAAGTTGAGTCAGCCACCTAGGTGGTGCCCGAACTTTAAAAGGAGCTTTTAAAACCCATATACCCAGGATGCACCCCAGACCTATTAAATCAGAAGTTCTGGGTTGGGACGTAGGCCTCAGTGTTTTCTAGAACTCCCAGTACTTTGAGTGTGCAGCTAAGGTAAGAACCAGTGCTGGTAGGGAGCCAATAGAAGTGTTGAGCCAGGGGGTTCCTCAATTGGCTTTGCTTTTTAGCGTAACACCTCTGATGGTAGCTTGGAAGATTTTTTTTTTTTAAGATTTATGTATTTATTTATTTGAAAGCAAGAGAGCAAGCACGAGCAGGGGGAGTGGCAGGCAGAGGGAGAGGGAGAACCAGGCTCCCCGCAGAGCAGGGAGCCTGATGCGGGGCTCGATCCCAGGGTCCCAGGATCATGACCTGAGCCAAAGGCAGACCCTTAACTGACCGAACCATCCAAGAGTCCCAGAAGGTGTTCATTTAGAGAAAGGGAATTGAGAAGGGAGAGGATGAATGCATTTAGGGACTAGTTGGGGAAACAGCTGATGCAGAAGAATCCAAGAACTAGAGCTTTATTCAGAAGCCAGTATAGGGATGTTAGGGTTGGTGCGAGAAGGTAAGAGGAGTCTTCATACACTGAAAACATAGGGTCAGGGTTTCTTTCGCTGCTGTGATGTGCAGATCCCTGCCCCTTGGGTTTCTTGGAGGAACTCTAAGTCTTTTTTATTTTTTCCTAAGTCTTTTCTTTCTTTTTTTTAAATAAGATTTTATTTATTTATTTATTTATTTGAGAGAGAGCGAGTGAGTACAAGCAGGTGGAGCAGCAGAGGGAGAGGGAGAAACAGACTCCACACTGAATAGGGAGCCTGATGCGGGGCTGGATCCCAGGACCCTGGTATCATGACCTGAGCCGAAGGCAGACGCTTAACTGACTGAGCCACCCAGGCGCTCCTTCCCTGTCTTTTAACATACACTTGACCTTAATCTCTAATTCTGTGAGAGATGGGGTCACAGTCCCAGGTGAACAGAGTCACAAATAAAGCTCAGAGGCCCATCTCCCTTTCACCTCCTCTAACCTGTCTTGTCCTAAATGAGGCGTCACTTGTAGGCTGGGGGTCAACCAGAAGCCCAACAGTGGGATAGAAAATACCAATGAGAAGAGAATTGAATTGACTTTGTGGTCACTAGGTCAAAGAACTCTACTAAGTCGGAAAAGTGACAAAAAGCAGCCACAGCGGGCGAAGCCAGAAGGACCCACCTCGAAAAAGGTAAGAGTACTGGAGCCATTCCGCTAGGGCCCTGTTTCCGTTGCCTGTTACTGTATAACACCCCGCCTCAAAGCTGAAGCCGCAGTGGTTGGTCGTTCCTCAGGATTCTGAGGGGTGAGTGGACAGTTTTTCTGGTGTTGCTTGATGTCACGCATGCAGCTGCCTTCAGCTGGCAGCTGGGGTGGGGCTGTTAGCCATATTGCCTTAGTTCTCTTCCGTGAGGTCTCTTCATTGTGCCTCTTTTGGGCTTCTTGACAGTGTGGTAACCTTGTGGAAGTACTTCCTTGAGCGATGGGGCTGGAACTGGAGCAATGTCACTTCTGCCACATTTTATTGGTCCAAAAATCACAAGCCCAGCCCAGACTCAAGAGGAGGGAAAATGGACTCCATCTCTTTGTGGGAGAAGCAGCATGTGCTTTCAGGGCTGAGACTTGTTGGCAGCCATGTTTCGAGGCCGTCTGCCCTCAGTTGATAGCTGGGAATGGGGGAAAGTGGGTTCTGGCTTCATGCGGTCAGCCTGGAGGGCAAAGAATTTGTGATACAGGCTTCTCTCTTTAGTCTCAGGAGGTGGCATTTTGTCCTGTCCTTGGATGTTCATTTTTCCCAGAAATGCATCTCTTAGAAAAATCTTTCTAAAAGTCTTGATTCAAGTTTCCTTACACTTACTCTAATGAATTTCAGTGTTCCCCAAGGAGGCCACAGATGGAATACTCTGAGAATTATCTGGATTCCTTCCCCGATAAGGATGGTAAGTTACTAGGGTGGAGGAACCTTAGTAAGTCTCTCAGGCCAGGGGGAGCTGAACCTGTGTTGACAGGGATGGCTACCTCCCTGGAGGCCATAGTCCTCATCCCTCAGAAGGGTCCTAAAGACACCCAGCCCTTCCTTTTCTGTCCTTCATTTGTCACAGTTGGGAGAGGGCTGCAGGTGCAGTTAATGGCTGGGTGTTCTTTTAGATCCTGAGTTATCCAAGACAGAACCCTCTAACAAGGACATCGACGCTCAGGAATCCCAAGACAGGAGCTCAGAGGACCTTTCAGACGATTCATCTGAAAGAAGGTGGAACCCTGAGCTCAAACTCCTGAGGATTCTTCAGGCCACTGATGATGAGGATGAGGAGAACCAACTCTCTGGGTCAGAGAATGAAGAGTCTTTCAAAACTTCACAGGACAGCCTTATGCGAGAGCGGGATGCTTGGAATCCTGAGGACAGCGACCTTGGACATAGGGACAGAAAGGAGAGGGGACTTCTGCTCCCTGGAGCCTTTACCAGGACCTGACTGTAGGGATTCTGCTTTCTTCATTCACTTCTCCTTACCTCTAAAATCAGTGAGGGAGAAAAAGCCTCCCCCTTTTTAAAATGAGATTGTTTCTCTTTCATTAGGGACAGAATAATTTTAGTGATTAAACACAACTGCTTAAGGAAAAGACTCATTCTGTTTCTGGGAGGAGGGGAGAGATGTTTTCGCAGATGTGTTTTCTGGGTTACTTTGATCTCTCCTCTGAAGCTCTGAAAGGTTTCCAGTTACAGGAAGATGAGTTTTGGGGCACCTGGCTGGCTCATTCGGTAGAGTGTGCAACTCTTGATCTCGAGGTTGTGAGTTCAAGTGTCACGTTCGGCATAGAGATGACTGAAAAAAAAAAAAAGGGAAGACTGTGTTCCTGGCTCTTCCTCTCATTCTCTGGAAATCGTTTCTTTTGGGGTTGGCACCCAGTAATCATTATCAAATAGCATTTGTATTGACCCGAAAGAGTCTAAAGCTCCAGCTTGTAAATGACCGAGTCTGTGGGAATGTTTCACGATGCTCATGAAGACTCAGAATTTCACAGTCTCAGGGGACCTTGAATTTGGTTTTTGGAAGGATTTTCTTTTTTTCATGTTTTTGTCCTTAAAAGTTTTTTTTTTTTTTTTTTTTTAAGATTTTATTTATTTATTCGACAGAGATAGAGACAACCAGCGACAGAGGGAACACAAGCAGGGGGAGTGGGAGAGGAAGAAGCAGGCTCATAGTAGAGGAGCCTGATGTGGGGCTCGATCCCACAACGCCGGGATCATGCACTGAGCCGAAGGCAGACGCTCAACCGCTGTGCCACCCAGGCGCCCCTGTCCTTAAAAGTTTTTAATATAGAAAATTTTCAAAATTACCTTTAAGTCAAGAGAATAATATAATGGAACTCTCTTGTACCCAATAGGTTAGACACGGGCAATGAAGGCCCTTGACCTGGGCCCTTGGCCCATGAGCTGCGTTAAGGCAGCTGGAGCCCATTATTCTCACCAGTTCTGCACCCAGGGTCAAGTCTCCTTCCCAGAAGTGAGCGCTGGGTGGAAGAAGAGAGCCCTGACCATTGGTACTCACGAGCACTTAGCCTCTGCCACCAATAGCCGGGGGCGGGATAAGAAATGGTGATATCCCGTCCCTCCCGAGGAGAGCAGCCCTCGGCCTTGGAGCTGGGGGAGGGAGCCCTGTGTTTTTGGGCAGCAGCGGTCTGGAGTAGTTTCTGTCTCCTTGAAACTGGGGTGGGGACGGGGAGAGCATGGCTTGAGGGTCATATAGCATAGACTCAGTTCCTACCAAGCTTTTGTAGATTTTCTTAAACAATTTGCTGTATGCTCTTAGGGCCATATTCAGAGACATAAACATATTTTTTAAAATAATTTTCATCAGTTTCACTGGACAGCAGTCTGCGAACGTCTCACACTCTTATGCCAGAAGTAGAACTCAGGCCTGGGCCTGACTTTTTTTTTTTTTTTTTTTTTTTAAGATTTCTCTCCTCATTTTAGAGAGAGAGCACACAAGCAGGGGGAGCAGCAGAAGGAGAGGGAGAGAATCCCAAGCCGACTCACTGCTGAGCTCTGAGCACGGGGCTCCATCTCACGACCCTGAGATCATGACCTGAGCCAAAATCGAGGGTCAGCCGCTCAACAGACTGAGCCACCCAGGTGCCCCCCCCCGGACATCTTTTTATAAGAGAAAGTTATCCCTCATCAATTATTTGGTTTCACTAAGTAGAGTTTGTACAAGAAAGGCAGATTAAATGTTAACTGTTTTTTAACATTGTCTCAAAACAGATCAAATTAGAAAGCTGAAACTGCTGCCTACTCGTTCTCTCTCCCAAGCCAAATCACAATTATGTGACATCTTTTGTGTTACTACACCGAACTATACTTAGCTGAATCTTGGTAGTGAGAAGAATCTGAGAGGTGTCATGTGGGCTGTTTTTCTGCAAATAATTATTTCCCGAATGTACATTACATTGTAGAATGACTTGTGTGGGTTAACTTAAACATTACACCTTTTTTCAACTCCTTGGTCTTCCCTCAGACCTGTCCTCTCAGGCAAACCCGATTTCCAGTGGTCGGTAGTGAGGCTGAGGAGGGGGCAGGGCTGCACTTTCATTTGCTCATTTTATCTGAAGATTCAGAGAAGAGAAATTCTAACTATTACCGATTCAACTATGCACTTAGTTAAGCAACTCTCAGAAACTGGCACATTCTTCTCAGTTTTGTTGATAAGTACAAAGTTACCTTTTGAATCATGACATGTTTTGAATGAGAAGATGTTTGCTATTTGAACACTGGCCTTTGCTTCTGTTTTCAAAGGGAGGAAAACCATTTGTGGGCTGAAACCTGTTTCTCCTTTGTTATACTGATCCCTCAAGTCACAAATAGAATTTAGGGCAATATAATCTGCAGGCCACGTTACAGTCCTCAAGGCAGTTAATACCCACTATTTTGGTTGGTTCTCTGGCCAACTCTATAGATAGATGTGGACTGTCCCATTTTATAGATTAGAAAACTGAGGCTCAGCATCCAGGACTGATGATCACTCATTTGGGGCCTTAGTGAATTAGGAAAAAAAAAAAAAGGCATCCTTTATACAAATCTACAATGATTACAATATGAGTGACACGCCTAGAGTTGGTCCACAACCTTCACCACAGGACCTGGTGGCCTTGCTGGAGAGGTTAAGTCATTTGCCAGGAATCAAAGGCCAGCAAGGGAAGGGGGCTGGGCTTAGAACCTGGGTCCTTGGTCCTGTCATCCACTGAACTCTGATGCCTCTCTGATTCCCTCTCTTTAATGCATGGCGGAGTCTGGGACAGTCTTCATCAGAAAGGAAGGATGAGATCACGTAGGAAAGAACTGACTGAAGGGAAGGAGCCCTCATGGACACTTTGCGTTAGCTTCCCAATGTTCTGAGAGAAGAGGCGCCAGGTAACTGTTGCTAACTGCCATTTCCTCACCATCCGTGCCATGGGCATCAGGAGGACTAAGGCCCAACGGCCAGGGGGCTCTAGCTAGGGTTGCTTGGAGAGCTGCTTTACGCATTTAAGCAGACAAGAGGTCTTAAGACTTAGCTAGTTGGAAGATTGTCCTAGGATCCTTATAAAAGGCTCTGGCTTCTTTTCTTCTTTTTCTCTTGTTCTTTGTGATCCCTGCTAGTGGTAGGCCACCGTGTTTGGGTCACCGTGTTTTCTGAGCACACTTCCCGAAGACACCTGACCCAGTTTGACCTGTGTGTGAAAGCAGAGTCAATGACAGAGTCCTCAGTCTACGTCCAGTCTCCTCCCTGCGGGGCCAGCGATTCCTCTGTTTTGGTATTAATCCTGACATCTGGGGCAACAGACTCTGTTCTTCGTTGTTTCTGGGAGGGAGTCAGGGTTTCAGCTGGGGTGGCAGTGACCCTTAAAAAAAAAATCCATTTAGTCAAATGTGCCTAAAGGAATTGTTTGCTAAATTAAAGACAGAAATACCTCTGGCTGTTAGATAAGAATGATTAGAGGCCCTTGGGAATCCAGGGGAATCTGGGAAAGACTTTCTAAATTGTCTTTTTCAGTTGCCAGAAGGTACCAGGGAATGAAATTATTTTGTCCTTCTGTTTATACATTAGTTTAACAAACACCGAATGCCTATTACGTGTTAGACAGTCGACCCCTAGATTATCTTGATAGAGAAAACAAAAAGTTCTGGGGAGATGAAGAGTCATTCCCAGGAAGATAGCTAGAAATTTTTCTGGCTCACCCTCGGCAAAGTTGTTTGGGACCACTAGGTGGTGATATTCCATTGTGAAAATGATACTCTTCCACGACTGGAGGCCTCTGGTTCTTTACTGAGGCCAGGGTTGGCACAGCCAAAGAGATTTCCTTGCTGAGTACATAGAGAAAAAACCCACATTTCACCAATGAGATACAGGATCCAATTTAAGCGCCCTGATGAATGAATTAGTCCTTGAACAATTTAGAATATCATTGGAAGAACTATTTCAAGAGTGTGACAAATTCTGGAACATACCCAGAGGCCTAGGATTTGGGGAAATTGGGAGCTATCGATGATCCTGACAGTCATCAGTTGGGCAGAGACTGGGGGAGGCAGCCTTTGATAGGTAGAAAAATGAAAAATTATCTGAGGGTCTTATGCTGTTTTGCATCTCCTAAATTTATCTTGATCAAATTTTGCCTGTTTAAAAATTCAGGGAGGGTGAAATCAAGAAAATCAGATTTTTTTTTTTTTTTTTGAGTCTATATTACTTCTAAGGATGGCCCTGTTTTGGAAGGGATCTCCGCAAATAATTAAAACTCTCTCTTGGCCTCCGGATCAAACCCAACCCCTTTTGCCTGTCTTACAAGCCTTGAGAGGTAGGTTTGTGGCCTGGCTGGGCCCTGCTTGTCTCCCCAGTCCCAGTCCTCCCCACTTCTCCCTGGTGATGTGCTCTAGCCATGATTTTTTTCTTTTGGTTCTAATGAGTCATGTCCTCTCTTCAGGCTTTAAAAAGAAAAAAAAATTTTTTTCTGTACTTTTCTTTCAACCTGTACAATTCTTTTCTTCCCCCTCTGCCTGACTATTTTCTACTCATTCTGTAGATCTCAGCTCACATGTTACTTATTTGGGGAAGCTTTCTCTGACCACTGGCAGGGTGAGGCTCTCCTCTTTCACTTTTCCTCTCCGGGCCTCTGTGGAGCTCACGGCTTGTCCGTCACCACCTTCCACAGCCAGACTGTTAGTTCTGTGAGTGGCATCTGTCTTCACTGTGTATCTTCAGCACCTAGTCGAGTGCCTGGCACATTATAAATGCTCACTAATGTATGCTGAATGAGCAGATGAATAAAAATCGTATGTGACTCATCTCTTTTCTCTAGGGTACATATAACGTAGTAGTGAGAGCTAGTGGTACACAGAAGGAACTATAGTGACAAGAAGAGAAAGGGGCACTTTGGATGCTACCGTCTGAAACTATTAGGTTTTGGCAAGTGGAGATGTTTGTGGGGGTAAGTGGAGGGAAGTGATGAGTGATGCAGGTGAGAGAAGGTGGGGGGATAAGCAAGGAGTGTCGGGTTCCGGTCTGGAACGAGGGGAAGGCAGGGCTGGAGACAGCTTGTTGTTCAGAGCCTTGCACGCTGGGCTGGGGAGAGTGGGCTCTCTGTGAGAGCCATCGGTGGCTCTTGTCTAAGGGGGTGATAGGACTAAAGCAGTGCTTTAGAAATTGTTCATCTGGGGGCCTGTGGTGCAGTTGGTTGGACGTCTGACTCTTGGTTTCGGCTCAGGTCGTGATCTCGTGGTCACTGAGCCCCGTGTCAGGCTCCACACTCAGCACAGAGTCTGCTTCAGATTCTCTCTCCCTCTCCCTCTGCCCCTCTGGTTTGTGCCGTGCTCTCTCCTTTTCTCAAACAAATAAATCTTTAAAAAAAAGAAATTGTTAATCTGATGGCAGCCAAACACGAATTGGAGAGAGACCAGCAAGCCCAGCGAGATCAGTTAGGCTATCACAGAAGTCAAGATGGGAGGTGACCAGGGCCTGGAGTCTGTGGGCGGCGACAGAACGGAGACAAAGGGGCCTGGTGCAAAGGAAAAACTAACAAGAACCTGGAAACTAGAAAGCAGGAGTGGGGGGGGGGGGGAGGAGCCAAGGAATTTTCAGCCCGATTCAGTGAGGTGCTGTCAGTATCAGAAACGGGGAGGCCAAGAGGAAAAACCAGTTCAAGGAGAGAGAAAAGAATTCCTCCATCAAACCTTTACAATGGAGTTATGGCTTTGTATGCTTCTCGTTTATGGAAGTTCAATCAACGGACAGGGCCAAAAAATGAAGCACAAGTGGGAAGGAGTGACAGGGGAGTACAATGCAACGGGTGGGGGCTGTTCCAGCTCTGCCACTCAGTGAAAAGACAGCCCAGAGGGAGTGCGAGATGGGGAAGGCAAATTGGCCATTCCCCTTCTGATTTACAATACCCTGTGTATTTTATGGGTGACGAAGGGCTTATTTGAAGGTAATTTGGTTATTCACAATTTATGCCTTGTTTGTTGATTTTAGATCTGAATTTCCTGGCAAGATTTGAGTTTGTAAAATGTGTGCCAGATGCTAGGGTGGGTAGTGGGCAGTTACCAAGAAGACCCATCTCGGTCCCTGCATTAGAGCTGTGCACCATCTAGTCGGGTAGAAAGATGTGGAAGCATGAGGGCTAGTTGAGGTGAGCAGTCAGGGAGGGAATGGGTGCAGAGAGGAAGAAGAGCGTTGGTTAGTGTGGCAGAGCAGAGGTGGCCGTGGGCCTGGGGTTGGAGAGAGATCGGAGTCCTCATCAGAACAGCACAGAGTAGCCGCAGGAGAGGAGATCTCGGAGGGAGGGAATCTAGAGGCGGGAAGGGGATTAAAGGGCATGGCTGGGGAACACGCCTCACCAGACGGCAGGAAGAGCCATAGAATAGAGGAATTATCAGAGAAGATGGACGACAACTATGGTGAGGCGGATGAAGACTGAGAATAGGCACTTGATTTTCATAATTAGAAGTCAGTGGTGACCTCTGAGTGAACAGTTTCAGTAGAGTGGTGGGGGCAGAGGAAGGGGTCCAAGAGTGATTGGTGAGGATCTGGAAGCAACGGGAATACATGCTTCTTATCTCAGTTACAGCCCCAGTCAAACCCACCTAGATATCTCCCCCAGCTCCCCGTGAAATTTCCCTGGAGAACCTTTGGGACCTCTGTCCCTGGAATTCTTCCCAGCATGCTCTGCTACTGTCCACTGGAAGGGGCTCCCCATCATAGGACTCTGATCCAGAGGTAGGCTTTGCTCTGCATAAGCCTCCCGGTCCAGCCTGCCTGCAGTTCAGCTGAGACACAGCCCTCAGCTCTGCTTGCTGCATTTTATACAAAACATATCTAAACTGCTCCCTGCCCTAAGTAGGATCCACAATCCCACGTGGTTGCAAATGCTAACTTGCTAATCGCTCCCCTGGAGTTTGCTGCTTGCAATTACTTTGTCAGAATTTAGACAAGGCAACATACAACAATTTATTCCAGGATGCAGGGAGCTCTGGATGCTTTTTGGTCAATGGTTCCTTACCCTAGTTAGAGTGTTCTTTCCAAGAGATTAAAATAGGAGGAAATGTATGTACCCACGTAGTTTACCATTTCTAGTGTTCTCTGCATTCCTTTGTGCAGATCAAGACTTCCAGATGGTATCATTTTCCTGCTGCCTGGAAGATTTTTTTAACATTTCTTGTGGTACGGGTTTGGTCAATGATCAGTTCATTCAGCTTTTGGAAGTCTGAGAAGATCTTTATTTTCACCTTCATTTTTGAAAGGTATTTTTGCTGGGTAGAATAGGTTGGTGTGTGTTTTTTTTCCCTTTCAATAAAGATGCTGCTGCTTCACTGTCTTCTGGTGTGTGTTTCTGATGAGAAAGCTAATGTCATCTTTGTTCTTCTGCATGTAATCTGTTTTTTTTTTTTTTTTTTTCTGGCTGCTTTCAAGACTGACTTTATTACTGATTTTAGGCAATTTGATCATGATGTGCTTTGGTGTAGGTTTCTTCATATTTCTTTCACTTGGGATTCATTGAGCTTCATGGATTTGTGGGTTTGAAATTTTCATCAGATTTGGAAAATTTTTACCCATGATTTCCTCAAATATATTTCTGGCCCCTATCTCCTTCAGGGGCCCGATTCCAATTACATATGTATTAGGGTGTTGGAAGTTATCCTGCGGCTCACTAATGCTCTTTTTGTTTATGTTTTGTATGTTTTATTTTGTTTTTTTTTTTTTATTTTTATTTTTTTTTTTTAAAGATTTTATTTATTTATGTGACAGAGAGACAGCCAGCGAGAGAGGGAACACAGCAGGGGGAGTGGGAGAGGAAGAAGCAGGCTCACAGCAGAGGAGCCCGATGTGGGACTCGATCCCGGTACGCCAGGATCACGCCCTGAGCCGAAGGCAGACGCTTTAACGACTGCGCTACCCAGGCGCCCCTGTATGTTTTATTTTGGATGGTTTCTATTGCCAAATTTTCAAGTTCACTAATCTTTCTTTTTCCTGTAGTGTCTAATGTGCTTTTAACCCCATCCTGTGTATTTTTACATCTCAGATATGATATATTTTCACCTCTAGATGTTCGATTTGGTCTTTTTTATATTTTCCATGCCTCAACATGATTTTAAAGTGCTCCTTGAACATAAAAATACAGTTGTAATAACCATTATTATGTATTTGTCTACTAATTCTATCACCTGTGTCATTCCGGGATTAGTTTCTATTGCTTGATTTTTCTCCTTACTATGGGTCACATTTTCCTGCTTCTTTGCATGCCTCATAGCTTTTTATTGGATACCAGACATTGTAAATTTTACCTTGTTGGTTGTTGGGTATTTTTGCATTCCTCTAAATATTCTTGAGCTTACTTAGAAACATTTTGATCCTTTGGGGTCTTACTTTTAAGCTATTATTGGATAGGACCAGAGTGTTATTTAGTCAGGGCTAATTACTCCCCACAACTGAAGCAAAACCCTTCTGAATCCCTACTCAGTGCCCCATGAATTAGGAGGTCTTTCCAGTCTGGCTAATGAGCATAAGAACTATTTCTGGCCCTGTGTGAGCCTCAAAGACTGTTGCCTCTAATCCTTTTGAATGGTTCTTTCCCCAGCTTTGGGGTACTTTTCTCACACCCATGAGCTTATGAGCACTTATCTGAGAACTCGAGGGGACACTGTCTACAGATCTCTGGGGCTCTCTCTTTGTGCAGCTCTCGCTCTCTGACACTCTGTCCTGTGAACTCTAGCTGCCTTGGCCTCTTGAACTCCTCAACTCAGGGATCTGGAGTTGGCCTAGGTTCCCTCTCCCTTTTCGCAAGTCTCTCTGGGCAATAAGCTGGGGCAATCATCGGGCTCACCTTGTTGGTTTTCTGTTTTTCAGAGATCCCTGACCTCGTTGTTTGAGGCCTAATATCTTGAAAATCATTGTTTCATATTTTTTGTCCAGTCTTTTAGTTGTTTCAGGTGAGAGGGAAAATCCAGTCCCTTTATTGGATCCATCCCAAGATGTTACTCCGTCTTGGCTGGAGACAGAGGTTTATATTATTTAAGTTCAGAAGACTTTTTGAGGCCCTACAGACCTCTTGACTGTGCCAGGCCAAGTTGCTTATTGTCAGGCCAGGAAAAGGACTGCCTCTTGAAAAGGGCTTTCAACATAACTACAAGGACACCGAGCCGTTCTAGGAGAGACTGGGGACTCTGCTTTTCTTCTCTGGCCTTTAAGTCTCTGGCTTTTATCTTTGGATTCGACGTACTATTTCACAATTCTCTGGTGGTGAGGGCTTTGGTCTCTTGTACTTTGAGAGCTTGTTTGGAGGTTCTAGCAGGGAAGTACAGCTGCTCATATACCCCTGACCGAATCACGGTCCTCCTCTATCAAAGACAGTGGTCCACTTTGACCAAGCTTGCAATTTTGGGGGGATGCACCTGGTACACAGAGCAGTGACAGAGGAGGGGGACACCTGCCTGGCCAGCCAGACCAACGGAATCAACCCTAGTGATCAGTGACAGAAGTCACAGCAAGATTGCCTTCACATCCTGGTCTCTTCTACTTTGCAACAGCACCTCTTGGCTCGCTTGGAATCTTGAATTTTTTACTTGGTTCCCACTTAGACTCTGTTTGTGTATTTAGGTCACCAAAAGCTGCTCCATCTGAGGCAAATTACGGTTTCTCAGTGGTACTTAAAGCAACCAGCATCTGCTCTTGCAGAGAACCACTAATCCAAAGATACCGTGTTCTACCTTAAAGACGAATTGCAGACATACATTTAAAAAGCAAATCCTGCATTTCAAGGGTGAATAAAATACCACTTTACAAAGCATTCCAGCTGGTTAAATTTAGGACGAGAAGAAAACATGACCCAAGAATATTCTCTGGCTTTGAGCCCAGGGTATTTTTCCTTTTAGAGTGAATTTGGTACATTTTCATTCATGTGGAGCTGTTGCCTCCCAGCATTTTATTCTGGGATGGAAGGTCAACAATGACTGCCTTGTTGCTAAATCCAATGGACACTTCTCAGTTATTAACCTACTTGACCTCTCAACAGTATTTGACGTGGTTGACAATTATTTCCTTCTTAATACACTCCCTGGCCTTCCTTCCCCCTCTCGTGCCTTTCTTCCCCTGCCTGTCTTTTCAGTTGGTACTCTCCTTGGTTCTTTCCTGAGCCTTCTTCTCTCATTAAACATGCTCCTTGGACTCTCCTATCCATGCCCATGGCTGTCCTGGGAATTTCTACATCCATGTGTCTAGCCTAAATATTTTCCCTGAGCTTCTTGTCAAGTATCTTCAGCTGCTCACTTGACATCTCCACTTGGGCAGCCCATGGGTCACTCAGTCTCACGTCAGCTCCTCCTCCCACATTCTCCATCTCTGTAAAGGGCACTTTTTTTTTTTTAAAGTATATTTATTTATTTATTTAGTAATCTGTACATCCAGTGTGGGACTCAAACTCAATCCTGAGATCAAGAGCTGCATGCTCTCCCAATTGAACTAGGCAGGCACCCCTGTAAAGGGTACTTCTAAACATCGAATTTCTCGAGCCAGGATTCCGTTTTGCATTTTATCTACCAATCAGTCCCCAAGTCCTATTGATTCTACCTCTTTCCATGCCTTCCAGCCACTATCATCTTCACCTGGACTCCTGGAAAAGACTTCACCTAACAAGACTTTCTGTCTGTTCCTTTTTTTTTTTTTTTTTTTTTTTTTTTTTTTTTTTTAGTACATTCTGTTTCCACATTTCCAACCCTCAGGCCACTGCTTTCCCCCATCCATTTTTTTTCTCACTCTGGCCAGAGTGATCTTTCTAAAACATGAATTAAAGCCTTTTTTGGAATCTTGCTTAAAATCTTTCGATGACTGCTCTGTGCTCTTAGGACAAAGCCCTGGCTCCCTTTTTTTTTTTTTTTTGGTTAAAATATACAAAAACTCTTTGTTGTAAATTCCATATAGTGAATTGATTCTCACGGGATGCCTCCACTGATTTTTTCCTAACTCTTGCATCCATAGTCAACCTATAGTTTTAATTAAATGGTGTTTTGACAAGTAGAGTTGCATCCTAATCTAAACAACAAATCAAAACCAAACGAAGCCCTGATTTGTAGTACTTGCCGATTTCTTTAGTGCAAATACTCCCACCATGGTTGGTTTCCAGGTACCAGTGTGACATCACCGCACATGGAGTTGGGGAGAATTGCACAGTAGTGTATGGATGATAATAAAAAATGGTAGCATAATTAGGAAATCATGAGTTTTGAGAGTTTATTTTGAGTTTAATTGTTAGTTTACATAATTACTTTTAAGAATGACTGTGTTTAACAATCGGCTTGCAAAATCTTGAAAATGTGAATTGTCTCCAGCACATCACTGAGCACATCACGACATTCACATTATAAATACGTATTTCCTAATATGGGTTGAAGTTAAAAAGATGAAAACTGCTCTGGAGACCTATAATTTTTTTAGGCCCGGGTTTAACCCAGTTTTTATAAGTCTCCAGGGATGAAGTTGCATCGTCCCACATGGGACAAACCCATTTCCTTTCTACAGAAATACAAATTCTGAAACTTTCAAGAGGTATATTTTTGATAGTTCCTCTGGGTGACGTCTAGAGTTTCTGCTCACCCAGCACCCTTTCTGCTTGGGGTGAAGGATCAGTGTCTGATTTTCATCTGGGGAACCACCTTCCAAGCCCCGTTTAATAATACACGAAGCTCGTATGATGTTTACCTTCTTGCATATTACTTCCACCCCCACACTCTTAAGTTCCCTGCCACCCTGCTTTCCATCATTGAGTTCCTCAAACGAACAATGCTTCGCTCTCCTTTGCTGGCCTTTGTGTGTTTTGTTCTTTCTGCCTGTAACCCTTCCTTCACTTCCTTTGCTTGGCTAAATCATCCTTCAGGTTGCTTTCTTTGAAAAGTCCTCTCCGACTTCCTTTACCATCTCAGCCTGCCCAGCTCCCCAGACTGAATGAGATGTTAATCTGTCTTGCCACAGGTCAATATGATGGTTCCTCTATTGTAATACCCATCCTATCTCTCATTAGATCATACGCTCTATCTTGTTCACTTCTAGAACCCCAGCAACAAGTGTAAGGCTCAGCACAAAATAGTGTTTAGCTTCATAAACATTGGTTGAATTTTATTTTATTTTGTTTTAATTTAATTTAATTTAATTTTATTTTATTTTATTTATTCATTTGACAGAGACAGAGCACAAGCAAGGGCAGCAGCAGGCAGAGGGAGAGGGAGAAGCAGGCTCTCCACCGAGCAAGGAGCCTGATGCTGGGGCTTGATCCCAGGACCCTGGTCCATGACCTGAGCTGAAGGCAGATGCTTAACTGACTTAGCCATGCAGGTGCCCCCCTTGAGTTGAATTTTAATGCATCAGGAGCCACAGAGGTCTCAGTCCCCTTTGTTTGTAACCTAGCGATTCTGAGCAGGAGGACTAGTAGGAAAGACATTCTATAGTGATTCTTTGGCTCGATTCTGATTTCTCCACTGTTTACTTAACTGCTTTGGCAACCTGATCCAGTTAACAACTCTGACCCTTAGTTGCCTCATTAATAGAAATGCTTGAACTTCCTGGAGGCAGATGATTTTTTTTCTTTCTTGGGTTTACCAGTATTTTATGCATTATTAGTCAATTATACTGCCTCTCTTGTGTGATAATTATTCATGTTTTTGGGTACATTTTTATTTTTCTTACTGATTGGTCAAACTTCTTGATTCATATATACATATTTGCCATGTTTTATAAATATTTTGAATTCATTTTTTAATTTAAAATTTAAACTTTTTTTATGGCCATAGAAAAGCTTTTAATTTTTTTCAACCATTTTAAAATGTAAAATGCATTCTTAGTCCACTTGTACAAAAATAGGTGATGGGCCAGATTTGGCTTGCAGTCCTAGTTTGCCAGCCTCTACACTAATATGCTTATTAAATTTGAATGATCTTGCATTCCTAGAATAAATACCACTTGATCATGAATATACTGCCAGTGTTTTTTTTTGTTTTTTTTAAAGATTTTATTTATTTATTTGACAGAGAGCGCAGGAGAGCACAAGCGGGGGGAACAGCAGAGGGAGAGGGAGAAGGCACCCCACTGAGCAGGCAGCCCCATGGTGCTGATGCTGGGCTCAATCCCAGGCCCCTGGGATCATGACCTGAGCCAAAGGCAGTTGCTTAACCAACTGAGCCACCCAAGCGCCCCATATTGCCAGCTTTGATTTGCTAATGTTTTAGTTAGGAATTTTGTGTCTATATTCATAAATCGGATTGGTCTAGCAGAGATTTCAAACTAGTTATAGGACAGAGATATATTTTACTTGGCCTCCAAAATATTTTACAATTTTTTGAATGAATTGCCTATATTAAAAAATTGGGAGATATTAAGTGAAAAATTCGAGATTTCTGGCTTTTCTTTAAAAAAAGGAATGTGGCAAAACTGGGAGAATGTGGACCCAATTTTGTCACATTTTTAATAGAGCTGCTGTATGAATGTTTTGTATTTCATTAATTTCTACTCTTCTTTTTTAAAAGATTTTATTTATTTACTTGAGAGAGAGAGAGAGAGTGAGAAAGAAAATGAGCAGGGGGAGGGGGAGGGGCAGAGGGAGAGGGGGAGGCAGACTTCCCGCTGAGCAGGGATCCCGTCACGTCATGGGGCTCCATCCCAGGACCCTGGGATCACCACCCGAGTGGAAGGCAGGTGCTTAACAGATACCCCTGTCTATGGGGTATTTGCGCATGTACGTACATGGGAAGTTATGGTATGTATGTGTGTGTGTGTAGAGGGTGTGCGACGTGTGTTTGTGCTGTGTCTGTAGTACACTACGTACGTGTGGAGTGTGAGTGAGGTGTGAGGGAGACATTGAGGCCCACAGCCCGGGGGTGCTAGAGTGCTCAGGGCCTGTCAGAAAGACAGGCTTGGTCAGCAGACTCATCTGCCTTCTTGGGGAAAGCAGGGCCATCACCGTGACCCTTTCTGGATGTCCCCTTTGGACAGTAGTGTGGGTGAACAGGCCATTTTTCCTGCAGCGCCTCTGCCCAGGTTCCCACTCACTTCTGCCCTCCCTCTTCTGAGAAAAGAGTGACCTCCCTCTTTAAGAGAAGGAAGGGTCCAGTGTTCTAAGTAAAGGGGCCTTACTGTTGATGGTGAAGGTGGTGGAGACGGTGCCACCAGAGCGGTCAGCTCGGGATCGGAATGGCATTGGGTTCTCCCAACTGAATAGGTTAGCTGCTGAGGGGGCCTTTATCCTGAGTGGGGGGGAGGTGGCGGTGTGGGCTTCAGTCTTTCCCTCCAGGCCACATTCAGATCCGCAGCTCTGTCCTGCTCTTCTGGGTCCCACCCTCCTGAGGGTGTGTCTGCACTTTGCTCACAGCTTCCTGAGCCCAGATTGTCTTCCCCAGTACAGGCTCCACAGTGGTCCCTGGCAGAGCTGGGAAGGGGCCACTGCCATCTTGGGCACATCACTCTCCCTTTCCCTGTGGACCTTCCTTTGCCTTGGCTCCAGAATGCTATGCTTTCTAACTCCTAGTGGGAATAAACACCCCTCTCGGGGGGTGTCCTCGGGTCATGCCTAACTCATGCTCCCATCTTGTTCCTGCAGGTCTAGAACACCTCCAGCCTCAGTGTCCTTTCTGCATCCTGTGGTTTGAGCCTGAGGTTGCCCATTATCCCTGGATGGATGGAGTGGCAGGGCCAGCATACCTCCCCACCCAGAAAGGACGCCTGGACGCAGACTCCCCCAGCCAGGAGGAGAATCAGGCACGCTCAAGTCCAGGGTGCAGGTATGTCCACCTGTCATTGGTTGGGGCCAGGGGAGTAGGCTCGCTCCTGCTATGGGCAGTGTTCACGGTATGAGCTTTGGGGGAAGGGCAAAGCAGGGCTTCATAAAGTGCCAGGTTTCAAACAATCCACAGGCCTTTATGTGACTCATTTGCACTTGACCACTAGTTTGCTGATTTCAGGTCTCCTTCTCTAGCTTCTCTCCCTGCTGGTAGCCAGCTGGCCCTGTGGCTTCAGGTTTCCTTTCCTGCTTCAAGAAGGCAAGTCTGCAAGCTGCACTTGCTGTTGGCCATGGGGCAGGATGGAGGGCAAAGAAGAACGGACGGAGGCTGGCCTTTGGGGCAGACGGGCCTGGGTTCAAATTTCAGCTTTGCCAACCTTGGACAAGTCACCTACCTTCTCTGCCTGAGGTTCAGATTTATCTCTGGTAAACTGGGGCTAATACTTCCTAGGATCACCATGAAGATTAAATGAGATGATGCGTGTAAATTGCCCAGCTCAGCCCCTGGTACTCAGTACATATAACTTGTCTCCCCACTTTCTCTCTTGCACCCTCCAACCTCGTCTTGAGTGGATCCCTGAGCCAGATATCCATCTGGCAACTTCCAACACCTCCCATTTTTAGATTTACATAAGACCAGCAGCTTTCCCTCCCACAGCAGCAACAGTCAGAGATTTGCAGAGCAGATGTCTTGGTGTGAAACTGTTCCCAGGAGGTGTCCCATGAATGTTTGCTGACAAAGCAGTGCAGGGACTGACCTCCCTTCCAGCTCTGCCTCCTGACACCTGGCTCTGGAGACTGAAAGCGCCTACCCTCCCTGCATCCCATGTGTTTCTGTCCCCTCAGATGCTGAGGGCCTGCGCTCCGCTCCACCACGCCAGGCTGCAGATGGGGGGCTGTGAGGTTGGCTGGAGCAAGCTGCTTTGGCCTGGACCTGTGCCAGGCTGCTCCCATCCAAGAGGAGGCTCAAGAGGCGGATGGAGAGAACAGAGTTTGGGAAGGGGCTGCAGCCAGTCCGAGCATGAACACTTTTCCAAACCCCACTGCACTGGGCCAGGGGAATGCTCCTTTGCGCTTGCTTGGGTCCGGTGATTACAGGTCTGAGCTTCAAAGCATGTTACAAACCTGGCTAATTGCTGGCTGGGGGAGCTAGGCGAGCAGGCCAAGTCCGCCTGCGTGCACGCCAGCGGCCGCGGGCCTCACCTGGGGCTGGCACTTCCAGCCGGGAGCCAGGAGCCCTGCTGTGGCCGCCCGGTCCTTCTGTCTCCTCAGCGAGGACTACCTTCGGAGCTCGGAGGAGAGGCCACCCCGGCTGCAGTTGCGGCCGCCGCCGTCGCGGTTGCGGCGCGGGCACCTCCTCCCCCGGGGCCGGCTTCGGATCGGTCAGGTGGAAACCTCCCCATTCAAACGGGCGCGGGCCAATCAGGGCCCGGCGCGCCGGCCCATTCAAACGCGCGCAGCAGCCGGCCTGGCGCTCCCGCCTCCGGGACACTGGCGCGGGGCGGGGGCGGGTGAACCTGCTGCCTCGGTTACGGGGGAGCAACACAGACGCCTCGGGTTACTGGCGGTCCTGGCCGGCCGCAGCGGGGCCGCCATGGAGCGCTCCCTGCACCGCGTCTCCCTCGGGAGCCGGCGCGCCCACCCGGACTTGTCCTTCTACCTCACCACCTTTGGTAAGTGCCCGCGACGGCTGGCTGCCAGGGCGGCTTCACCCTCCTCCCAGCGCCCCGGAAAGGGCCGCCCCCACCCACCCCACCGTGATAGGTGCGGCTGGCAGCAGCGGGTGCCCAGGGGGGCCTCAGGGCCCGGGGGCTCAGGCTGAGCAAGCCGCGGGCACCACCTGCTGCCTGGCCAGGGGGGCCAAGTGCAGCTGCTTTTGCCTCACTTGGCTGGAATAATCACAACCTGGTTCATCTTTCAGAGACCTGGTTTGCACCGCTAGAGTTTCCCCAGAGCAAGCAGCTCAGGGTTGAATCACGGCCTTGTTACTACATCTGGAGATTTCCTCCATCCTCTTTCCTTTGGTTCAGGGACAGGACAGGTGCGGAAGGAGCCCGGGTGGCCTTGGCTCCTTGTGGGCTCACCTTGGAAGCTGCAGTGTGACTGCTCCAGTGGATATCTGACCCACAGCAGATGTGGGAGAATTCTCTTCTCCAGGAGTGACCAGGCTCTCAGGAGGGTCGCGGGCCTGCTTGGGGGCTTGAGGTAGAAAGAAACAGGCAGTAGGCCCCTGCTCCCAAACCCCTTCCTAGCTCGCCTGGGTTCCCCCAAATAACAGCAGGGCCGCAGCTGCCCCAAGGGTCTGGGCCAATCCAGCCTTTCAAGTAGCCATAATAGCGATGAGAGCCCTGTCCGAGAGCACAGCCCTTCACAGCTCTGTTTCCTCACTGGTTCTGCAACTCCCTGTGGAGAGCCGGTAGTATTTCCTCTGTGGAGGCTTGAGATCCAGAGAGAGGAAGGTCTCCCAGTGAGCCAGTGCGAGACTTGGTACCCGAGCTCAAGCCTTCTGAGACAACGTGTCCCGTACCTTTTTCTTTTTTTAAAGTTTATATACAACTTTCTTTATAAAGGTTGGGTAGTCCTGCAACATACAGGACTTTGCCCAGATTTCAACTACAGAACAGCCCAGGAGTTAGGCCCTCCCCGGCGTTCTGGCTCTCCTGTGTTCAGCCTTACCTCCATCAGCACACTTGCCTCCTCAGAAACTGCCTTTTTCTCTAGGAGCAGAGGAAGCAATAGGAAAGCAGTGGCTTGGCCACTAGCAATGGCCTGTGATCTAGCATCCTGGACTTCACTGGTCTAGTTGGTTGAGCGTAACCATGGGAGTCAGGAGGTAGCCACCATTTCTTGAGCACTTACCATGGCCATGCCTTGTGTCAAGTGCTTTATCTCATTGAATCCCCCCAACCCTTAGAAGCAGTTCTTGTTAACCCCACTGGGATGTGGGAGTCTACCAGACAAGGAAGGTTTCCAGAGTGACCTGAATTGGTGGGGTTGGGGTGGTCAGGAAAGAGTGTGAAGGAGCCATGAGGCCCTATTACCTTAGCTGTGTCCTGGTTTAAAAGTAAAAATACAGTTCATTGTCTTTTCCTCCTTGTTATCTCCGTAAGATGGCTTCATTGTTGAAAACTTAGTGAAAAGAAGAAAGCGAAAAATCACCTGTACTCTGACTCCTCAGAAAAGACTGTTGTCAAGTTATATTTTGTTTATATCCTTCCAGACGTATTTCTGTGTATGTAGGGGTATGTGATGATTTGAAAAGAATCGAGACCGTATTGTATGTACAGTTTTAGAATCCATTTCTTTTCCTTACTGGTATAGTGTGACTGTTTCCTAGTGTCAGTCCATATTCTTCTACTGAATTAATCATCCTGCCAGATCTGGGAAGTCGGGGAGTGTCCAGACCAGCAGGAACTGGATCCTTCGCCCCGCCGTGGCCTCAGGGCTGGGTCGGATGGTTATCGGGGAGGGTTGCTGCTGGAACCAGTGACTGTGACCTGAGTGTGCCGCGGGCAGGCAGGAACCTGGTGGGGTGGGGAGCCTCCTGCTCTCACACAGTCTCCTCTCAGGTCTCTCCGAGGACACAGATTGACACTGGAAAGTTCTGCCCTGTTTCCTGCTTCAATTTTATTGCCTTGACAAATGCTGTCCCTCTTTCAGGCTGCTGATTTTCTTCATGCAGAGCGGTCTTTGCTTGTCTGCTCACGAATGAAGATTTGTATCAGTGGTTACCAGACCTGGTCTCTTGGCAGAAGCACCTGACAAGTCTATTAAAAACACAGATTCCTGGGCTGCGTGGGTGGCGCAGTTGGTTAGGTGTCCGGCTCTTGGTTTTGGCTCAGGTCTCGATCTCGGGGTTATGAGATCGAGCCCCGTGTGGGGCTCTGTGCTCAGCATGGAGTCTGCTTAAGACTCCCTCTCCCTCTGCCTCTCACCCTTGCTCTATCTCTCTCTCCCTCAAAATAAATAAATAAATCTTAAAAAGAAAACAACCCATAGATTCCTAGGATCTTGATAAGTCTGGGGAGGAGCCTGAGAGTCTGTCATTGTAAGAAGCCACGGAAGTATGTTGATGATCAGCCAGGTTTGGAAGCTGTGGATTCAGTCAGCTTCGGTAGCCAGTGTGAACTCCCTTCACATGAAGGTCTTTGCTAAGTTTACCTCAGTTCATTGCCTTTTCCCCAAGCCTGGCAAGTAGCCCTTGGCCTTCAGGAGGGCGCTTTGCTCTGATAGAACCAGCCGAAAGTGGTGCCTAGCTGCTGGCTTACTGAGCACAAACATTTAAAGGGAGCGAAATTTCCAGAATCTCTGGAATTCTGAGGAGACAAAATTGTTTTCCGTCCAGGGGGAGTGCTGTAGGTATACTTCGAGGTTTATGTATTGTGTGTGTGTGTGTGTGTGTGTGTGTACACGGGAACAACGCCTTGTCCCCCAGTAAGAGGCACATTCAAGTAACATTATTAGTTGTCACACGCTGCCTTCTAAGGAAGTGTTCTGGCTTCAGGAGAGCGGAGTATGTAAACCGGGCCTAGAACCCAACTCTTCCAGAGATGACAAATGCGTTTTCTGTAGAACGGATGCCAGGCTGCTGCTTGGCGTGTGGGGCAGCGAGAAGCCAGGCCCTGAACTGGAGGCTGGGATCTGGCCCCGCCAGCTGCCCCTGGCTGGCCGTGCGGCTCAGAGCCTGGGCCAGGCCCTGGGCTTGGCCGGGAAGCCCCTCCAACAACTTCTCAGGGGCCCATCATTGCTGGCCCAGCATTTACTGGCTTTCCTGTCATTTGGGGTCTGTTTGCTTGGGAGCATTTAGAAATTCTCAGTTTCTGGCCTGTCAAGAGTCCTTTTGCCTTGTTTCCAATTCCGCTCAATTTTTTATTTTTGTTTTATTTTTATTGTTTTATTTTTTTAAAAAGATTTTATTTTTTTATTTGACAGAGCAAGAGAGTGCAAGCAGGGGGAGCAGCAGAGGGAGAGGGAGAAGCAGGCTTCCCGCTGAGCAAGGAGCCCGATGTGGGGCTTGATCCCAGGACCCTGAGCTGAAGGCAGATGCTTAACTGACTAAGTGGCCCAGGCGCCGCTCCGCTCTATTTTTTTAAAACCCTTTTTATTATGAAATATAACACACAGAAAAGTGTCCCCCCAAATGACATGCGGTTGAGTGACTCATCACAAAGCATTATACCTGTGTAACTTTCATGGGGTGGAGGTGGGGGGCGGTCAAGATTGCCAATATCCAGAAACCTCATGTTCGACATGCAGATTTTTTCTTTATCATTCAGTTCAAAATAGTTTCTGATTTTCATAGTCCTATTTTCTCAAGTCTTTAGGTGATTTGGACGTGTGTTTCTTAATTTCCAGATAGTGGGGGTTTTCTGGTAATATTTTTATTCTTTGTTTCATATTTTGGTCAGGGAATATACTCTGCATCCTTTCGGTCCTCTGATGGCCCAGGATACAGTCAGTTTTTATAAATGTTCTGTGTGTACTTGAAAAGCTCCGCAGTTGTTGGGCGTAGCGTCCTTTGTGTCAGGTTTTGGTCGAATTTGCTAATTATGTTGTTCCAATGTTCCATATCCTTGCTGATCTCCCCCCACCCCGCACCCCCAAATTGTTCTATGAGTTACCAAGAGAGGTGTGTTAAAATTCCTCCTGTGGTTGTACATTTGTCTCTTTGTCATTAGAGTTGTCTTACTTTTATATATTTTGAAGCAATAGTAAGAGCATACAAGTTTAGAACTATTATCTTAGTAGTGAATTGAAACTTTTATTATTATGAAGCTTTCTCTTTATTTCTAGTGCAGAGAAAGTCTACTTTTCCTGATGTTAACGTAGCTACCCAGCCTTCTTTTGGTTAACAATGCATTGCCTGGCGTATCTTTTTCCATCTTATTTCCGTCAGTCTTTCTGTTTCTTTATGTTCCAGGTGTGCTGCGTCTCTTACAAACGGCAGGCACAGAGTTGTTATTTTGCTTCTTGGTGCAGACCTAGGATGATCTCTTCCTTCAAAAAGACATTTGCTTTGGGTGCCTGGGTGGCTCAGTCGGATAAGCGTCTGCCTTTGGCTCAGGTCGTGATTCCGGGGTCCTGGGATCAAGCCCCACATTGTCAGGCTCCTTGGTCAGTGGGAAGCCTGCTTCTCCTTCTCCCCCCCCCCCCACGCTCCTTCTCTCTCTTCTCTCAAATAGATAAATAAATAAAATCTTTTTTTAAAAAAGCTATTTGCTTCTGTCAGGTGCTTGAGGTCACCAACGATCTGGGATAATTCTGATGTTGGGGATTGGGATTATCTGAGGTTGAGCTGCGGTCTCTTGAACTGCATCTCATCACGGCTCATGTATTCCTGAGGAGCAACCCTTTAGGGTTCTGACCCAAAAGGTCAGGGCTCAGAAGGATCCCACTCTTGACCGGCCCTGGTCTCCCACTCCTGCTCCTCTTGCCCTGTGAGGCAGACAGAAACTCTGCTCAGCCTCTCAGCTTCTCCGTCATCTCTCTGGAATTTGAAAACACCCCAAGGAGAGAATTAGCCCAGGAAAACATTAAACTTCATTCCACGGACCTCCCTCCCCCCAGAGCCTGCTCTGTAGTTCCTCTCTGTCTTGTATCTCCAAAAAGCTGCTTTTAATATTTTGTCCAGCTCTTCTAGATTTCTTCTGTGGGCCTGTCATCCCAGAAATAGAAGTCCCCTACCTGTGTTTTCTAATTTTTCTGAGTCGTTTTTACTCTTTTCATCTCCTCTCCTTTCCTCCCTCCCTCCCTTCCTTCCGCCCTTCCATCCTTCCTTCCCTTTTCCTTCCCTCCATCCTGCCTTTCGTCCTGTCAGTGGGAGTGCCTATTCTTTGCCAGGCCCTCCACATACGTACGTTAGTTCTCAGTTTTACAAGAACCCTCCCAGAACTGTATGAGTCTTCTTTCCATTGTACAGATGAGGAGACGAAGATGTAGTGATTCAGTATTATCAGTGGCAGACCCAGGATCCAAGCCAGGTCTTACGGACTCCAAAACCCACGCTTTGCTCATAGTTCTTTCTGGGCTCCCTCCCTCGTGTTTTCTGTATTAGACTTGTTCTGCTGGAAAACTGTGATAGTGAAAAAAATGACACACTGTAAGACATAATGAAAATAAATCACTGACTTCATGGTGTGGCTTAAAGCCATCAGCAAGGATGTAACAGGTGCTCATTATTACAACATAGCATATTTAACTATGAAGAAGAAGTCTGTAATATGAATTAGGTAAGCGTGGAGAATCATTTATAAAATGTGGTGAAACTGACAATTTTGGAATTAAAGTCATAATAAAATCTAAAGGAACATCATGAAAGGGAAGGATAGGGTGAATTTTCTATATATTGTGGTATTGTACACAAATGTGTGTAAAAGAAAACCATTTGCTCTGCGGGGGAAGCATTTTCATGAACGTGCTGGGCTGTCTGTGGGTTACTGTGAGACAATTCCAGATTTTACAGTTGAATTGGTAATGAGTACGGTTTGAATGTATCGCAATTCTTTAGGGAGAACAATCAAGGACCTCACAAATGGAAGGCCTTTTCTTTCCTTAGTCATAATACAGTGATTTATCTTAGAACTGTGTTTTCTTAACAATTTTAAAAATTGAAAAATTGTCCCAGCATTGAGCTCAGGTTTATGTCACCTGGCTTTGGAGGGCAATAGGGGTCTATATTAATTATATATTGCTTCATAACAAAGTACCCCAATACCTATTGGCTTAAAAACCCCCCGAACATTCAGTATCTCCTGGTTTCTGTGAGTCAGGAATTTGGGAATGGCTTTGCTGGGTGGTTTTTGCTCAGGGTCTCTGCGGCCAAGAGGTTAGCCGACGTATGCTGGCGAGAGCAATCTATTCCTGGAAGGAAAAACAGCTTGGGGAGCCACATTTAATATCAGGTTGCACAGGAAGTGGAGAGTCAGAAGAGAGGAGTCGTAACGACCCGTCATCGTCTCTATTTCACCACTGCAGCCCCCTGCCCCCTGGGCTCTGCAGGCCTCCTTCCACCAGCAGGCACCAGCATAAGCCAGGCTGTTTCTCCAAAGGGAACTCAACATTCTCCGTCTTCGAAAGAACAGTCTCTTGAAAGGCTCCACAGGGCTGCATCCCCAGAGCTGGATGGCTCCCATTTCTCCAACACCCCTGCAGCCTGCCATTTCTCCTTTAGAGGGCAGAAAGTGAGATCGGTAAACACGCATACCCCTCTCTGAGCCTTGGTCAGGCTGCCCTGTGGGTCAGGCAGCCCAGGATCACAGAGACAGGGGTGCCTGGTAGCTGCTTGGCTCCCTCCCACTCTCCTGCACACACAGCTTGGGGTACAGACTCGTCCCCACAAATGGAGGGGAAATCTGTGAGTGTTGGTGGCTGGCCAGGCTCCAGGGAGACCCAGCCTCCGTTGTACATTTGTCCTGACATCATCCCCCTTCCTGTGGCTTTCAACACATGATAGCTCTAAATGGGGAGTTGCTTTTGAGGCGAACTGGGTTTTGAGATGACTGCTGCTTCATGCCAGCCGGGCAATTCCCTTGTAGATGTATTCTCTGCATACCCCAGGGCTCCACGAGGTCCCTCAAGGACATGTTCCTGCTGATCCCTGAGCCCAGCTATGGTGTGCAGCCCCCATCTTCTTGCTTTGAGTTCTGAGTACGCCCCTCCCTGGCCGTGTCCTGAGAGTCATCGTTCACCTTCCTGTGGTCCTCTCCAGGGTAAGGTCTGCCAGACTGAGTTTCTTGAGCTGGCTTCCATGCCCTTTTTTTCTACGGGGCCTGGTGAGTGTGAATCCCCCTAAGTACTGTGCGAGCAGAATCTGGGTTCAGTGCCTTCTCTGTGCCTTCTGAAGCTCACTCTTACCCAGTATGTTTCCTGTCACATGTGGCCCTATCTCTCCTCCCTTTGTCTCTGGGCCCTGACTCCCACATACTTCTGCAGCCTCTCTGGGTCCCCATCACCACCTCCCTTCGCAGACGGAGTGCCCAAATGCAGCTGCATGGGAATTGAGGGCTGTGCCCTCTCCAGGGCCCCTGAATAACCCAATGAGAATGGCTCCAGGCCCTTGAGCCTGGACGTTCCTGGGCACTCTCATAGACCACTCCCTGGCCCTGGGCAGAACGTGGGGATAATGACAAGATCGGAGATTCAAGGGGCAGGTGAGGGGCTTGGTTACTTAGATCAGCTGAAGGCCCCAGGTTGACTTCCTCTTTACCCAGTGGTTTCTTTCTTTAGACTTGGAGACATTTCTTTGAGCCTGCCCTCTTTGTGGCTTCCCTTGGCTTCTGAGCAAAGCTGTGGCTCCTGGTGCTGTGCCTGACGGCTCTCTCTGCTCCTGAGCCCCAGGGTTGCACTGGCAGATGCAGTGGTGCACAGGCGTGGCTCTGGAAGACCGGCTCGGTGTATAGGCCAGAGTGCTGGCGTTGGGGCAGCATTCGGGTCTCTCATTTGGGGATGCCTTACCCGGGTTGCTCGGCCTAGGGCAAGTCCCCTTCCATATCTGGGCATGACTGTTCTGGCTTCCAGTTGAGGAGTTTGGGCAAGATGACTTCAGGGCCCTTGAGACACATTCATTCGATGGAATGGGCCAAGGGGGGGAGGCAGAAGGGACAGCCGTGGCCAAGCAGGGTAGGGGTAGGGTCTCATTCTTCATTTTGCCCTTACCTGTGAGCCCACAGATGGGCTGGGGGAGGGTGTGTCCCTCACTGGGCCTGAGTCTGGTCTGCTGGGCTTGGTTTCTCTGCTGTACCTGGGTAGAGGGCACGATGGTTCTCCCCGAGGAGGCCTGCATGGCAAGGCCTGCAAGGGGAGCCGGCAGACTCCTCTGATTTCCGAGTCAGTCTTTGCTCCAGGCCCATCCTGTGCTCCAGCTCCACTTTTTGGCCTTGTCTATGCTCCTGCCCTAGTCATTGGGCTGTGGGTTTCCTGCGGGTGGGCACCTGGCCATTCAGATCTGTCCTTCCAGACTCAGGGCCCCATGCAGGTGCCTGGCTAATGTTTGTCGAGTAGAACTAGCAACCATTTGTGCTAGGAGATGCCTCCCTCCTGATTTCTTTTTTCTTTTTTCTTTTCAAATTAACATATAATGTGTTATTGGTTTCAGAGGTAGAGGTCACTGATTCATCAGTCTTATATAATACCCAGTGCTCATTACACCACACGCCCTCCTTAATGTCCAGCACCCAGTTACTCCATCCCCCACCCCCTCCCTTCCAACAACCCTGTTTGTTTCCTACGATTAAGAGTCTCTTATAGTTTGTCTCCCTCTCTGATTTCATCTTGTTTTATTTTTTCCTCTCTTCCCCAACGATCCTCTGTTTTGTTTCTTAAATTCCACATATCAGTGAGATCATAGGATAATTGTCTTTCTCTGATTGACTTTTTTCACTTAGCCTAACACCCTCTAGTTCCACCCACGTTGTTACAAATGGCAAGATTTCATATTTTTTGATGGCTGAGTAGTATTCCATTCTATGTATATATACCACATCTTCTTTATCCATTCATCTGTTGATGGACGTCTGGGCTCTTTCCATAGTTTGGCTATTGTGGACATTGCTGCTATAAACATTGGGGTGCAGGTACCCCTTCGGATCACTACATTTATATTTTTGGGGTCAATACCCAGTAGTGCAGTTGCTGGATCGTAGGGTAGCTCTATTTTTAACTTTTTGAGGAAACTCCATACTGTTTTCCAGAGGGCTGCATGAATTTGCATTCCCAACAGTGTGGGAGGGTTCCCCTTTCTCCGCATCCTCGCCAACATCTGTCGTTTCCTGACTTGTTACTTTCAGCCATTCTGACTGGTGGGAGGTGGTATCTCATCGTGGTTTTGATTTGTATTTCCCTGTCCATCCTGATTTCTGTGAATGGGCCGTCGGGTAGGTGATGGTGTTGTGCAGCTCAGGGGTTCCCACAGCTTTGGAAAGCCAAATATGTTCTGGCCAAAGCTGCCTTTGCACTGGTAATAGTTTCAGAAAAAATGTTTTGGGGTTAAACACAATCGCCTTTGGGTTCATGAGATTGGATCTGTGACTGCTGGCCATTTCTGTCTGTTTCAAACCCTTCTCCTAGCCCACACTGGATCTGGCACAGTTTTTGTAGATTTCTCATCTCTAGAGGGCCCCAAAGTGGTAATGGCTCAGATCTTGAGCTAATAATGCCACAGATTGTCTTGGCGCCTTTCCTGCAAGGACCTCCTCACCCTCCAGCATTATCTGATCCACACACAGCTTGGCAAGTGCAGTAGCCTCTGTTATTAGCCCCCCTCGCGGCTGGGGGGACAATCTGGCTCTGAGAGCAAGGACAGTAGTTGGGGCTGGAACTGGTACAGGCCTCCGTGCTTCTGAGATCTATGCCCTGGGCGGGAGAGCAGCAGGAATTTCTGCTGGGTGAAGAGCTGGACAAGGGTTTTCTGGAGTCTGAATTGCCTGGGTTTGCAGTTTAAACACCCCCAAAGTGCAAGGAGCAAGTGGTTTCCAGGTCCCAGGAGTTGGGGGACTGCTCAGAATTTCCCTCCTTTCTATTCTCTGAACCTGCCTGGCCTCCCTCCAGCCAGCAGCAAAGCACAAGCCCAGCCACAGTCCCAGTTTCACTGGGAATGTCCAGAGATAAATAGTTGGGATGATGAGAGGACATCTCACTGTGCCATGGGGAGCAGTGGAAGGACTTCAGACTTGAGATCTAGAGGAGAGAACCTGTAGACTGACAGCAGAACCATTTCTGGGTAATAAAAGGTACTGAGAGGCCACTTCTGGCTCAATATATGATGGAGCATTGAATAGTCAGAGTTATTGCAAAAGAAAAAGGGCCCCCATTGCAGGAAGTGAGCTCCCCATCACCAGAGGTGATCAAGCAGAGGCTGATGACTGTAAGATAGGGTTGTCATGGATGCAAGGGCTTTCTGGTTGCTGTGTGGGGTTGCTTCAGCTTGGAAGGCCCTCCCCCATCCTCCTTGCCTCCCCAGTACATGTCTACCAGGTGGATTGAGTTCACTGGTTTCTTGAGTTCCAGGAAGAGTCCACTGGACTGAGGAAAAATTTTCAACATGTCATTGAGGAAGAAGAGTATGATCCTTCTCTCTTCTGTCCATGCTGAAGGGCCACTGGGCATCTGTGAGGATGACTTGATGTTTTGTTTTGTTTTATATCACCTTTAAAAAAATTAGAAAAGCCAGGGGAAAAACTAACTCCTCATTCTTCACCTGCTTTCCAGCCCTGGCCCTTCCGTTATGTTCCCCCCCCCCCCCCCCCCCCCGCTTCCCTTTTTTTTTCATTTCCTCTTCATATTTTTAATTTAATTTTAATTTTTTATTTTTTAAAAAGATTTTACTTATTTATTGGACAGAGAGACAGCAAAAGAGGGAACACAAGCAGGGGGAGTGGGAGAGGGAGAAGCAGACTCTCCCCTGAGCAGGTTGAGGGGCTGGATCCCAGGACCCCGGGATCACGACCCGAGCCGAAGGCAGACGCTTAACAACTGAGCGAACCAGGCGCCTCTAATTTTTACTTTTTAAAAGATTTTATTTATAAATAAAGTGAGAGTGAGGGTGGGGAGGGGCAGAGGGAGAGGGAGAGAGAATCTCAAGCAGACTCCCCACTGAGCATGGAGCCCTACTTGGGGCTTCATCTCGTGACCACAAGATCATGACCTGAACGGAAATCTAGAGTCCGTTGCTTAACTGACTGAGCCACCAGGCACCCCACTTCTTATTTTTAATTATAGCAGCGCTATAGTTCATTTAATTTGTATTGTTGAAACAACAATAGTGATAGATTTAAATTCCTCTTGACTTCCCTCTCTCCAATTCTAGAGGCTATCCCTGGTTTTTCATTTGGCATCCTTTCAGAACACACACACACACACACACACACACACACACACGCAGAAATGTATGTCATCTGCATTGTTCTGCAGTTTGTTTGTTTCCCTTAAAAACTTATCACAACAATGTTCCCCCTGCCAGGACATACAGAGTTCCCTCATTTTTTTGGTAACAGCTTCTACTATTCCAAGCACAGCTAGAGATGGCTTATTTCACCATTTTCATACTGATGGCCCGTTCAGGTGTTTCCAGTTTGTCCTTATTTTAAACAGTGCTGGAGGGCCCTTTTTGTGGTGTGCGTTTTTTGTCTGTGATAGTGACCTGGAAGTCGAATCGCCAGGTTGAAGGACATGCACAACTGAATTTTAATAGATATTGCCAGAAATTACCCTCCATTCCACTTCCTCCCACAGGGTAAGAGAGTACCTGTTTTCTCACATTTTTAACCAACATTTGACATTATCCATCTCTCTTTTTAAAGATTTTATTTTATTATTATTGTTTTTTAAGTGGTGTGGAGCCCAAAGCAGGGCTGGAACTCAGTGGCCCTGGGGGTCAAGACCTGAGCTGAGATCAAGAATCAGACGTCCCATCCAGGCTCCCCCTAAAGATTTTACTTTTAAGTAATGGCTACATCCAACATGGGGCTTGAACTTACAACCCTGAGATCAGGAGTTGCGCGCTCAACCGACTGAGCCAGCCAGGTGCCCCAACATTATCTGTCTTTCAAACGATCTGCCAAGCAGATTGATGGAAAATGGCATTTTATGGTTAATTTGCATGTCCCAGATCTCTGTGAGGTCGAGCGTCTTCTCGTACATTTATTGGCTGTTTCGTCTTCTCTGAATTTCCAGTTTATGACCTTTGTCTATTTTTCTTTTGTGTTGTCTCATAACCTTGTTTATGATCTCTTTAACTGTAATGGACATTTAAGTCAGAGTTGTCTATCTTTTCCCTTTGTGCCTCTGTATTTTGTGTCTTGCTAAGAAGGCCTTTTCCAAGCTTATAAACATGCTCAGAGGCCCTTCAACACGCTCAAGTCCGGGCCTCCTCGGCCTTTAATGCGCCTGTGCCTCCCTGGGGATCTGCTTAAAGTGGAGATTCTGATTCAGTGTGCCTGGGGGGGGGCCTGCGATTCTGTATGCCCGCGGTCGGGTTTTCTTCAGGGAGGTCAGCATTCCTGCAACGGTGGAGGGTGGTAGGATCTGGTGGTAGGATTTGAAGGATCTCTCTGCCCACACCTGATCTCTTTTCTTTTGCTTTCCCCCCAAATCATTTGTTCCTGGTCCTTGTGTTGTTATTGCCTTTCCAGAACACAGCTAGCTGTCTGTCATAGTGGAGGGGCTGCCCTGACCTCCCCCTCGACCCCCTGACCCCCATGGACTCCTGACCAAGGCCCAGGATCCTTCACTCTTCAATCTGGGCTCATCTTGATGTGGATGCAACAACTTTTCCAGATGTCCAACAGAGAGAGCTCTCCAGCGTTAACCTGGGCTGCCTTGTAGAGTAGTGAGCTCCCCATTAGCAGGGGGGTGTAAGCCCAGGGTGGAGAGCCACTGCTGGCGGTATCGCAGAAGGGACTCTCGATATTGTGAGAAGGCTGAACTAAGTGGCTTCTGAGCTCCCTTTCAACCCAGAGACTGTATGGATCTTTGAATCCCTTCACATGAACAAAAGAGCATTCTCATTACTGCTACCCCATCTTTCACCCAACAAGGAGATGAGGTGAAGTTGCTTCTGTTGTTGTTTCCTTAGGTCAGCTGAAGCTGTCGATCGATGCCCAGGACCGGGTTCTGCTGCTCCACAGTGAGTATGGGGCCAGGCGATGAAGGTCCTATGTGCCACCCAGAGGATTTTACACTTAACTGTCCATTTATCCATTTGTTTGTCCTTCCACCCAGCACACACGTAATTACTGAGCTTCTGCCGTGGCTTTTGCTGCCCTGCCTGTCTCTCTAGCCTGCGTGGCTCTTGCTGTTAAACTCTCCCTGCATCCCTTTTTCTGTCCAGTTACGTGTTCCCCCTTGAGGCCATCATGCTTGCTCATGCCTCTGAGCCTCTGCCCCCACTGTTTCTTGTGCCTGGAGTCGCCTGCCTTCTTTTTGAATTCCTTTTGAAAAATAACCCTTCCTCTGATTTTGCAAGAAACAGGCCTGCCTTCATCATCACGAAGACTCAGGAAGGAAGGCTCATTTTGCTTCATTTTTTCCCCTCCAGGAATCACCCCCCTGACCTACCTGAGTATGTTGTTTCCCCTTCTGTGTCCTTATCACAGCCCTGAGAACACTGCATCACTCTGGGCTGTCCGGGGGGTGCAGTGAGGCCGCAGCCATGTCTGCTGCACCTGCGTGGGGGGGGGGGTAGGGGCAGGGAGACCCAGGGTTTCCTCAGGCCGGCAGCCTGCCCCCTGTGACCACACCCTCGAGAGGAAGGATGCACACAGGAATGGTAGCTAGGACACCAGGCAGCGTAGACCAGCAGGCGCCTGGGGTCCTCCGGTCCTGGCCTTGGGGGGCCCAAGGTGACGTTCCCAAGGACCAGTAGAGGGGGGTTCTTTGTGGGCCAGAGCCTGACTCCAGCTGTGCAAACAGAGTTTGCAAAAGGCATCTTGGCCTCCACCACTTCATTTGTCCAGCACAGTTTGCTTTGGCTTCCCCCCAGTCTTAGGGCTCTTCATCCCTTCCAGCCTGTTCTCTCCCTCTCCTTTGGCTTCACAGGCTTCAGGCCTCAGCCTACGGGAGCCCCGTCCAAGCCAAACCCTAGGGCTCAATCCACACTGAACAGAAAAGAAAATAGCAAAGAGGCTCTGCTTCTGTCTTATTTCTGCAGACCTCAGGCAAACGGGCGGTGTGTACGTTCAGGACCTGGCCTGTGCCTCACCAGCCACCTATCCCTTGCCTTTATTTATTATTATTTTTTCTCTAGCAAACCTTCCTTGAGCAGTTACTTGCTTGCCAGGCCTTCTACTCAGCACTTTAGACACATTATCTCATTTACCCAGCACACCTACCATGTGAAGTGGATGTTGTGATCCCTAACCCATTATTATCACTCCTCCATTGAAAAATTGCAAATTCAGTTGCAGAGAGACGAAGCCGCTTGCTCAAGCTCTTGTCTAGTAAGTGGGGAGCTGGCATTTGTGCTGGTCTGCGGACCCAGGGCCCTGGGCCCGTCTCTGGACCCAGGCTTTTGCCTCCTGTACTATCCCATCCAGCAGCCCCAGCACAACCGATGGGGCAGGGTAAGTTCTCTAGCCTGGCCCCTCCGTCCCAGGAGGCAGTCTTGTGTGGAGGAAGGAGCACTGGACTGGGAGTCAGGAGATACGGATCCAAACCCTGCTCTGATGGCATTCGCATCGCTCTGATTGCTCTGTGACTTTGGGCAGGTTTCTTACTATCTCTGGGTCCCCCTATAGTCTCATCTTTCCCGTTAAGTAAGGGGTTAAACTCGATAAATTTGATGTTCTTTTGCAGCTATAAGATTCAAAGCATCGATGACTACTGCAGGGTCTCAGTGAGGGTCCCGCCTGCGTGTGGGAGATGGTGGGGATGGACTAGACCAGAGGGGGTTCATAGCCAATGGCTGTTACACACATTAGGGGCTAGTGATAATCCTTCCCATGCATGCACCCACCCCAACATTTTCATTCTCTCTTTAGTTATAGAAGGCAAAGCCCTGATGAGCAGAGAGCCTGGCATCTGTGACCCTTACGTGAAGGTATATGATGAGCTGGACGGAGCGGGGGGTGTGGGTGGGGTGGGGGGCAGTGAGGAGTCGTGTCACTAGACCGTGTCCCCAGGTCTCAGCACATCTGTGGGCCTGGGGCCATTCGAGGTGGCAGGGACCACCTCATTATTTGGCCAGTAGGCATTTATTAGGTCCGGTGATGAGGTGCTGCGCTAGGATAGGCCCTCCCCTTAGCCCAGGTTGGTTCCTAAGTCTTCCTGCAAGAGCTGGAATCTTAGGGCTGACCTTGGTCATCTGTACAGGTGAGCACCGTGAACGTGTGGGTGATGGAAGTCCACAGATAACCCCAAGTCCTCTAATGAAAAGCAAAATTTTCACCCCTCTCCCTGACAAAACCAGAAGCAACACGGCCAGGTTTGGGTGGTGGATGCAAGGGAGTGTCTCTGAGGCCTAGAAGATCCATCTGAGTTGGGCCCTTGCAGTGAAGACAGAGGCCCCAAAGGGCGGAGGGCCTACTTCCAGCCAGAACCAAAGGCCAGGCACCTCCCAGAGTGTGGCAGCTGGGACACACCCCTCCCTACTCTCCCCAAAGCCTCCAGGCTGGGCAGACAGCCTGTGGGCAAGGACTTGGTCAGGAGCAGGGCAGGAGCAGAGGCAGGGAAAGAACAGCTCGAGGGCGAGAACACGGATTTGGGGCCTTAGCAGAGGCTGACCCAGAGCTTCTGGTGAAGGGAGCACCGAGCAGCTGTGGGGACCTTAGGAGAGAGGCCGGTGCTGAGAGGAAGAGCAGAGATGGCTGAAGTACACCCCATCGACGGCTGGGCCTGTGGCTGCCTTGGCGATGTCACCCGCTGCGGGGCCCTGTCCAGGCTCCCTATCCCCTCATCTGACTCCAGCGCCTCGGCGGGGCTTCTGTCTGACTGAGGACTGCAGTCTGCCCTCTGCGGAGGCCGGTGTGAAGGACACGCCGGAAGCCTTTCACCTGGGGGTGGGCAGAGTCAGCTGCTGGGCTTCAGTGATTCCGTAGCCACGAGCCATCATCTCATGCTTACTTTTCTCCAATTCCAGATTTCTTTGATCCCTGAAGATAATCGACTGCGTCGCCAGAAGACGCAGACCGTCCCAGACTGCAGAGAGCCCGTCTTCCGTGAGCACTTCTTCTTGTAAGAGTCCGGGGCAACCGGGCACTTGAGGGGCGAGGGAAGGAGTGTTTATCTGGAAACTGCTCCGTTTGCCAAATCTAGAAGTAGATCTAAGCTGAAAAACAGTGACTTCTAAAGGATGTCTGTGTTTTCTCGTTCGCTTGTGTCCTTGCATCCCTGGCACCGGGCCCGGCAGCGAGGTCCATGGTGATAAGGTATCACTCGGCTGGTTGTCACAACCCAAGTGCCCAGCCTGGGGCTGGCAGGCCCTGACAAGTCGGTGGTTTTCCCACCGTGCCTCGGGCCAGGCCTTCTCTTTTAGTAGAAGAATTTTTCAAGCTGAGGGATCCCTCTGCCCTGTAAAACTTGCTACCCTCCCCGGGCCTCAGCTTCCATAGTTGTAAAATGGGCTCATGAGAGTACCAACCTCAGAGAGCTGACCTGTGAAAGAGACCGTGTAATGCAATGTCAGCTGATTATTATTATTATTATTATCATCATCATTATTTCTTCCGCCCTCCCTGAACTCTGGGGCCAATGGGAAGGAAATGGCCATTTGGTATTCTGTTAGTGAAAATTAAGAATTCTTTGTTTTTTTTCAAACTGATTTTGCTTATTGTAGAAAAATAGATCAGCAAAGAGAAGAAAGAGACATGCCTCAGCTTATTTCTTTTCAGGTCTTTCATTTGTGTGGGTGTGTAGATGTCTTGGGGTGTGTAGGTGTTTACAAAAATGGAATTGTTCTATAATATTATGCGGTAACCTCCCTTTTGTCCTGAGCAAGGTAAACTCTTTCACGTATGTGAATACTCACCCCCCGCTTTTGGCGCTTGAGTTTCTTTAATCAGCTCCTTATGGGCGTTCAGGTTATTTCTAAATTTTGCAACTGTGATGGACTCTGTGGGTCCAGCCTGGAGCTCGGCCCTGCTAACACCCTGACCGTCTGGTTTGCTTTGCAGTCCCGTCCAAGAGGAAGATGAACAGAAGCGCCTTCTGGTCACCGTGTGGAATAGGGCGGGGGACTCCAGGTGAGGGGAAGCGCTGAGCTGGACGGGACAGCCTGCTCTTGGCCCCCAGGTGGCAGCCAGGCGGCCAGCAGGCAGCAGGGACGCAGTTAATGCTCTTTGGATGAATGAGTAGTAGTAGCAACGCTAAATCTGAGAGGCTGCAGCTCCCCCGAGTCCCCGTCACTCCAGATGACGACGCGATGCCGAGGACCATGTTATCGAGCATTGGCTGCGCCCTGGGTGTCAACAAAGCACTGTGTTGGCCCCAGGGGACGCCAGGTAGCCTGCCTGTGGATTCTGCTCTCAAGGTGCCTGCTTGCAGGAGGGGACACCACTTGCTGCTTAGACACAGATTATAGTAACAATATACACAGGCTCAGTTCCACAGGAGTAGAAGCTTCTAGAAAAATAGGCCCATTTCTTTCTTAGTCATCACTGTACCCAATGCCTAACACACAGATGTTCTGTAAATATTGTTTGAATGAATAAAAGACTGAATGAGTAATAAGAACAGGAAGTATGGGAAGAGGGAAGTTCCTCGTGGGCTGAGGTGATCAAGGAAGGCTTCAGGGAAGAAATGATTTGTGAACTTGGGGCAGAGATCAGGAATAGGACAAGGAGAGAAGGTTTTGCGTGAGCCAAGGCCGGAGGCAGGACTGTGGATGCTGGGCTCAGGCTACCGCGAGGCCAGTGCAGAGCTTTTCTGGGCGAGATGCCGAACAGACCACTCTTGCATGCTGCCTGGGACACGGGAGGCCGGCTGTGGTCCTTAGCATGGGGTTTAGTACAGCCCAGGGGAGGAGTGCTGGGTGAGGGGGAAAATCGGCTGCCCAGCAGAGGGGGAAAGAGCAACTAGACTGAGTGCCATGGCCTGCAGTGAGCAGCAGGGGCTCACGGACCTGGTGCAGCCGAAGGAACCTGGGGGACCCTATGGCTATGCATTTGTTGAGCCATCATAGAACCAGGTGGTAACTGCTCACCAGCTTAGACTGGGAAAATATTTTGGGGTTAATGCTTTTTAGTATCTCAAATGCTATAGCTGGTATGCTTTTTAAAATTGAGCCTTATTTAGCCTTCATAAGGAAGGATATTTCTTTTAATAGAGCATTTACTTTTTCTCATGGAACGGGGCTTATGGTGCTGTCGGCCTCATTCATTCAGCTGCCATTTCCTGGGTAGCAACGGCACAACATTGTTCTGGAGGCTGGGGACACATGGGGTCAATCAGAGACTCTCCTGCTCTCGAGAGGATCACTGATGGGGACTTGGAGGTATGGGTGAGGAGGAAGACATCATACTGGTAACAGGAGCGACTATTTACTGGGTGTTGACTACAAGCTAGGGGTTGACAGTGTGTTATCTCAATTAAATCTTAACTCTTAAGGGGAGTATGTTTTTGCCTAAGTTTTCAGAGGAGGAAATGGAAGGTAAGAAAGGGAATCACTTGCCCAAGGTCACATGGCCAGTAGGCAGTAGAGCTGGGGTGGGGACCCAGGCAATTAGACCCCAGAGTCTCACTCGCAACACTGTACTGCTTCCTGGAGTACAAGCAAAAGGACAGAAGAAAGAAGTATAGAGGGCAGAGCAGGGCAGGAGTGGGGAGGGGTCTCCAAACTCCCAGTGTTGCAGGACGGTCAAGTACAAAGTAGGGACTAGCTAGAGATAAGATGAAGAGGTTGGTGTAAGTCGAATCAGTAAATTCTGTAGGTGTTCTTTGGAGTGTGGGCTTCCTCCTAAGGCCAGTGGTTCTCAGTCCTGGATTTGCATCAGAATCCCCTGGGATGCTTGCAAAGAACACACGTTCCCAGGAGCCATGTCAGATGGATTCAGTCTGATCTTCGCAGGCAGAGCTGAGGGATCTCCATTTGTACAAGTTCTCGGGGGAACCTCGTGCCGCCAGCTTGGTATTTGGGAAGCTGGTGGTGGAGAGATACTGAGGGGTGTTGAGCAGAAGAGAGGCAGATTCGTGTTCTAGAGCTTGGTAGGGCTTTGGAAGCCTGGGGAGGAGCTAGGAAATCCTTGCGGTGATCTGTGAGAGAGATGCTTTAGGGACGGAGAGGAGGGAGACAGACTTAGGGCAGATTTAGGAGATTAGATTAGTGGTACTTAGTGGTGGATTGGCTATGAGAGCAGCAGGTGAAGTCAGGGGTCATTCCTGAGTATCAGGCGGTGTCCCCAGCCAAACCAGCATGCCCTGGAAGGGAAGGGAACCATCTTTGGGTCCCCTGAGATGGAGGGGCTGGAGAGCAGCCAGATGGGGGATGTGTAGGGGGAGCCTTGCTGACACAGAGCCCAGAGGGAGAGAGAGGTCCGTGCCAAGGTATGGATGTGGGAGCCATGACCACTAAGGTGATGGGTTAAGTGGCGAGTAGGGGCGACTGCCTGGGATGACAGTGAGGGACAAGGCTCAAGGGACAGAATCCCGTCTTGAGCAGAAAGCCTGAAGAAGACAGAAGAGGAGTGTCAGAGAGATGGAGGGCGTCTGGGGAGCCCATGGGATAGAGGCAAAGAGGGGAACAGGTGCCGGAGGTGGGCGCCACGCTGGGATTGCCATGGGGGTCTGCCCTCCTGTGAGACTAGGACGAGCCAGGCAGAGGGCATCCCGGTTTTTGGAAAGGCAAGTGAGGCCAGGGGGAAAGTGAGTCAGCGCCCAGCGGGGCAGTGTGACACAGGCCGTGTCTCCACTTGTTGCCTATTTTGGGAAAGTGAGATTCCTTATTAAACCAAACACAGTGGAACTCATGGTCATGGTCCCAACCCAAAGCTCGAGAGGGACAGAGCAGGCGCGGGCAGGCCCGCTCTGGAACAGAGGGCCCCTCCGAAGCTGCCAGCGCCACGGAGGCCCACCCGGCCACCGGGAGGCATAGTGCTGCTCATCTCGGAGACAGAAGGCCTCTGAGCCGGGGGAGGCAGACAGACAGAGCAATTGCAGGAAGCTTCTGCCCTGCGGAATGCTCTCAAATCTCATTGTGCTTCTCCAAAGGACGGACACGCAACTTAGCAACATCAAAGACCATTACAGAAGCAAGGAAACAAACATTTACTGAACTCTTCTCTGTGCCAGGCACTTTACATACTTTATCTCATTTAATCCTCATAGCAACCCTGGGAGGTAGGCATTATTACTGCATTACTTCTCCTCCCTTCGGAGAAGAAGAAACCGAGGCTTATAAAGGTGAAGGGACTTGTGTGAGGTTATTAAACACTGAATGTCCACTGTGTGTGGACATTGCATAGCACGTTCCATGCATCATCTAGTTTAATCCTCACAACGCTGTATGAATAGGTAATAGTATTGTCACTCTCTGACAGGTGAGGACACAGGGGCACAGAGAGGTTAAGTAACTTGTCCGAGCTAATGCAGCTAGGAGGTGGTGGAAACAGGATTCAAATCCAGGCAGCGTGGCGCCAAACCTGTGTAGTCGTAACCACATTATAGCGCAGTTGACCGTCCGCACGCAGGTGATAAATGACTCCAAAGCTATTGTCTTTCTGTGACACACTGTGCCAGTACACTTGCTCCTCGCGGCCTGGGCTGTTTCCCACGGCCTTTATAATGTGGTTTTACATAAATCATCCAGCTGAATGTGTGGCGGCTACATTTTGCAACTGATAGGAGATAAAAGGGAAGCCTCTGTTTCGTGACTTCTAGCGATCCTTCCAGCGATGGCTGTAAACTCACCTTAGGGGGATGAGATGGTCTACAAAGACGTTCTGGGGGAAATGCTGGGTGATGTCACCTCGTCATGGTGACAGAGTGGGTGCTGAGGGGAACCAGGCCTCAGGGCAGGAGATTTGACTTAACGCCAGCATCGCTGCGAGACCTTAGGTAGGTCCCTTCCCCACTCTGGGCCTCAGTTTTAACCGTGAAATGCAGTGAAAGACACTAAAATTTCTTTCAGCTTTCGGGTTCTGTGAATTTTCAAGAAATTATAGACATTTTCAAACATACGCCAAGATAGAGAATGTCATATAACAAGCCTTCATATATTCATTGTCTGGCTTCATCAATCAGCACTGTATGGCCAATCTTAGTCCATCCATGCCCCCTGTGCATTCTCCCCTCCCTCCTCCAGTGGATTATTTTAAAGCCAATCCCAGACATCATCGCATCTCCTCTATATCTCTTTCTCTAAAAGATGGCTTAAAAAGACAACCTCAATGCCATTATCATTCTTTTTTTTTTTTTTAAAGATTTTATTTATTTATTTGACAGAGATAGAGACAGCCAGCGAGAGAGGGAACACAAGCAGGGGGAGTGGGAGAGGAAGAAGCAGGCTCATAGCAGAGGAGCCTGATGTGGGACTCGATCCCATAATGCCGGGATCACGCCCTGAGCCAAAGGCAGATGCTTAACCGCCATGCCACCCAGGCGCCCCCCGCCATTATCATTCTTGACAATGAACGGTAACTCCTTAATATCGTTGGCTGTGGAACTCGGCTATTTAAGTTTTGTTTGAGGCTATGGTGAAGGCCACACTGAAGCTTCTAGTATCAATCATAGCACTTTGTGGCCAGAGAACAGTCTTAGCATTGTAATGTCACACACCACGCTAAAGGAAGAACAAAACACATATACGCTTGAAACACATCATCTTTCATGCGAAGAGTAGGAACATTTATGCAGAGTGTGCTTGCTGTGTGTCATACCCTGTCCTGGGCATTCTAAGTGTTCTGTCTCCTTTAATCTACTTCCCAAACAGGACCTCAGTGCCAAGCACAGTGCCATCATGTTAGAAAGCTTGTGACCAGACATGGGGAAAGACAAAAAAATGAATGGAAAAATATGTGTTCGATTTAAGCCATCAAAGTAAAAATAAATTGAGATTACATGCTGTAACCTTGCAACAGAAATAGTTTAAGGCCCCTGAGAGAGAATGAAAATGCATTCCCTGAAAATAATGCATTTTCGTTTTGTAGTGGGTCTCTTACCCTCTGCTCAAAAGGTAACTGAGCCAAGTACTATTCCCCATGAGTGTGCCATGAAGCCTTACTTCTGAGCCTTTGGTACTGGCTGTTCCCTCTGCCCAAAGTGCTCTTCCTCTTCCTCTGTCTGGCTTAGCTCTTCAGGCCTTCTTCCAGCATCTCAGCCCTCGAAGAGATTTCAACATTTGTTGCCTGCACTGTTCATCCGTCTGTCAATCTCAGCCTGTCAGTGATATCCCTTGTATTGCTGTCTTGAATTGCTATTTAAATTCCTGTTTGTCTTCTTTCCTTAATGCTGCGGCTCCTTGCCCAGTGCCTGCCAGCCAGCCACGGGCATGATGGATTCATCCATTTGTCAAGCCTTCACTGAGTGCACGGAGCCCTGAGCTCAGGGTTTAGCATTCAGAAGTCACCAAGGCTTGGCCCCTGAGACTTTGTGCTCGTGCAATTTTCAGGCAGTCTCTCGTGTGAGGACTAGTTCCCAAGTTTATAAGCTGACCCACCAGTACATTGCCGTACTCAGATTACGTGTAAAAGAAGTCTTTCTTCCTCCAAAGATTTTTCAAAAGCAGGCTTAAGGAGTAGCTAATTGAAGAACACTTAGACAGAGTTTCCTGCTTATGGACATTAATTGTGACAATTTACTTGGCCTGAATTAGCATGAAATCATTGGCAGCCCCTTAGCAGGAAGCAAAGCTCATGGGAGTCTATTAACCATTTAGCGTTCTCTAAGCCCCAGGGAATGAAAATTCCACTTATTGAAGAGCAGGGGAGAGAGGCAGCCTTTATTACAGCTAAAGCATCATGCTTGGAGATTTAGAAAGTTACAGCCATACCCAGTGTGATAGGAAAGCTTGCAACAAGGAAGTGTGAGCACCTGGATACCAGCTGGGTTGCCCCTGAATGCATTGACAAACAAAATTAAATTGGTGGTGAGGACTTTGGTGAAGTCTTGACAAGGCTTTGCTGGAATGGCAACTCAGATCAGCGTCTCGTGATGGTCAGTGTGGCTGGTAGTGCTGACTTGGCCATTTCCCAGGAGGGAGGAGTGCTTGTTTCTGGGGGTGGGCTGGAGAGATGGATGTAGAAAGGTCGCTTTACTGGGGGTGAGCACACTGTCCTCTTCAGGTAGATTATTAGTACGGCCTTGTCTGATGGGAGGGGGCAAGGAAGAGGGGGAGCTGCGGTGCCCAGGCTGCAGGAAATGAGGGCAGGGAGAGGGAGCAGGGGCGGTAGCCAAGGGACAGAAGGTGGGCAGACATGCCCAGGTGCAGAGTGTGCCTCTGAGGGGCAGGTGCGCCAGTTCCCAGGATCAGTCCCCAGCATTCGGCCACCCCACCCCGCACTTGACTTGGCTGCCTGTGAGAAGCCAGTTTTGTTTTGCTTGGAACCGTCAGGTGGTAAGCTGCCACCCTTTCCGGAGAATGCAAACAATATGTATTTATAGTGACCTGGTCCACTGGTCCTTGACTGGGGCAGCACGGCGGGTGCCCTGCAGGAGTGCCAGGATAGCTTTCTCTGGACTTGTAGGTCTGGATCCCACCTTAGACTTACTGTGTCTGGTCCTTGGGAGCAGGCTCTGGGGCACAGGACTTGGGTGGGCTATTCAGGGGGTTCTGTGGTGCCCCCTCAGCTAGAGCCCCTGAACCTCACTCAGGCTGCCCGAGACCAGGTTCTGGGGAGGAACATCTTCGGGGAGTTCACTACCCGTCTGGGCAGCTCAGTCCATCTTTGGCTTTGTTCTTGTGTCTTCTACAGTTTTTGCTCAATCCCTCCTCTATGTGGGTCCCTCAGATGTTGAAGGATTATGCTTCCATCTAAATACTCATGTTGTATCTCGATTAACAGCTATTAAACCAGTCTCTGGGACAGTCTGAGTTGGGGATGTGCTAAGAAAAAGGAGAACAGAAAAATGGAAAAAGCAGCTTTAGTGCTAGGATAGAGAAAGCTATGGTAGAATAGAAGTATTTTCAAATACTTTTATACTGTTTTTCTTTTCTGATTACAAAAGTAGTACTTGTTCCCTGTGAAAATTTGGAAACACTGAAAACCCAAAGAAGAAAACAAAAACCCCTCTAATCCCATCTACTGGAGACAACCATTGTTAATATTTTTTGTGGGCATCTTTCTCATGAAACTACAGATTTGTAAACTTCCTTTTCTCTCCCAGTGACAAGATTATTTTTTGAATTCCATTAACATTAGCCTATGCCATCATTCCTGAAAGCTGCCTTGTATCAGTCAGTCCCCGATTGGATGTTGGGACTCAATGGTGATCAGTCTTCTGGAACTTTGAATTACTCTTAGCTACGGAGGATCTGACTGAACTCAGCCTCTTGCTGCAGTGTGACCCCCCACAAGGTCTGACCCTGACTCATGTCTACTTGTCCAGGTCAAGTTAGTCTCAGCAATTTTTGTGTTGATTGGGACCTTGATCTGAATGTCTTCAGGAACTGCAAAGGTCCTGCCTGTACCTGAGAAAAGCTTCCTGAACTTGAGGTCCCATAACTTTTCTGTAGAGCGTCAACCCGCTGAAATGCATGCTGAAATTCCCTGTGGGGCCTGGCTCTCCAGATCTCCCCAGTACCAGAACAGTTAATGCTGAGAGAAATAAGTCAGGCAGAGAAAGGCAAATACCCTGTGATTTCACTCCTATGTGGAATTAAGAGACAATACAAATGAGCAATAAAGGGGGAAAAAAAAAGACAAAAAACCCAGACTCTTAAACACAGAGAACAAACTGGTTGCCAGAGGAGAGGTGGGGGAAGGGGAGGGGAGACAGTACCCTATCTTGATGAGCCCTGAAAAATGTAGAGTTGTTGAATCATTATACTGTATACCTGAAACTAATATAACACTGTATGTTAATTATACTAAAATAAAAAAAATAAAAATCCCCAAAGCCTATGGGTAGCTCTGAGCCCCTGTGGTTGGTGGAGGGAGTACTGCTTTCCAATCTAGGGTGCATGGCTTTCCCACAGAACCTTACTACTAACTTGTTTTGTGACCTTGGGAAGGGGACCCACTCTGAGCCTCAGCCTTTTCCTCCGTGAAACGGAGAGACTCAGCCCTCTCCAGCCTGACTCACAAAGTTGAAAGGCTCAAATGAGATGATGCGGGTCCAAGTGCTTTGTAAACCGCGGTGAATCAGGCAAACCTATGTGGTACTCAGTAGTTGGCCTCTCGACAGAGCCTGGCGAAAAGGTGCTGACTCAAGCCTCTGTTGTTCTCCCAGACAGAATGGACTCATTGGCTGCATGAGCTTTGGGGTGAAGTCCCTCCTGACTCCGGACAAGGTGGGTCCCAGAGAAGCTTCTGGCAGGATCATCCCACCAAGGCCAGGCCTAGCACCGGCAGAGGCCTTTGTCTGGAAGCCCTTGGGTGGTGCTTCTGTCTCATTGGCTTCGTGGCCTTAATAACAACTCTGTTTATCGTCTGAGTGACCAAGGCTTTGGGTCCTCTTCTTGGTCCGTGCTCGTCAGAGATCAGTTGTCAGGCAGCCCCAAGGCCTTCCAGGGGCCTCTGGGCCTGGTGTCTGCCAGGCCAGGACACTGGCAGATCCCTCGGAGTTCCAAGCACTCCTGGGCTTGCCCCAGAGGAGAAGGAGGGCTAGGTTGTTCTCTCCTCTTGACATTACCCCAGGTCTCATGTTTTGGGGTCTAGCAAAGGCTCAGGGATGGAGTGAGCAGCACCATCTTCTATGGAGCTTTTGCTTAGGCTGAGTGAGGACTCTCGGGGATCCAGAGACCCATCCCTCTGGGTAGCCAGTCCCTTCTCCACCTCTGCACTGCCCCCTCCCCGGCTCCCCTGGAGGCTTCTGAGCAGGAGAGAGAGAGACCTGTGCTCCTTTCCCACACACCCCAGGGGATGTCCTGGTGGCCTCTGCATGGAGTTGCCAGGTGGCCCTGCCACTTTGTGTCCTGGAAGTGAAGTCTGGGGTAGATGGCTGAGGACCTTTTATCCTGCATGTACATCCCAGATATCTTCTCTTGACTGCAGGGCTGGCTTCATTCCCTCTTGGGAGCAGCTCCCCACCAATGGGGACCACTCAGGAGCCTCAGGATGCCTACGTTCTGGCCTCCCCATCCCTCTTTCATTCCCTCCCTTCTGTTCTGTCAGCATTCATTGGGCTCCTACTGTATACCAGGGACAGTGCTAGGCACATTGGAGAGCCTAGGCACAGCCAAGTGGGGAGGCAAGCATGCAAGTAGACCGTTATTCTCCAGGCACAACAGGCTGTGGGAATTCGGCAGAGAGGAAGACCAACTCTGCCTGGAGCATCAGGGGAAGCTTCAGGCGATGTAGGCACAGCAGCTCCCGCTGGGGCAGGGCGGCTGGAGTGTCTGTCTCTGCAGAGACGATGCTCCTGAGGGGGTTGGTGGCTGCCTGACCTGTGTCCTTCGCCTCCTCTGTCTGAGCATGTCATGCCTTCCCTTGTGACAGGAAGTCAGCGGCTGGTACTACCTCCTGGGGGAAGACCTGGGCCGGACCAAGCACCTGAAGGTGGCCAGGCGGCGGCTGCGGCCCCTGAGAGGTGCGTGCGCACCACCTGCAGCTGCGGCCCAGACACGCTGCTCCACCCGCCCCCTTGGCTTCTCCTCCCCTCCCTTCCTGAGTGGTAGCACTGCCCCTGTGTTTTGTGGCATCTGACCCGCGGCTGCAGTCAAGTCAGCAGTCCAGGGGCTTCAGGCAGCATTTGTCCACAACACCTTGTTTTTGTGGTTGGACTTTCCTAGCAGAGGGTTCTAGGCCTGATCCTATGTGCTTCGGCTCCATCCACTCCAGCTCATGGAGAGCTGGGTTTCAGCAGCTCCTCGCCAGGCTCTGTGGTGTCGGGATCCGCCCCAGGTGGCCTTGCTGGCCTTGGGGTGTCCGCCTTAGTAGGCAGGGCAAGTGGGCCCCGCCATGAGTCCTGGGGCTCAGGACTCGGATTCTGTGTTCCCTTCTGTTCTGTGCTTCTCACACGGAAACCTGGCTCCTGATTCGCTGCTGAGCCTGAGCACGGGCACCCCCACATCCTGGAGACCGGCAGTGATCTGGACAGCCCCCTGGGCCCGGCACCCTGGCCTCATCCTCTGGGTGGTCTCTGGAATGGACTCTTACGGAATGCCAACAGACACTTTCTGACTCCGCTCTGTCATCTTCCAGACCCGCTGCTGAGAACGCCAGGAGGTGGGGACACTGAGAACGGGGAGAAGCTCAAGGTAGGTGGGGACAGGCCTGGGTAGGACTGACAGGGCCTGGACCCTGCCCCGGGCTCTAACTTGCTCCTGGTCCATCCCTTGGCCCAGGAGACCCCTAAACAGGACTGCATTTATGCCCGAGACTCGGGCTCACTTGGAGCTTGGAAACTCAGCAAGTCATGCATTTTTAAGGGATTATTTCTTGTGCTTTTCTCAGGTTACTCATGGTTAGGGCAGCAGTGGGGAGAGACCAGGCCCTGGCTCCTGGAGATGGATGCGTCTGGATCTTACTGACTTTCGATCTCTTGAATCCAAGTCTCCCCTTTTCCCCAGGCCCCCTTGGACCGCTTGCTTCCCCTGGTTCTGTGGCCGAATCACCTCAGCTTAGGCCTACTTCATGTCAGGGAGCAGCCGGGAGTCTGAACCTGAGACCCACGGTTCTTACTCCACTAGGGCTTTGAATCAAGAGAGGAACCTTCGCATAGGGATTGGGGAGGGGCATTCCCCCAAGTTCATGCCATCTCTCTGCGGGACCTGGTCTTCTCTAACAACTCAGAGAGGGAGAAAAACTCCCCAAGACTGAGATGCCCGTCTGTGCCAAGTGCTGCTGTTCCCCATTTAACCCTCACTGCCACCTCTGTGGCGGTCGTTGCTCACAGAGGTTGGGTTCAGAGAGGTTAGGTCCCTCCCCGTGGCCACAGCCAGGGAGCGAGGGACACAGGACCCCAGGCAAGGTCTGGCTGCCCCCTGAGGACCCTGAACCACACTGCCTCCTGCACGTGGCCCACTTGGGAAGATACAGTGGTGCTGTTTCCCCTGATAACATCTTCCATAGAGGTGTATTATAACCTACAAAACGTTTCCCTTTCATTTACTCCGTTCATTCACTCACTCGCTCATTGTTTATTGAACATTCTCATGGGCCAGACCCTGTGCTGGGTGCTGGGGTAGAGCTGTGAGCAAGTCAGCGCCGCCCGCCCTGTGTAGTGGGGTAGCCACTAGCCACCCGTGGCTACTGAGCACTTGCAATGTGGTTAGTGTGACCGAGGACCTGACTTTTTCCCTTTATTTCACTGGAATTAATTCAAATTTACCTTGTATCTTGTCACTACCCTACTGGACAGCACAGTTATTAATCTATCAAAATAACTTGCTGTTACTGTATTCCGTGGCTTCCGTAGGAGCTTAAAACCTTCTAGCTTCAGGGGCACCTGGGTGGCTCAGTCGGTTAAGCATCGAACTGTTGACTTCAGCTCAGGTCATGATCTTGGGGTCGTGGGATCAGGCCCTGCATGGGGCTCCACCCTCAGTGTGGAGCCTGGTTGAGATTCTCTCCTCTCTGCCCCTCCCCCTGCTTGCACACACATGCACTCCCTCTCTCCCTCTCAAATAAAGAAATAAATCCTTAAACAAACCTTCTAGCTTCACTAGAGGAGCTGCAAAGACCTTCCTCCCTCTCTTTGTACTTGCTGAGCACAGGGAAGACAGTGACAGAGAGCCTTACTGGTGATTTGCAGGAATGACATGACCTGGACATCAACACCGAAGTTTCCAGGCGGCTTCATTCTGGATCTGCACACAGGCCCTGACCCGTGGGCACATTGTTCTGAGGCCCATTTGATTTTCCTGGGCTTGCACACTCAGTGATGTCCATAGGACCCAGCACAGTGGGGCTGGTTTTCAGAGGCTTGGTCGGGCTGGGGGAGAGCCCCCAGAGGTCACTTGCTGAACTCCCCCTTTGTGCACATGGGGGAGATGGAGGCCCAGAAGCCTGCATGACCTGCCCACCGTCACGGCAGCCAAAGCTGGGCTGTACCGAGGGACACTCTCTGGCCTCAAGGACACGAGTGGCTGGGTGGGGTCCTCAGGGATGGCGAGGTGGGTATAAGGGGCGCTGGGCTCACCAGGTACTGCTCTACAAGGCAGGGAACGTGACTGGGGTTCTGGTCCCAGTTCCACCGTACCCTACTATGTGACCTTAACCACTGTGGTCCCCAGTTTCTTGATGGGTAGAAAGAGGAGGCCGGGTCATTTGGTGATTGGCGTTCCCTCCCTGATGTGCCTTTGTGGGTCTACATGTCATCAGACGCTTAACGCCGCTCATGGCCAAGGAAAATGACTGTTAAGTAGCTTGTGAATGGCAGGCTGTTCACCAGTCTCCACATGTTTCACGTTCTCAGTTTTGAAATGGGATGTCTGAGTGCAACCCCCTAAGGCGTCCGTGGATCCTTTAGATGGTGTTAGTCCTCTGGATTTGCTACTGGGGCCGCTGGGATTTGCAGGGGGAGGTGGCGTTGTTAGAGAGGGGGCCGTGTTTTCTGCCTGGGTTCTCTTCCAGCCAGGGGTGTTTGTGGGAACATTGGAATCACAAAGTGGCCCATGGCGGAGAATGCAGCCAGAACAAAGGCGCCCTCTCCCCGCCGGGGCCCAGGGAATACTAACGAGTTGACAGGAATTTTAATATAAAACTCTCCCTCTTCCTTGTCATTCTGAGGTTTCAGGAAGCCTTCGGGCTTATCATGCAGAGGCACACAGCACAGACAGGGCTTGGGGAGGTGAGAGGTGATTTCCTGCCATTCTTCTGCGGGGCGGGCTTCCCAGGGCGGTCATGCCAGGCTGACGGGGCGCAGTGCGGGCTCCCACTGCTGGGGGGAGAGCTGGGATTTCATGGGGCGGCAGCCGAGACAGGACCCGCAGCCATGAACCGCTTCAATGGGCTCTGCAAAGTGTGCTCGGAGCGCCGCTACCGCCAGGTGGGTGCTTGGCCCCTTGGGGGTGCCCCGGGGTGTCAGTGGCGGGGGGGGGTGGGGGCTCACCTGAGCAGGACTTCTCTCCCCACGAGGCCTTCCTTGCTTCTTCCTGCTCCTTGTAGGTTAATCTCCATCTGGGGGGAGGATAGAGGCCGGAGCTGGCCCCAAGGTCCACCCTTTACCCACGGCCCCTCTCTAGGGGCAGACCAGGCCCAGCTCTGCAGCATCCTAGCCACGGACATGGTGCTGTCCTTGGGGAGATTATCTAGTTGATTTTCTGTGGTTTTTATCTGGGGGCAGTGTGGGTTTAAAAAAAGCGTCTCAAGTCTGAGATGGGAAATGGCTGAGTAGCTGGGTTTTGTGTTTTTCCTAACTTTATACTTTCATGAACTTTCCCTGCTTCTGATGGGACAGGAATGCCCTGTCGTGTGCTGTCTGTGTGTGATTATGTGTTTTCACATGTTTTGGTGCGCACTTATACGTGCGATGGGATGTTCCCGTGTGTATGTATGTACACATGATTTCCTCCCTGGTAGCTGGGATGCCTTAGAGGTGTCCCCAGAGCCCCCCAGCTCCGGAGCCCGCCCTCCCAGAGAGGGCTCAGCCTCTCAGCCTCCAGTTCTGGGGTGTGGGGCAGAGTGGGAGGGATGATCCCTTGGCCTCAAGGCTTTTCTGGAACTGTGTTGGGCACTTCTTCTTATAAACAAGGAAGGGGGTCAGGGAGGGTGAAGGCAAGGGATGTCCAGATTTTGGGGCTGTCCAAGCTGATGGGAGCTCAGGAATGGTTCTGATTTTAAAAGAATAGAAAAGCCCCTCTGTGTGTTGTGATGGCCAGAGGAATGTGTGTCCTGACTCCTGCAGACAGCAGCCTTTGGTCCCAGGGAGATGCCCAGAGGAGCCTCCTGCACCGCGGCTTGCCGCCACTGGACCCTGGCACCCTGGGACCCACCTGTTCTCCCTGGCATCCTCCCCAGCTCTCAGGGTCCCAGCCTGTTCTCCCGGCCTTCCTGGAGCCCTGCAGAACCCCTCCCATGACACCAGCAGCTGGGTGCAGGGTGGTGGGGTGGAGGGCACTGTTTGGGAGGTGGAGAAGTATTTGGTCACCTTGGGCCTGTGGGCCAGAAGAGAGGCACGCTGGCTGTCAGAGCAGAGCGAGGCACGAGTACGGGCAGGGCCTGGGGCTCTGGGGCTGAAGTTCAAGACGGATCCTATGCTAGGAACCAGCCCAGGGTTATGAGCACCAGCTTTTCGCCCTTCTTCAGCTGTGGCTCTTGGGTACATCACTAGACCTCTCTGAGCCTCAGTATCCTCGTCAGTGGAGTAGGGATGGTAGTGTCCAGTGAGGGACACCGGTGCTGTGAGGGACACGGAATACTGTGTACAAAGTGCCTGGTGCAGGGCCTGGGATGCACAGACAGGACATGGTCAATACACGGTGGCAGTTAGGGATGGGGAGGGAAGGCTAGCCGTGACAGAGGAGCAGAAAGCAGGCAGAAGGGCAGAGGTGAGGTGCTGGCCTGGGTGAGATCTGGGAGCAGTGACAGTCCCTGCCCTGGACAGGAAAGAGCAGGGACCACCCCCAGGAAGGAGCTGCCAAGGTCCCAGTGTCGGGGCCGGGCTGCTCCCCTCCCCTCCTGACCCTGACGCCCCGGGTCATGGAGGAGGGCTGAGAGCTGGGGGCTGCCACTTCCTCTCTTCAGGCCTCAGCTTCCTTCTCTGTGAAATGGGCATACTAAAACTGGTCCTGCATTCCCCTCAGGGCTGCAGCGATGATCCAGTTCTTTGGGCACTGTCCTCTCAATGCGGCGAGTGCTCGTGATGGACACAACTCTGCTTGCTTTATGCGGTCCCACCCCTCACACCCAGCCCGGAGGGGCGCTTGCTTTCTGGCACCTTCTCCTCTTCCCTTCCTTCCCAGCCCCCAGCTGGCTTGGACTGTTGTCTGGGCTGGTCCTTCTTACTTAGGCTGGTGCCTTGGAAGACAGATGGGGCTTGGGCCCACAGTCCCACCTGGACGAGGGGACCAGGGTATGGGAGGGGGAGGCTGTTTTGCGGGAGTCCACTTCTTCTCTCCGGATTCGACTCTGGGGCTAGTCCCCGGACTGCTAGCACTGAGCCCGTGGGCACGAGGGCCTGTTTGCAGAGCCCGCACCCCAGGCAGGGGGGCTGTGGCCCTTGCTGGGGTGGGACGGGGGAAGGTCTAGAAAGCCTCTGGAATCCCAGCTTCTGCCTGGGCTGAGGGTGGGTTGAGAGGCCCCGTGAAGTCCTTGCTGGTTGCACGGAGTGGACCGGGCTCCTGACAACTTCCCTCAGCCTCAGCCTGGGCTTTCCACACTCTGCAGTTTGTTTTTCTTTCTTTCTTTCCATTTTTTTCTCTTCCTGTCTTAGCTGCGTGTTTTCCCAGAATTCTTATGGGAACAGGGTATTTTCCTGCCCCCTCCCCCTTCCCCTTGTCTGTCAGATTTCCTGTTTTACAAACTCGCTTTGAATCCAGGCCCAGGGCTGGTGGGAAGCAGAGCCTCAGGGGCCTCCCCAATAGCCTCCAAGGGCCTTGGTCGCCCTGGGTCCCCCGGCCCTCCCCTTCCTCATGCCCGGCCTCTGGGACAGCTGGTAGGTGAGTGCCAGGCGCCCAGCCTTGAAGCGACAACCCCTTAAAGGAAGGAGACATGAGTCTCCTGACAAGGCCGCTGGCCCTTGACCTTTTCCAGCTTGCTGAGCTGGCTTCTTCCTCAACCAGCCTAGGACACCCTCCCTCGTGCCTCGCCAGGGCCCCCTCCGTGTCCATTTCTAGGGAGTCTCTTGGGACCCCAGTGAACCCCTCTTCTGACATTTCCTCCCTTAGGCCTATCACTTTCACACACCTGCTCTGAGCAGCCTGGAATCACTCTTTGGGCAGGCCGGGTCTTGGCCTCCTGTACCCCACGCACAGCCGAATGGGCAGTGCGCAGAGGGGGAGCGCAGCAGGGCTGAGCTGAACCCAGCCAGCAGATGGCACCGTGCCCTGCCAGTTTCCTGCTGCCGTGGGACGGTGCTGGGCTGTCCTCACGAAGCACTCGCTCAGTTCCTGTTGTGCACCAAGCTTGTCATCCAAAGTCGAACATGAAGAACTGTTTCCAGCTCAGTTCTTGCCCTTCGCTCCAGTGCACGTTGTGTCCTTTGCCTTGGAGACATCTGCAGATTCTCGTGGCCCTCTAGGAGCCAGGGATCAAGACAATGCCTCCATACCTCAGCAGAACCCGCATGCACGCAGTAGGAGCTCGATAATTGTGTGTTGCTTTGAAAAGAGATCCAGGTGGCAGGGCCCTTTCAGGGGACTTCTGGAAGTAGGGTTGTGAATCTGCATGCAGCAGGCACTGCGAGGGCACTGGCTAGTTCAGGCTTCGCCACGAGGCCTGTCTGCCCTTACCTGCCCCCTCCCCTGGGAGTCCTCCCTCACTGGATGACTTGAGGCCCCAGGAATGGACTGGCCTGAGAACCTAGCACTTGCTCCCTGACCCTTGTCCTGAGATTGTATGTGCATCCCTGTCTTCCCCCACCTGCCCTGTGCTCTGGGAGGGCAGCACCTAGGTGGGCTTTGTCCCTGGGCCCTCAGCGCAGGGCCAGCCCTGGGCAAAGCTCTGTGAACCCCTGGGGGAAAGAAGGAAGGGACTGAGGAGGCCGTGGGTCACAGGCAAGGTCGAGGTGGGCAGGTCCAGTGGGCTCTTTGGGCTGGACCATGTGTCTGTGGGGTCTGAGGAAGGCGAGGTTTGCTCTTCCCAGGCTCTGTCCGTCCTGGGCCCTTCTGCATCAGCCTGGATTACCTCCTGAGCTCCCAGCCTTCCTGCTTGGCCCATAACCCAGAGCTTAAGATGCCTGGGCCAAGATAGGGACAGCAAGGGCTGGCCAGCCTTCTTCTTGGCTCCAGCTCCCTCGGAGAGGAGGGTGGCTCTGGGGCAGGGCCTGTGGGCTTCCCAACCTTGGAGCAGAGGCAGCAGCCTTGTGGCTTCTGGGAGTAACCGCGCAGGGCTGTGTCCTAGATCACCATCCCGAGGGGGAAGGACGGCTTTGGCTTCACCATCTGCTGTGACTCTCCAGTTCGAGTCCAGGCTGTGGATTCTGGTAAGTGAGCATCTTGGTGGATGCCAGCCCCGCTGGCCTGCCATGCGCCAGCTTCGTGTGGGATCTGGAAGGGGAGCCCTGAACTGGAGCAGTGTCCTGGTTTTTCAAAACAAAAGAATAATATTTTTAAATGACCACAGATGAAACAGAGGTTTATGAAAATATATCCACAATTTTTCTTTGTTTTTATCAAAATGAAAATAGATTTTTCTATTTTGTTTCCCATTCACATTAAACAGGTACTAAACCTATATTTTCAGTAAGGGCTGCATGGGAAAATGAGAGTCATTTATGGACTTAATTGGGAATGGGTATTTTATTTTATTCCAAGCCTGATTAGCACTTAAAAATAGGCATTCCCTCCCTATTTTTCACAAAGACTTCTCCTTATCATGGAGGAGAAGTCAGGGCTTGGTGATCTGGGTGTTTCCTGCCCCGCCGTGCCTACATGGGGACGGGCGCAGGACTGGCGCTCAGTGAACGGTGTTGAAGGAATGAATGAAGTGTGTGAGCCTGGGAACAAGGAAGGGCTCTCCCGGGGGTGGGAGGCCCTGGGGAGAGCGAGGTGGGACCTGGCTGGGAAGGACAGACAGCTGAAGAGTGAGTGGGCAGAGGAGATGAGGGCGAAGGGATGCCTCTCTTCAAGGCCCTTGAGAGCCACCAAGGTCGGCCCCCCTGCATTTCACAGATGAGCAAACAGAGAGGGGGCAGTCTGCCCCTTGTTGATGTCACTGTGGCAGCCATGACTCTAGGCCTTTGGACAGTGTCATGAGCTCCACGGGAGACCTGGGGTGGCTTTTCTCTGTCCCTGCAGGAGGTCCAGCGGAGCGGGCAGGGCTGCAGCAGCTGGACACCGTGCTGCAGCTGAACGAGAGGCCTGTGGAGCACTGGAAATGCGTGGAGCTGGCCCATGAGATCCGGTGACAGGGGCAGCGGGTGGCTCTGGGCCTCAGGCTAATGGCACACCTCCCCCAGCCCCCAGCCCCTGGCACAACGCCTCACCCTCCCCTCTGCACGCAGCTGTGAGCAATTCACTTTGCTCCTCAGGGAATCAGTGTCTCGGCCTGCAAATGGAAGGTTCAGGCTCAGAGCAATTTTGGATCCCAGGGCAAACAGCAGGCAAGAAGCTCTCAAACAGACCCTGCGGTTCCTGTCGCAGCTCCGGGGCGGCCTTTTCTCCTCCAGCTCATTATTTCTGTGACTTCAGAGCTAAGCCAGTTGTTTTTAAAGGATGTGTAGATGTTGCAAATGTTTCAAGTGCATACTTGAAAAATTATTCTTTAGAATGTTTGGGTCCCCTCAGTTTGGACCCACTGGGGTGAAACTCTCATGACCATTTTAGGTATACTTCCAGAATGACTGGGTGCAGGCTTGCTTGCTCCTCCTTGCTTAGACTCGGCCGAGACCGATGTCACTAGTTGAGTTTGGTACCCTTGTTTAACCTGGCCTTGGCCTCAGGGTCCTTCTCTGCCACTGCCAGTCAGCTAGGGTTGACTGATCTAAGGGACACTTTTGCTGTCGCAGCTTGGGACGGCCCCTTACCTCCCTTCCTGCCCAACCGGTGGGGGCTTCTCTCCCCTCCCCCACCCCTCTTCTCTGCCCTGTAGGCCCCCCTCCACCTACCCCCCCCACGCTGGCTGACTTTCTCCAAACTCAACTTCTTTGTGTCACCCCCCCTCCCCCCAACCAACTGTAGGAGCTGCCCCAGTGAGATCATCCTGCTTGTGTGGCGTATGGTCCCCCAGGTCAAGCCGGGGCCAGACGGCGGGGTCCTGCGGCGGGCCTCCTGCAAGTCGACGCACGACCTCCAGTCACCCCCCAATAAGCGGGAGAAGAACTGTACCCACGGGGCCCAGGCACGGCCTGAGCAGCGCCACAGCTGCCACCTGGTGTGTGACAGCTCCGACGGGCTACTCCTCGGGGGCTGGGAACGCTACACAGAGGTGGCCAAGCGCGGGGGCCAGCACACCCTGCCCGCGCTGTCCCGCCCCACTGCCTCCACTGACCCCAACTACATCATCCTGGCCCCACTGAACCCTGGGAGCCAGGTATGGATAGCTGGTTGGGGGAAGGGGAAGGGTATGGGTCCCTGGCCTCGCACAAAACTGTGTAGGGAGCAGCCTGCAAGTGTTCAGGGAGGAGGCAGGGTGTGGTGTTAGCTTTGGCGGCCGGGCTGTTCTGGGGACGGAGAGCAGATGGGTCTCTGCAGCCCAGGGCACAGATCCAGGCCCACGGGTTGTCACAGGGAGGAAGATTTCAGCTCAAAAGAAGGAAGTGCTTTCTGCCAGTCTGTGCTTTTTCTACAGTGGGGAGTGGGCTGTGGTGAGAAGGGTGCGCCCCTGTCATGGGTGGGCATGCAGACACCGGATGGCACGGTGGGACGAGGAGCACGGGCACCGAAACGTTAGTCCCATGGGACACTCTGGGGAAACAGTGTCTTGAGGTCAAATAAGTTTGAGAAATACCCCAAACTCTCCTCTTGTGGGAGATTCCCAGTGCATAGTAGCCTACTCGAGGCTCTGAGGGTGTCTTGCGGGAGAGGGTGGTTTAACCCAGAGTTTCCCCAATTCCCCTGATGGCACACCCTTTGTGGCAGGGCTGGTAGTGTCCTACAGTGCCACCGTTCCCTGGAACGCACTTTGGAACAAACTGCCATCTAGAAAGCTGGGGACATGGCCAAGGGGTTACACTGGATGAACATTAGCGCTTTGTTCAACTCTAACATTCTAGAGGATTCTGGATTCTGTAATCCCTCCAAGCACTGCCCTCTGCTGCTTAGCGGGGGCTGCTGGGTTTGGTGCCCTGTGGGTGAGCAGCCTGCCTGGTTGTCCCTCCCCGTTCCCGGGGCTGAGGTGATTCTTCTGTCTTCTTTTGCAGCTGCTGCGGCCTGTGTACCAGGAGGATGCCATCCCCGAAGGTGGGTCTGTCCTCTGCTGCTGTGCCCTCCAAGCCCCGGAGGGATGTGGGGTCAGCTGTGTGGATCCCCAGCACATTGACATAGCTTCTCTTTCCCCTCCATACCTGTGCTCCCTCCCCGAGCCAGTGTCTTTCCTCCTTGGAGCCTGAACTGAGGAGGGAGAAGAGATCTTCCCAAGGCAGTCTAAGAGATGGTGTTCAGGATTTTAGCATTCGATTGCGACTCATTCCATTTTACTGAACAACCAATATATGTTAGGTGCCATAGGCCACCCGGACGGGCCTGCCCAGAAAGGGGGGCACAGAAGGCTCAAATAGGAGTTGCGTGACTGTGAACAATCCGTATCCCCTCACTGAGTCTCAGGGAGTTCAGTTTCTTCATCTGTAAAATGGGGCTGACAGTTCCCACTTCAGAGAGTTGTCAGGAGGGGTGAAGGAGAGACTGGTTGTGAGGAGTAGTGTGCCCACCGAGCGAGGCTACACAGAAGACAGCTGTCTTTCAACTGCAAGGGTGTCTCGGTACCGATTCTTCTCCTTTGGCGTTTGATTCCTGGCCCTGTGTTTTAAGAGCCAGGGGGAGAAGCTGAGCTCAAAACCAGGGCCTTCTCCCGGGACGCCTGAGATTCCAGTCTTGGTGCTGGAGCTGGTGGGACATTCCGGAAGGCCCTCCACATGCCTGCCGGGGTCCAGCCGACTCAAGTCCAGCTGGTATCTGGAAGGTGGCGACCAGCCTTGCCTGATGGTCCTATGCTTGAGCCCTTTCTCTAGTGCCTCCAGAACGCTTGCTGACTTCCTTCCTTGAGAGAGGCCTTTGCCCAGCTGCTTGCAGACTCACTTCCTTGCCGCCCTCCCCATCCGTAGTGTGGAGTCGATGCTGGCTTAGAGCGGGTACTTGGAAGAGCGCCTGTGCCTTTGGGGGGAAGAGGGCTCCCGTCAGGCTCAGAGCTGCTGATGGAAGGCATCTTCGTTCTCTCCAGGGTAGGCCATTTGGGTGGAGGAGCCTGGTCTGTTGGAAATGCATCTTGTGTTCCTTCCAGAGAGGAGTCCGATAGTTATTCAACCCTGAGTTCTTAAAAAGCTTTTAGTCAGTGCATTAGGATAGAGTGGGGTGTCACTGCTAAATGGTGACTTCATTAAGGCAGGGCCTGGGCCGGCTCTCTGCGGACCCGGTGCTGGACCCGGGGTGTGGCAGACAGCAGGTACTCAGTAGAATTTCAGCCGAGTGACCGAGTGAGGGAGGATGGCCCTGGCTGGTTGCTGCTAGGGTTTGAAGGCTGGTCACGGAGCACAGGAGCTGGAGAGGGTGCTGCCTGCGATGGGCTAGTGGTGTGGGACTGAATCCTTCTTGGCCTGAAGATGCCTCTCGGAGCCCTCCCATCCTGGATCCACATTTGGATTCCCCTCTGAGAATATAGTTTTGAGTGAACCAAGGACACAGTCATCTAAGCTGTGGAGAAAGAGGGACAAGTAAGGAGATGGTGACGGTATTAATAACAGTGGTAGCTTTTTGAAGGCATTGTATTAAGAACTTGACCTTCCTTCATTCGTTCTTCACGGTAATGGCTTTTTTTGGTATGCAAGGACATTTTGGTTCTTCATCAGCGATGCAGTCTTCGCAGCTCTTAGTCCTGGAGTTCAGAGGAAGGGGTGGAACTGAACCTTCCCTTAAACACAGTTGGGGTTCTCCAGAGGCCGGGGCTGTCACCAGGGTGCCGACTTCTGCCTTCTCCTCTGGCTGGGCCGCCTGGCCTCCTTTTGGGGGGACGGCTTGAGCCATCCAAAGTTGAATGGGGTCTGCTGCCCTTCTGAGGCCTAGGGCACTTGCTGCTTGTAGTTGACATGTTCCCTGGGGCCGCTGGTGCCCTCAGCATTGTCCCCTGCCCTGCGAAGGGGTCCGGCCTCAGATTCTCCACTGCCAGGGTGGGAGGGCTGCCAGGGCCCACCTCGGAAGCCAGAGCAAAGCTGAGTAATAACTGTTTGGTCAGTGGAGCAGGCGTCGAAGCAAAATGGGTGACGTGGGGAGTTTGGACCAGCGGATGTTAAGAGGTAGCAGGTGGGAAGTCAAGGAGTTTGACTTCACAGAGCTCAGTGGCTGGGTTGCAACCTGGGCTGGTTTTAAAAAAAAGATGCTTCAGGAAATCTGTTTGGAGAGCCACACTCACGTGCCACAAGTTATCCAGGGTGTGTGGAGATGGGGCTCTCGGGCATGACCGCTGCATTGGTTGGGTCAGTCTTGCTTCAGACCCTCTACCGGTCGAATGTCCTCGGGCAGATCACCCAGCCACTCTAGGCCTCAGTTGCCTGGTCTATAAAATGGGGCTAAGCATACCTTTTCCACCTGAAGGCAGAGGTATGGCACATGGCTTATTTATGGTTCTGTAGGCCCAAGGCAAAGATGCTGTGACAGCCCTGTGCAGCTGGGCTAGGGAAAGGGAAGACCCGGATACGTTTACAAGTCTGAGACTGGACGCACAGGGCCCAGATTTTGGCGTCAGCAAATAGTACCCTTTAATTTTGGTCTATTTTGCCTCAGTCTCCCACTTGTCAGTCCTGTGTGGTTTTTGCCTTCTCTGGTGTAGGCTTGGTCATGTTCAGTTAGACTGTCTAGTTTCAGATTGACCCTGTGACCTCATTCACAGTATGGTTTGAGGCGCGGCAGCCCTGTCCTAACACCAGCCCTGGTGGGTGGATTGTCTGTCGGCTGGCACCCGTGCTCTCCACTCCTCTACCATTCACTAAGCCCTTTCCCTTCAGGACTGTTGTGAGAGCCCCCCCCCCCCCCCGCCCACCAGCCCCAGGGCAGGCAAGGCAGTACTCTGTATTGTCTCCACTTAGCAGTGGAGAAAACTCTGGCTCAGAGGGGGAAGGGACTTGTTTAGGTTACACAGCCAGAGTCTGGGGGAGCCAGGGCTCAAGTTCAAGTGTCTTGTCTGGCTCAAATCCAGGGCAGGTCTTGAAACCCAGAATGGGTTCTTTCAGCAGAAGCGAGAGGGCCTGGCAGCACACACCCCTCTGGGGCTGGGGTCTGGGGCCAGATCAGAGGAGGAGCTGTGGAACTGCTTCCAGGCATCCGTCCCCCAGCCCCCAGTCCCTCCCCCAGCCCCTGGGCTCACATTCTTTCTACTCTTCTCTAAGCCACTCCTTGAAGAGGCAGGAAGTGGTTTAAGTTATTATGGTTTGAGTCCTGCCCCAAGATATGGCTGTGATCGGTGGTCACTTGCGATGGGGATCTGACTTGTTTTTCTCACCCGGCTCGGTGAGAAGGGGCATGCAGTGGGCGGAGGAAGTAAGTGTGAGATCTTCTGAGCTGAGTTTTTCCTCTGAGGCCGGGGACCTCGCGTTGGCGGGGAGCTTCCCCGCGATGTAGCTAGGCTCGGACCACCTGTTCAGCCCCTGGCTGCCGGGACCTGGGGGTGGTAGAAGGATGCCTAGGTCCTGGGACATGGGCCAGGCATCTGGGTCAGTTGCTCACCAGGCAGCAGGAGCCCCCCCAGAGGCGGCCCAGGTATTTGCTGAGCCTGAATGCGATGCACTTGGCCTCCTACCGGCTTGCACCGAAGAATCCCTGACTTTTCAGCTACTCTGTGTTTTGCTCCTTTGCCCAGGAGCAAAGGACCGGACCCAATAGAGACCTGCGTGCTACCTCTTGTTCAGTGTGGGGGTGCATGTCCAGTCCAGCAGTGTCCCCTTAAAGAGGAACCCTTGCTGTGCAGCCGGCTGCTCTCTTCCCTGAAGTGTTTCTCTTTCTCTCCTCTTTCTGATTAGAATAATGTGAGTGAAGCCTAGGATTTTCAGAGTCTACGGGGCACCTAATTAACTTGCTGTTCCAAGTAGAGGAACCACAACAACAAGAGGCACGATACGTTAGCAGCTAACCTTTGTTGTGCACGTACCAGGTCCCAGGCATTGTTCTAGGGCTTTCCTTGGGGCATCCCATTGAATCCTCACAGCAACCCACTCAACTCAGTACTGTTCTTGCCGTTGAGGAAACCAGGGCTCTAAAGGGGGGAGGTGAGTGGCTGAAGGTCACCAAGCTAGTAAGCAGATGAGTAGGATCTGGGCACAGCCATCCGGCCTCAGAGCTGGTGTTCTTTCCCGAGAACTGGGCCAGCAGGTGCCACTCCTTACTTTAGACTGACGGAGGTGAGCCAGGCCACCCCAGCTCCCATGGTTAATGGAGGGCAGGCTCCGGTACAGCCTAGAAAAGCCCACTGTCTCTGCTACCAGCAGACCTCCAGTCCCTCTGTCCATGGGACGTGGGAGGTGAGGGAACAGGTGAGCTGTGCTGGGCATGCAGAGGGAGCCATGGGGCTGGTGCGGCATGTCCGACACCCAGGGCTGTCCAGCTGACCGGTGGTTCTATGTGGGAGTGCAGGTCCGGTGAGGTCAGATCTTCTGATTTCTCAAATATGAGAGACTTCCTGATTTTGAAAAGGATGAGGTCAGACTGATAGGTGTGACTCGGGCTCTGGGCACGAGAGGGGGTCTGCTGCCTCTGTCCTAGCTGGTGGTTCCCGGCTCCCTCTGAGTCCCAGAGTTGCTTCTGTATGGGTCAGTAACTCGCATGAGAGTATGAGGGATTTCCCTGTGGCCTGAGACCCTTCGGAGGCCTCCCTCTGTGTTCAGTACCTTTCACAGGGTCCGGCATGTAGCATATACTTAGTACGTGGTGACTGACTGGCCACGTCTGTGTTCTCCATCTCTGCAGAGGGGATGCCTTTGCATGGAAATGCCTCATGGTCCCCCATTTCTGTTCCACAGAATCAGGTAGTCCCAGTAAAGGGAAGTCCTACACAGGCCTGGGGAAGAAGTCCCGGCTGATGAAGACAGTGCAGACCATGAAAGGCCATGGCAACTACCAGAACTGCCCGGTCATGAGGCCGCACACCCCACACTCAAGCTATGGCACCTACGTCACCCTGGCCCCCAAGGTCCTGGTGTTCCCGGTCTTTGTTCAGGTGAGCTAGTGGCTGGCCCCAAAGGCTCCCTTGGGAGATGAGAAAGAGGAGGGGCCCTCACCGCAGGGTCAGGGAGGGTGCCTCGTTCCAGAAGGGTCCCCTTTGGGGAAAGAAATGGCTTCAGGGGCTCAGGCTTCTGGGGCTTATACTGAAGGAGCTGAGGTTTCCAGGGGGAGGACCAGGAGAGTGGGGACAGGGAAGCCCAGCAACGAGGGGCCTTCTCCCTGCCCCCTTTCCCAGTTTTCCCTTTCTCTGGGGACAGGGCAGGCACACTACAGCCCCTTGTTGGCCTTGCCACGCGCCTGCTCGCTGAGGCTTCTGTTTCCTGGCTCACCCACTGGTTTGTTGTTTGGAAATGACCGAAGGAGAGCCTTGAAGTCTGGCATCTCCTTGGTCTTAGCAAACGTGTCTGGCCAGTTTTAGCTGGTGGCCCGAGACTCATTTCCATCCCCCTCTCCTACTTCTTCCTCTGCTTCTTCCTTTTCTTCCTCCTCATTTCCAAACCTCTATGTCTTCCACGCCCCAGACGCCCTCGGTGTGAACGTATAGGTGTCTCTTCTGTGTGCATGTACACGCTTCAGAAGGAAAACCAAACAGCTCCTCCCGTATGTTTTCTATCCTTCTGCCTTTTTAAAATAAAAGTTGCAGCAGGAGAGTTCCCTACGACACGAAATACTCTTTGAGCCTTTGATTTGTAGCGGCCGCACGCTGCTCTAGCTCACGGACATGTATTTATTTAACTAGCTCTCTGTTCAGATACACTTCTGTCTCCTTCCTTTGCTATTGCAAACAACTCTGTGATGAAAATCCTTGTGCATGAATTGCCCCTTTGATTGTTTTCCTTGGAAGAGAGCCCTGCAAGTGACACGACAAGGTCATGGGTCATAAACATGTCAAAGGCTCTCTCTATATATTGACAAATGGCTTTCCAGAAAGACTGTGTTAGTTGGTCCTGTCATCAGCAACATAGAGGAGACACGGTCCCAGGGGCTTCATTTCTGACCACGCCTTCCCTCTCCATGCACTCCTGGCGGGTGACATTCGTCTCGCTGGACAACTCCTGCGTTTCTTTTGGTCTCTTCTCTTTCTCAGGACGGGACCACGAAACTCTTGGCATCCATCGGGGTTATTTTTCATTTTCCTTTTAAAATCTTTACAGAAAACGAAAGTTTGTTTTCAGAAAGTTATAACAACGTTTAAATTGCAAAGTACATAAACCCAAAACGGCCTAACAAATGTACAGTTGAACCAATGGTCATAAAGCGGGTGTCCCCTGAGATAAAGCCGTAGGCCGTGGCTGCCACTCCAGAGGGCGCATGTTTCCTCCTGATCCCAGCGCCCTCCTCCTCCTCCCCACCCCTCTCCCCACCCCGGGGCCTACCCACGAGCCCGACACCCTGATGGTCTTTTCCTTGCTTCCCTTTACTTTGACCACCTCTGTGTGCTTTCCTGGAGAACATGTTTTGTTTGGCCCCTTCTGGGGCCTTGCTTCTTTGGCCTCACGTTCTTCCTGAGATCCATCCAGGTGGTTGTGTGTAGTGGACATTTGCTCCATTATCTTTCTTCCAGCTCCTTGCTTGGTGTTGGGTGCCTAGAAGCCACGTTCTAAATATGCATTCACCCAGCATAAGATCTTAGGGAGCTTTCTCTGGGCTGGGTTGGGGGCAGGGACTCCTGAGCAGGGGCAAGGCAGGATGATGGGGTGGGTGAGAATCGGTCCTTGGGGACTGCTTGCTGGGAAGGAGTCCTTTTACTCAAGCATGTTATGCACGTAGAGCAGGGACCGGCCTGGCTCTGAAGGGACCAAAGTGACCAAATCTGGCATGAGGCTCTCAGGATCTAGGACCTGGCAGCAGGGACTTTCCCCGTGAGGTCTGAATGGGACAGATGGAGGAGAGTCAGGGCTGGGAGGGCCCCCGGAGCCCAGCAGAGCTGGGGAGCTCGGGGGAGGACCGTGAGCACCTAAATGTGTGGTTGGACTTCCTGCCGGAGCATGGCTCTTACAGTGGGGCTTGGTGGGGAAGGTGGCAGCAACAGTTCCGCCCAGGACAAGAGCATCTGTCTTTCTGTTTCCACCTGTGTGTGAGGGGGCGTGTGGGCTCCGCGGGGGGAGGTGGCTGGAGGCTTCTCTCAGCCGGTCGAGAGGGTTCTCTGTGGCTGGCTCTGGCAGCTGCCTGCCCCCACAGCCCATCTCCACCGGGCCTCTCTGAACTGCCCGCTGTTTTCAGCCTTTAGATCTCTGTAACCCTGCCCGGACTCTCCTGTTGTCTGAGGAGCTGCTGCTGTACGAGGGGAGGAACAAGGCTGTCGAGGTAAGGCTTACACATGTGGCTTCACCAGCATCCTCCAGGCTCCTAACTTTTCTCTTCCTCATGGTCTTAGAATTGTACGGTCTCAGGGTTGAAAAATCCTGAAGTCTTCCACCTCTTTCCCCTTCCATCCCCCTCCTTACCAAATGGCTTCCCAGCTTCTTCTTGTGCATTTCCAGTGATGGGGAACTCACCACCTTTCAAAGCTGGTTAGTCCATCTTCGATGGTTAGAAAGTATTCCCAGCCCTGCAAGACATCCCATGGTTTATCCCAACTTCCTCTAAGAAGGAGGAGAGGTGGCAATTCACCCCGGCTGTGTTGAATGACTTTGTAGGTAAGGAGATTGGAGCTATTAGCCAAAGAGAATTTTTGAAGTAGCATCAGTTACTCAGGTTTTCTGGGTCTGTATTAACCCAAATCCCCAAATCCTCTTCTGAGGGCTAAGTCTGTGATTTCTTCTGGGCTCTCGCTCTGCTGCTCTGCCGACGGAGGCCTGGGTGTGGAGATCACGCCGTTCTGCCTGGGAGCTGGCCTCTGCTTATCTCGAACTGGGGGAATTTCCCTCGCCCACACAATCCCCAGAGCTGGCTCAGGCCTGTGAAATCTACTTGGCACAGAAGTCGGAGCCCTGGGATCTGACTGGCCTATCTGGGGGCTTGCTGCTGATCAGGCCCGCCGTGGGGCTTGGCTGAGCTGAGTGGCAGCTTGGGAGCAGTGGAATGATCAGGAAACCTGGCGGCAGGAAGCAGAGAGCCCGCTCTCACTCCGCCGCGGGCTCACTCGTGACTTCCCCGTCGTTCCTCGGCGTTCTCATCTGAGCCAGTGGTGGTGTGTGTATTTGAGGCCGCTGAGGGTAGCTGATCCCCAGGGCGCGTTCAGCCTCAGCATTCTGGGACCTTATGTGTGACTGTGGCTAAGCAGGAGGCTGCTTTTGTTTTTTCTCAACGAGGGGACCAGAACTCGTATGTTCCAAATGAACGTCCTCTCTTTCTCCCTGGGGAGACTGTGTGCTTATTTCTACCACCCTGGTATTGCTCACTGTATTTCTGGACTTCCTCTCGAGGAGCTTTCTTAGGAACCTTGGCGTATCTTCTGAGTTGCCTCTGAGAGAATAAAACTTCATCTTGGTGAGCGGGGTTTGCGTTTTAGGAACAAGAAGTCGCTCGGAGCCCTGCTTGGTGAGCAAGTGTGTGGCGGAGCTAAGACAGGTGGCCAAGGGTCAGAAAGTGAGGGGTGGCTACAAATTCGCAAGACCCAGAAGAAGGCAGAAATGGCAGCCATCCTGAAATACACACGTCTGTCTCAATTTACCCTTTTGCTTGTCCTCTCACCATGAGGTGCCCAAACACTGAGCACTTACAGCGTGTTCTCATGGTGCATGCATTTTACATAGTAAATCTTAAATTAGCTCCTGCGGCATCCTCGTGAGAGGCCGGGTTGTCCCCATTCTACAGATGAGGAAGCTGAGGCTCCAGTGAGATTAACTGGAACCCAAGGGTCTCAAGGCTCATTAGGGACGGAGCCGGGATCAACAGTTGGGTCTCTGGTTCAGCGCTGCTTTCACAATCCCATGCTGCCCCTGGCATGTTTGCTGAGAAATAGACTGGCAAGCACGGACTGGAGCAGTAGCCTGGTTATATTTACAATCTGACCAAAAAATCTTTGTCTGGTAGATCTTTGGAGACTTAGAACTAAGAGATCCCTTTTGAAGACTGCAAGAAGTGATTTGGAGATGAAGTAAATATATTTCTTTTTCATGAAATATGTTAGGAAACCAATACATGGATCTTGGTACCTTCAGGTCAAAAACACGAACCAATGCAGCAGGGCCTTGGATAAGTCTGTAGAATCACAGTATTGGTCGGGCCTTCCGAAGCTGTCCGTCTGACTGCTTCTCTGTAACTTCCCAGCTGATGGTTTTCCAGCCAGTTTTTGATCTGTACAGGCAGCCCCTCCAGGCACAGGTTTTGTTACTGGAGAGTGCTAAATTGTCGAAAGTTCTCCCTTACCTGTAACAGAAATCTTTATTCCTGGAACGTTCCCTCCTTGTTCTTCCCATTGGTTCTCCAAGCATGCTGTGGTTGGCTACTGTCTGTGAGCTGATGCAGTCTCACGCTGGGCTGCCCCCCATCATACTCCCTCCCAGAAGTCCCACACTTGAGTAACGTGCCCCGAGATCGACTCAGCATTATGGCGTAGCCTCACTTACGCGTTCAAACAATAGCTGTCGAGTATCTACCATGTAGCCAGGCCCTGCACTCAAGGTCACAGGGGAACTATGGGGCACAAGATCGGCACACCCTTACTTTATGCACTGACTCACTGAGTTTACCATTAACTAAGGCACCAAGGTCTTTTCTGGAAACTCTGCCTTCAGGCAAGATCTTCAGAGAAAGCTGGGTTAGGGCTACTTGGGAGAAGTGAACGTCCAAGTTGTAAGGATTTCCTAACCAAGCAATCTCTCAACCCTTGACTCTTTGGGAAAGCAGATGTGTCCTTGGAGCTGGTGTGGGGAAGACACCTGGTGGCTCCCATGGCCTGTTGTGGAAGGCGGCAGGTAACTGGGCCATGGAGATGGGCATCACTCCACTGTGGGCTGCTACGGCTCCTTCTGGAGGAAGGCCAGCAGGACACTGGTGACATGGGAGAGGGGCCCACCTGCCCTCCGCTGGCACACTTGCCCCTCTGGCCTGCCTCCAGCTGTGTGCCAGCTCTGTCCTTTCCCTGACCAGACCCTTGGGGAAATTCTTCATTCATGCCTTAATCACTTCCTGTCTAGACTACATTCTCAGCTCTGGCAATTGGGGCCAGAATGGTGTCCTGGAGCTTTTCTCACCTTGCCCATGGTTCTCCCCCAGTTGCTGTTCACCTAGCTCTCTTTGAGCCTGGGACATTTTTTGACATTTTAGGTTCCTGACAGACTGCCTTCCTCTGACCCTTCCCCTGCCAGCTTCCCTGTGGGTCTGGAGGTGACTGCCAGATTTCTTTTGGGTGGGAAAGCCTGCAGGTTTGCTTAGAGAATCAACCCCTGAGATCCTTCTCAACTCTTCAATTATTTTCTTCCCTTCCCTTAGTTTCACTATGGGTGTCCTTTGCTTTTCTGTTTTGGCTCCTGCTTGGATTCTTTCACATTCAAGGGCAGGACGGCTGTAGGCATCTTGCTCCCTCTCCATATGAGAGCTTTAGGATCAGCCAGATCTGGGTGGTGGTCCCTGGCTGTGTGGCCTTGGACAGGTCACTTAACCTCTCTGAGATGCAGGGTCCCCATCTATAAATGAAGGCAGTGATGTTATTTACGAGTAAGAATCCATTGAGCAGAAAGAAAGAACTTAACAGATGGGGGCTTCTTTTAGGTGGTGTTGGGTCAGGTGTTTTGGAAGGGGTCTGGAGAGAGTCACTGCCTGGATGCCTCCCAGCCCATGGTTCTAGAGCTTTCGTGTTTGGTTCCCATGGGAGAGCTAGAGCCCCTGAGAGCCTCTTGCTCAAGGACACCCCTATTGTCTCTGTGGCCCAGCTTCCCTCAGACCTCTCTGTTTGCTCTGTGCTCAAGAAGCCGGGGGAGGGGGGCTTTGAAAACTGTTTATATGTTTTTAAATCACAAAAGTAATAGACTCTCTTGTCATACAATGCAAATTAAACAGAAATGTAGGAATTCTACTCCCCGGCATGAAGAGTGTGGTATCTTAGACATTTCAAAAATGTATACATTTACAGTTTTATTTTACAAAACTGGATTCAGCCGTAGGCATTTTTGCACGTTGCACTCTTTGGCTTACCTAGTGTAACGTGGACACTACATGGGCGGATTTCTGCCCGCGTTTCTGTCCACAAAGCTTTACTTTATTCTTTTAATAGTTGCATAAAATTCTACCCTATGAAGATAGAATAATGTATTTATCCATCCTCTCTTGATGGACATCTGTGTTCTTTTCTTTTTTTATCACGACGGTGCTGTTGAGAGCATCCTTATAGCTTCTTATTAATATATCCTTGTACGTAGAGCATTAGCGGTGAAGTTGTTGGGTCGTCTTTCACAGCCGGAGAGCTAGATGTCACCATGTTCCCTTTGGAAACTTCAGCACCCACCCCGCACGTACTCGCTGTGGCCTTCGGGGGTGCACACTGAGCCCTCTGGCTGACTCTTCTTACCTCAGAAGAGGTGAAGTGTCAGGTTTGGACACCTCCAAGGGAAGGTCACAGAATTAATAGCATTTTGCTTTCTTTGGAGAATCTAAAGTTGGCTTTTATTGCTTTTAACTAAAGGCCACTGCAGGGTTTACAAAACAGAGAACAGTGTAATCTTTGGTGGCGTTATGGGATCAAGTGGAGTTTTTTTAGCGTGAAGCTATGCTGAGCATGCCTGTTGGTTTACCTATAATGTCTAAAAATAGAGTTCTCCTTTTATTTTTGGAGCAGCTAGTGCATAAAAGAGATAAAAGTTACATACATGTCTGTTCTGGAGCGTTAAGTAACTGGCTTTTTCTCGGACCGATTATGCGTTAACGCAGTTAAAATTATCCTACCCAATGCTTCAATTCACAGTCTACACAGGGCTTGTGAAAGAAGCCTGCGAGGGACCTGGGCAGGGACGCTCCCCCGTCCGTACAGACGAGAAAAGTGAAGCTGAGGGTTCGGGGACCCCAACCAAATGTTCATGGCTCCTTGGTGGGGAGTCTCATGGCTTCTGACTCCAAGGGCAGTGCTCTTTCTGCCAGATGCTTAGAGGAGAATACAAGCAAATGTGCCAGCATCCTGCAGCTCGGGGGTGGCGCCAAGCCAGCGGCGCTCGGTTGAAGATTCCAGGGGCGTGTAGTCAGAAAGATGGCCTGGTGGGGGATGGGCTGTGGCAAGGCCTGCAGGCCATCTGCCATGGAAAGTGAGGGTCGGATTTTGTCCTATCCACCCGCCTTCCGCCCTCTGTGATAAAGAGTAGAGGTGTAGAAAACTCTAGAGCAAAGGGGGAAGTGCTGATTGCAGATCGTGTCTCTGTCCTTGGCAGAGGCCACACTGAGAGTCTGATCCTCGTTCGAGATGACGAGGACCCCCCAGGGAGGTGGTGGCTCCCGGGCCCTGGGACAGCAGAGCAGCCAGTTCAGTGTGCCCTGTCGTGGTGCAGGTGACACTCTTTGCCTACTCGGACCTGCTGCTCTTCACCAAGGAAGATGAGCCGGGCCGCTGTAATGTCCTGAGGAACCCCCTCTACCTCCAGAGTGTGAAGCTACAGGAAGGTAAGTGTGCGCTCCAGAGGTGCCCTGGACTCCCGCCTCCTTGCCCTGAGTCCCCCTACTCCGGGCAGCATGGACGCCCAGTTTGGATTCTGCCCCTCCAGCGGCCGGGCTGCCAGCCATCGGTGGGGCACCTGAGCATGTGCGGTCGGGTCAAGTCCTGCCCCGGGGCCGCGAGGCTCTTGGACACTGGCATCCCATTCTAGGCTGTACGCCCTGAGCTTTGCTGGGAGGTTTCTATTCCAGACACATTTCAGGGAGGTGGTGGAGTGGAGCAGGAAGAGCTTTGGGCTCAGACAGACCTGTGTTTCAGTCTTGGCCCTGCCCCTCACGGCCTGTGATCTTGGGCACGTTCTACTCAACCTCTTTGAGCCTGTTTGCTCACGTGTAAGTGGGGCTCCCGGTAGGTGGTTGTGCAGAATTAGTAAGGTCCCATGCCGGGGGCCGGCCCACACCAGGTGCCCAGCGCCCGCCAGCTGCCACCCCACTCACCATGCATATCCTGGACATGAGAGCGCTGCTCCTTCTCCTCCCAGCTGCGTGGCCCAGGCCAGAGCCCAAGGAGCAGGGGCACGGGGGAGCCTGAAGCGAATGTCTCCCGCAAACTTTCCACCGTGCCTCCTCCACTCGGGAACGGAAAGCCAGCTGGGAGTATCTGTTGAGCGGTTTGGTTTGGCGCCTGGAGTCTCTGCTGGAAGGGGCTCGATTTCCTCTCCCAGATTATGAAAACAACAACAGACCTGTTTGAGCGCGGGCGACAGGGGCAGAGAGGAAAATATTACCCAGCGAAAGAATTCTGTTTTGACGGGTTTTGCTCCAGGAAAACTTCCTGCCTGTTTGCGGACCCGTCCCATGTTCCTGTGTGTTGGGCGCCCCTGCTGTTCTTCCTCCTTAGAAACCCAGGGAGTGTGAGAACCCCCGTTCCAGCTGCCCCACAGGAAGTCACTTACAACTTCTCCTTCTCCGCCTCGAACTTTCTCCTGCCCACTGACCAGGGCGGCCCCGAGGGGAAAAAGCAAGTCACCTTTCTTGGGGCCGGCCCCTCCCTCGGGGTGGCGGGGAGCAGCCCTCCAAGCAGGTTCGGCTCTGACCCTGGCTCCCCAGTACCCATGGGAGGGGGCAGACTCTGCCCTGGGCTTCCCTGCCCCTCCTGGTTTCCCTCAGATGCAGCTTCCCCCGCAGCCCCATTCTCCCGTCCCTGCCACCCCTCTGCACGCACACTCACACACGTACTCCCACTGGGTAGCCGCTTGCTCTGTGGGCCTGCCCACCCCAGCTCAGGCAGTCAGGACCAGGCAGGGGCGGGGTGATCGGCAATATGCGCTCACTGATTCTAAGAACCAAGCCGTCACTCCGTTGTGCTCACCGTGCTCCATCACTCAGGTCAGGGGCCACATGCCCAGGTCCCTCAACTGCTCAGCCCCCTGCTAGAAGGACGGAGGGGAAAGAAGAGGGGCTCAAACTGGCTGTGCTTTGCCGGGGGAGGTTGGCGTGGGAGAGAAGAGGTCAGTGGAAGAGCTGAGGGTAGTAGCTGGGAGTTTGGGTTCTGGGCTCGGCTTTGCTGCCAACGTGCAGTGTGACTTCAGCTGGCCCTCTTCCTTTTCTGGGCTCTGGTGTCTTGGGCTGTGAAAGATGGGTTGGGCCAGCCCTCTATGTTCTTTCCCAGCCCTGGCATCCCCACACGGACCCTGAGGTTGCTGTGAGGTGCTGGACAGTGCCCAAATGTCCTACCTCCACCCCTTGGGGTGTGGTCAGGGGCTCGGCTGGGAATTGGTTGGCTCTTCCCCTCCTGGAGCCCTCAGACCCAAGCCTTGAAGTGAGAGTGTGCGTGAGCTCCGTCTTCCATTGGGTGGCAGCTGGTCAGAGTGGGTGGTGTGGGGCCTGAGGTGTTGCAGAGAAACCTTCCAGATGCTGAGCTCATATGAGCAACAGCTTTGTGCAGGTATGGCTTCCTTGAGCTGGAGACCACATCCTCTCCCTGCAGATGGTGGGCTGAGGGTGGCCAAGGCCAGTGCTCCTCAGGAGAGATGACCACAGCCATCTGAGCCTACTGGCTTGGATTGAATGTGGGGGTCACTGGCTTGGATTGAGTGTGGGGGTGTGTGATGCGAGTGTGCATGTGTCCTGGACTTGCTGGGACAGTTTGGTGCCAATGGTTTGTTGCAGACGTGTCATCTTGCCCTTCCCCAGCAGTGTCAGCCAGCAAGAGCAAACATGGCTCCCCAATGACATGGCTCAGTGACACTGAGCACACAGGTGCATGTCCTATCCCTTAGATTTTTCTCTAGGCTTCAGTAGAGCCCTTGCCTCCTCCCCTGCCTCCATTCCCCTGAGACAGCCTTGTGGGTCCTGTGTCCCCTTCTCCTGCAATCAGAGTTGGAGCTGACCCAGTGTCCCGAGTCCTGGTGCCCGACTTCTGGCCCGTCTCTCTGGTACCCACAGACACCTTGCCACAGCAGCGAGGGCCTGAGTGAGGCTTTTAAGAGATCCATGTGGGGCCTCCGCTGGAGCTTCTGTTGGCACAATGGTCTCTGATGAATGTTGCTCGTGCCTCCCAGGTGTGTCCCTTTCAAGTCAGCATGTGTGGAAAGTTCAGTTTGGGGCAAAGAAAATGGGGATGAGGAGCACACCCAACATTTCCTGCAGGCTGGGGCTGGCAAGGGCTTTTCTCTGGCCCGGGAGAATCTACCCCACCCAGGGACCGATGACTCCCATGTGTGACTTGCCTGAATGGAGCTTAGCTCTGCCGGCCAAGCATCCTCCCAGGGCCTAGCTTGAGGCACAGAACATCGTGGGTGCCCAGTGAATGTTCGTTGGCTGAATGAATGCAAGACTGACTAGAAGGAGACTAGAAGCACTGCCCAGCTTGGGGGCTGGAAGCACCCCTCTCCACGGCTCCCAGCGGGTGGTGGCCACTTAAACCTTGCTGGCTCCCCTCCTGCCCAGCATCCCCCCAGCTTCAGTGGGTCTGAACAGCAGCGTAATGGGAACGGGCGGAGAGCTCGCGCTAACAATTGGGACATCTCCGGTCGTCCGGGGCCCATTGTGGCCTCTTCCTGTCTCTGCCGCCCACTGGCTTTGCTGGTCTTTGTGTTTCTCCCTCCCAGGCGGCCGGCATCCCGCCCACAGGGTGTCTTCCTGGCTTGCTCTGGTCTCTCAGGATGGCATGGAAATGTCCAGCTGATTCTTGGGCTCTCCATCCACCCCAGGGAGCCAGGTGCCTAGTCTTGGAAACTCAGTGCCTTAGGTCCCCGCTGATGGAATGCTTGGACTTAAATTGAGTCAGTTGACATTTACTGAGCACATCCTCAGAGCCCACCTGAGTGCTGGCTGCCAGGGTGATAGCAGAGGGAGAGACATGTTCCCGCCTCTGGAGTGGGAGTGCGAAGTCTGGCGGCATGCAGACGAGTAAGCCAGTGTGGGGCAGTGGGTGGGGAGCAAAAGTGTGACACAGTGGTCAGAACACGGGCTTTAGAGGCAGCTGTCCTGGGTTCAAATCTCAGCTCTGCCCCTCACTCACTGCATGCCTTTACAAGTTGTTTTTTCTCCCTGGGTCTCAGTTTCTGCAACTGGAAAATGGAAACAACACGCCTCCTGGCTTGTCACCCAACATAGGGAAGCCTTGGCCAATGGTTCAATTTGGGACCTCAGACCAGGCTGGAGAGAGCAGGCTCTGGGAAGATGACAGAGGCTCAGGCTTGGAGTGGGGAAGCCACTTCTGGGCCTCGGGGACTCTCTGTGCACGGCCCACAGTCCTTGGTAGGAAGCAGGATTCACCCAGGAGCCAGTGACTTCCTGTGGAATTTCAAAATGGTGAAGGCAGTTAGAGTGTCGGATGGAAAACCCAAATGTGTGCTGCCTCCATGTCCCTTTATACTCACCCCCCATTTCCACGCTCTGGAAAGCCCAGAGCCCCGTCTGATGCCCTGGAAGGTTTTCTGATGGGGAGAGGTTGCTCGCCTGTGTCAGACACCTTGCAGCCTGCTTTTCCGCAGCTGTGGCTCCTTCCTGGCACCCAGGGCTCCCGACGCTTGCTGTCTCTTCATGAGGCTCTGAGCCATGCTGAGCACTGCCCCCATTCTGTCCTTCTCTCACAATGCTACCAGCACAAGGCCGTGATGTGGAGCAGATTTCAGGGGAGGTTTGGGGTAATGCGGGTGAATGGTGGCAGGGGGTGTCACAGCCCAGGAAAGCTGTCAAGCAATCGTCAACCACCCCTCGCCATTGGGAATATGTCGTAGGCTGAGTTTCCCCCAACCTCGGCTTCCTGTCTCCCTGAGGCTCCCCTCTCCTTGGCTTTCCCCTCCCTTCTAGAGCCTTCTTTTCTCTCACTGCCAGCTTCTAAAACCCCCACTGCTGTTATTTTCTTGCATAGATCTTTTTGTTTCTCCCTTGGCACTAAGATCTGCTTCTGGAAAGTCAAGGAGACATCCAGTATGTCTTCTTAAACAAAGAAACCACCTCCCCTTGCGAGGCAAGGAGTTGGCAGAAGCTTCCAGAAAAGCAGTTTCTCAAACATGATGGACTTTGTAGGTGGGGCCCTCTCCCTCCCAACCCTCCTGTAGGTGGGAAGAAGTAGAAGGATTTCTTCTAAGTCCACAGAGAAGGCCCCACTATGGGCTTATTTTTCTCTGGCTCTTGCTGGCACCCCTGGCCCTCGTTTTGCCCAGGCATCTGCCCCCATGCTTGCTTCAGGGGAGGCCTGACCTTCACCCACAAGAGTGCCTTCACTCCCGACTTTTCTTAGGAATTGGCTTGACCCACTGTCTGTGTTACTTTGTCACCTTTACTTTGCAACAACATTTTGGTTTATTGGACAATTTCTTTGATTCCAATATGTGTTGAGTCCCAGTTTCCTCACCTGAATCATGGACGATAATAGCCCCTGCGTCCCAGGGTTTGTTGCAAGGGTTGAGCTTATGTACAGACGGCATGTGGCACAGTAAGTGTGTGTGGTTTTCTACAGGTGGTGTGGTTGTTTCTCTCGAAAAGGACTACCTGCCCCGTGAGGTCAACTGCTTGAAATTCAGGAAATTACTAACCATCCCTGCTCTGTGCCCAGAAGAATGAAGCCCAGTGGGGAGGGATGTTGGAGGAGCGGGGAGCCTGCTGCTCCCTCCCAGTCGCCTCCCAGGTGGAGAGGTGGAGAATGGGTGAATTTGGGATTCGAGACCAGGGCTCTAGGGAGACACACCAAGGGGTGTCTTGGTGTGGTCTGGGCTGGAAAGCCATCTGTGGGCGACATCCAGCCCATGACTGGGGAATCTTGCTGCACAGCCCACACATTTCCTAGGTCTGTCCAGCAAGTAGGTGGCTCCTTGTTGAACTTCAAAATGGCAAAGGCAGTTGGGAGCATTTAAAGGAAAACCCAAATGCGTGCTGCCTCCATGTCCCTCTGTGTCCTTCATGGCAGGGAGCATGGAAGGATGGAGGCCTCTTGAGATGGATGACAGCTCCCTACCCCTGGCCGTTCAATGCCCAGAGGTGCCCCTGGCTACCTGCCCTGGGGGTGGGACCACAGCGTTCCTTGAGTGACGCTGACCCACAGGCCAACGCCTTACTGCTGGGTCTCCATCTGCTTAGCTACTATGTGGGCTTTCCTCCAGAGATTTCCCTGTCACCTGCGCCTGCCCCTTTCTTCTCTTTTTCCAGGAGGTACCGCATACAGGCTCTTGGGCCAGGCGGCTGGCGGTGCTGGGCCAGCTGCTCAGACTCTGGAGCCAACTCTAACACAAGTCTTACTTTTTCTTCCCTCCAAGGTTCTTCAGACGACCTGAAATTCTGTGTGCTGTATCTGGCAGAGGTGAGTCCTTGCCTCTGGATCTGAGGAGAGAGCTCTGTGGCCTGGTGCTAGTGGGAAGACATTGGTCTGGGTCTAGTCCAGGGCTCTCGGGCCAGGCTCCCCAGCACCTTATACCGTGGTCCTGGGCAGGGTTCTTGCCCTGTAGGATGGGGACAGCAGTCCCTGCCTCAGTGCCTCTCACCTCTGTGTGGAGGGGCGGTGGGCACAGAAGTGCCTAGAATGGGGGTGCCTGGGTGGTTCAGTTGGTGAAGTGTCTGCCTTTGGCTCAGGTCATGATCCTGGGGTCCTGGGATAGAGCCCTGCGTCGGACTCCCTGCTCAGCAGGGAGGCTGCTTCTCCCTCTGCCTGCCGCTCCCCTTGCTTGTGCGCACTCGCTCTCTCTCTCTTTCTATCAAATAAATAAATACAATCTTAAAAAAAAAAAAAAGCAGTGCCTAGAGAGGACAGAAGGACGGGACCCCCTGGTCTCCAGCACCTGCAGGGATCATAGTGAGAGTGTGGCCTGAAAGCCGTGCATCACCTCATTTACTTGGTCGGTAGCCTTTCTTCCTGAGATTGCTCTGATTCTTGTGCCTGCCTCCTTCTTCCTCTTTTTCCAGGAAGTACCACCCACGACCCCTCCTACAGAATGTTGTCAGAGTTTTAAAGGGCCTGCAGGTAATTGCACCTTTACCTGGTCCAGCAAACACAGGCTGAAGAAAACATGAAGTGTGTTTGGGGCTAGAGTGATGCAACTCAGTGTGACTGGTATCCCTGGTTATCTCGGTCGATCAGAAGCACATATGGGCAGTGCTATGCCTTTGCCAAGCAAAATCAGGCAGACAACTTACTGCTTGATACAGTTTGGGAGAGTCGGTATCATCAGACCAGGGGTTTGATCACAGAAGTCTGTGGCGATGAAAAAGTTGAGAGCCACTGAGCTTAAATTTTCAGCAGATTCTCTGTTTCCAGTCTCGTGTCTCTGCTCATAGGAGCAGGGGCAGTATGTATTCTAAGCAAGGATTCATTAGACCCGTTCCTGTCCTCTGCTTCTGCTTAATGTGCCCCTCCTAATAGGCCTGGGAACGAGCCAGTCTTCTGGGACAAGACGCTCTGGGTAGGGCATGGTCTTCACTAGCCAGCTAAGAGGAATATACCCTTTTGAGAAGGAGCATGTATGTCGCTTGTAATTGAAAATCATTCCTTTGGTTGCTGGCTATGAAAAGAAGTGCAGGCCTTCGAGAGAGTCCCCTTGGGGGAACAGTCACCAGGGGGAGAAGACAGAGTTGACCAGTTAGCTTCATGGGAAGGCAGAAGGTTCCAAAGGGCAGCAGACATTGTCGGAGCTGAGCTGGGGACCTTGACTGCCTAGAATGGCGACCTGAGGGCTGGGAAGGCATTGGATGTCTTCCCCCGTGTCGGCACACCTCCACCAGGCCCAGAAAGCAGCCTACGGAGGCCCTTCTGAGCCAGTGGGGATTCAATTCCACAGAGCCCTGCAAACAGCCTAGCACCTGTGAATGAGGCTGGGGAAAGCCAGAGCATTGGCCCCTCGGCCTTGCCCCTCCAGCTTCTAGTTCTCTCTGGCAGGGCCTGAGATGAAGCTCCAGATTCTTTAATGCCAAGAGAGCTTCCTGCCAGGCTGGTTTGTTTGGCCCAGAGAAAAGCACTTCTGCTTATCGGCTTCCAGGGAGCTGTGACCTCCCAGCTCTCCAAAGATTGCTGAAGGGATATTGATCCAGGCCTTTTATTTCAGTTAAAGTGCCAGGAGTTCTGACCCAGAGGAGCTGGGAGATGGGAGCTCACAGGCAGCCAGAGGCCTCTCTTTTCTCCTAAGAGGCTGTGGGGAGAGCCACATCTGTAACGGGAAGCCAGGGTGCCTAGCGTGCCCTGTAGCCCTGCGGAGGCTCGACATGATGGTCTTGGATCCCACGGGGAACCCCAAACTCACATCTTCACAGGACTTTCTGACAAGTGGCACATCTTCATTGTCTATCACGCAGGTGGCACCCAGAAAAGAAACTGGGGCAAGAGAGTCAGGAGTTTGAGGGATTTTTCCACTGCATTCAGAAAGCCTCAGTTGCGTGGGCAGCCCCAGCTTTGGGTGTTCCCCAGCCGTAGGTCCTGGGTGGGATTGTCCTAAGTCGTCCTCGGCCCTGGAGTTTCTGTTCTCCTGGACAGGTATCCCTCAGCTGCTGCAAATCCAGGGAACAGAGGCAGCTTTCTCCTGGCTCGAGAGCACCGGGGTCACTGGGACAAAGGGCATGTTGGTAAAGGAGCATTGTCTTAGAATCTGATCGTGCACTCCATTCATTGAAGAGTCTGCGCTTTGGGGTTAGGAAGACCTAGACATGAATCTCTGCTCTGCCATTTCCAAACTGAGTGATCTGGGCAAGTCACATTCTCCTCTCTGAAACAAGGCTGATGGGGCCTACCTGGCAGGGCTGCCGTAATGATTAAATGAGATTCAATAAGATACCCTGACCAAAGCACTTAGCACAGAGCCTGGCACACGGCGAGTGCTCCATAAATGGGAATTATTATTATTGTCAGCTTCATCACGGGGGGAGAGCTTTTCATATTCATTTATTCTCCATTAGAGACATCACCAATGATTTATTGACCTTTTAAAAAGAAAGCTAAGAGGAATATCTCATGTTCCTTGTAATGTACATACAGAGTTATACAAATGTGGTAAGATTATAGGCTCTGGAGGAGGCAGAAGACAGACTTTGACTCTCCTTTCCTGAGGTCTCCTGGGGCCGCTGACTTGGCCTCTCTAAGCCCCAGTGTTCTCGTCTGAAAAATAGTTAGTGGCTGTGCTTTTCCTTCCTACCTGTAGCATCAGGTCATTAGAATGGAAGGAGAGGTTTGTCAAGGCAAGTGAACAAAGAGTAGCAGAGGGGGTTTTAGTTCCTACGAAGATAATACTAATTCGAGAACAAGGAGGCAAGGCAAGATGGGGATTTTCAAGAAGCCAGGAGGACCCGGGTTTCTGGTTGGATATGAGGATGCTTATGTTTGAATGCAGAGGTCCAGGCCCAGTGCTGCCCCACCAGGAGGCCCTGTCTCTGGGTGAGTTACGTGAGGATGCCTTCAAGGCTGCTTATAGCCTTGACCCTGGATCCTGGTATGTGAGGGCACAGTGTGCAATGGCATTGAAACCAGTGAGTTAGATCACGTAGGGGATTAAGGGAGACCGTTCATATGCAGGGCAGCCAGGCAGGTAATGGGGTCCCTGATTTGGACAGATGTATGCAGATAAGAGTCCACCTTCCCTGGAGGGAGTGGGTTCTGTGCTCTCTGTCTTTGCCAGACCAGCCTCCAAAGCTCCTGGAAAGGAGCCTGGGGAGCAAGGACCTCCCCAAAATGTTTGCCCATCTAAGACAGCCAACCACTGACCCTGTGCCTGGCCGGGTTTAAGTCTTTGGTAGCTCAGAGGCTTCTGGATTCCCTAGCATTATGGGGCTTTCAGCTTCAAACTCTCAGAGCCAGAGACTCAGCCCTGAATCCTACTGTTGAGACAGGTCATACAGTCACCGTCCCAGGCAGAGAGGAATATGATTTTCTAAAAAGAGATTATCCACAGGGCAGGGGAGAGGAAGTGGTTCATGTGGGTGTCAGTAATATGGAGATAATCGCAGCTTCTACCTTGCGAGGTTGTCGGAAGAAGTACCGAGACCCCACTGGTAAAGTGCTTAGCACTGTGTGGGGTATGATATGTTGGGGGGGGGGAGGTCTCAAGATGAGGACGTGGGCAGCCCTCTCACTGTGAGGAGAGGCTTTCCTGTACTTCTGTGGGAAGGGGCCACCATCCTAGAGCTCAGAGCAGTGTAGAGTGGTACAGAAGGTTCGAGTGAGCTCCGCAGCTGCTCAGAGAGCCGCTGGCTGACAGAGCTCTTCCAAAGCTTTTGTGCTCTGGTTGCTTAGGGCGCAGTCTGCAAGGGGGAGCATTCCCGTTAGCCAGCAACGGTGGCCCAGCAGCCTCCGAGGGGGCCTCCCGGGTTTGGGGGATGAAATCTCAACAGGTGTTTCTGCAAGGCCTTGAGTCTTCTTTACACTGCTCACTGGCAGTAAGAGCTGGAGGAGGCCCTTACCCACTCGGAGCCTCGGTTTCCCCCCTCCTTGCATTGGGAGTAACCATCTAAGCCCTCCCTACCTCTTCATGGAATTGTTAACATCAAAACAAGAGCACGGATGGGAAAGTGCTCTTTAAAATGGATAATTAGATAAAATGAATCGTTACTAAGGCCGAATTCCTGCTTCGGCACAGAAAGAGAAGAGGAGGTTTGGCTCTGGGAGATTAGGGATTTGCTGAAGCCTAAAGAGCTCGGTAGAGGCAGGGCCAGCTTTGTGGAGAAATGGCCTTTCCAAGCTGGAAGGGGTCATGGTCCTTGCCTCTCCCTCACCTGGCAAGGGTACATGATGAGACAGGGAGCATAGGGCCCTCTGCTCAGCTCCTTGCCCTAGCTGGCTTCCCTCCGGGGAATCTGGGGTCTTTTTTGCCAAGACTGTCCTTCCCCTGCAGCGGGCTGGGGGTTCTGAGAAGTGGAGGGAATCTGTTGTTAAGTGGGAGGATTGCCTCCACCCATCCGCCCAGTTCCCTGAAGCCAAGGGGAGGCAATTTCTTCCTTCTCTCCTCTGATGCTTTTAGGAAATTGGCTTCTGAGCACTTTGGGGCAGGAGAGGAGTGGCTGGCGCCCTGGGAACACTTAGCATGGGAGCTGGCCCTGCCCTGAAGGGTGGCATCCCTGAAGGCTGGAGGGGATGGCAGAATAGAGAATGTCCCCACATGCTAGTCGATGATGCTGGTGGCCATCCCAGCGCAGAGCCCTCGCATGTGCTCTTCCTTCTGCCTGGAACAGTTTCTCCCAAACACTTGCCTTGCTGGCCTTTATCGTTCAGGCCTTTGCCCACATGCTGCTGGGATTCAAGCCAGGCCTGTCCAACTGCAAAACGAGGAAGGACCGCATAGAAACACTGTCTTTTTCTCTGTTCCAAGCCATCCAGCTCATGCTCTCAGCTCCCTGGCTGAGCTCATGTAATCGTAGCCCTGTGAGGTTATAATCAAATTCCAGCGGAGTCAGAAAGAGCCTGCAGTCCCCTGACCAGAGTGTTCTAGAGTGGATGATAGCCCTGGGCGTGCTCTACCTCCCCCCTCCATCTCCGCCCCTCCTCCCAGCACGTTCCAACTCCCCGGGGCCGCCTCTCTGGGTCTCAGCAGCGCCCTGATATTATGCCAAAGCTGGCCTGGCTTTGACCTCATCCCGGAAGTCCCTCCGGGAGCCAGAGCTTACCGAGGCCATTACTTGCCAAGTACTGTGCTGGGCCGAGATGGGGAAAAGGCCTTCCTGGAAGGATTTTCTAGTCTAGTTGGGGAGACGAGACTGCACTTGACAAGGTTGGGTGGCAAAGCGGGATGGAAATGACAGCAGTGCTAGTGCTGTCTAGAGTCTGTCCTTGCACTCTGCTGAGCTGAGCAGCCCCGGGTCGGACCCAGCTCCTGTGCCACGCACTAGTGTGGCTGTAGGGGGCCACGTGCCTATGCCCGCCAAAGACTTTCTGAAGGGACCTGAGTTTCTGTTTGAGTTCTCTTGGTGTGTCTGTCCAATTGCCCATCTAACCTTGGCCTTGTGATCAGATCCTGTGCCAAGGTCGGGGGAAGGGGGTTCTGTGAGTGGGAGGAGGGGTCCTGGCTCCACAGAGCATCAGAGGGCTGGAGACCTTGGCCCTCTGGGTTCCCCATGTGCTCCCCCAGCTGCCGCCTTGTGCTGCCTGTCCCCGGGGGTGACCTCACCATTTCTGTCCTATGGCTCTCCACAGGCCTCCACTGTGTTGGGAACTAACGCCTCCCACCCTTCCCCCCAACCCACGGGCACGCCACTCGCTCGCCAGCTGGCCCCCAAACCAGCTTCCCTGCTCCTCTGGCTGCCTCGATGTCACTGGGTATTAGTGTGCATTTGTGGCTTTTAGCGGGCCCTCCCCCTCCCTGCTGCAGCCTCACCCTCTGGAGCCCAGGGATGGGCTTGGGTCTGGGAGCCCCCTGAACCAGGGAGCAGCCCTGACCATCCTTTCCTCTGTTTTCCCTGACGTCAGAAGGCAGAGTGCTTATTCACTTTGGAAGCGCACTCACAGGAGCAGAAGAAGAGAGTGTGCTGGTGCCTGTCGGAGAACATCGCTAAGCAGCAACAGCTGGCGGCTTCACCCCCGGAGAGCAAGGTAAGGGCCTCGCTGCGGCCGCAGCCCTGGATGCCTGGCTTCCTCTCCGCCAGCCCGGACCCTCAAGCCTCCGAACTGAGTTTGGGGCCAGCTCCAGCTTAGGACTTGGATCTGAGCAACAAGTCTTGGCAGGGAGGCCCGTGCTTGAGTGTCTCTCCCCCTTGGCATCTCATGGGGTTTACTGCGTGGGTTTTGTGTGGCTCAGTAGAGTGACGGAGCCTAAGGGAGCATGGCCAGCACTTCTCGGCTCTGCTCGGTGCTTTGCCTCTGGCCAGGTCCAGTTCGGGTTGGCCGGCTGCTGCTGCCTGGCAGGTAGCCCCCCTCTGCCTTGGGATAGGTCGTGCCCAGGGTAGCACACTGGTGTTTAACATCGTCCGAGGGCCGGCACTGTTGGGAGGAGATGTCCGCGGCGGAAGCTGTTCTAGTGAGAGGCAGGCCACAGCAGAGGGGAGCCAAGTGGAGTTTGCTGGGGACTGGGGGCCAGCCAGCTGGAGCGTCAGGGAAGATTAGAGCCTCCCAGCTGAGGCTGACCTGGGATGGGCGCCCCTAAGCTGGGCCAGTGTCTGTGGAGGGGACGGGTTGGGAGTCAGATCACGGCCTTCCCCTTTGTCAGCCGGATGCCAGCCCCCCGGGCACAGTTGTATTTCCCATTTGTGAGTCACGCCGGTAGCTTCTCTTTGGTGAAAGTGTTGGCCGTTTGGGGATTTGGTCTGGTTGGCTGCAGAAGGATCGGAGTGGTTGGTCTGCTGGCTCAGGGGGAGAGGATGAATGGAAGCCAGTGGCAGCCAGTAAACTTGCCGGCCCGTTTCTTCTTCCCCGTGCGTTCGGCAGGCATGCGGTGGGGGTTGGTGAGGGCTGCGGGGACAGGCCTGCTGGGGGCAGGAGGTCTCTGCGCAGCCTCACCTGGAGCAGCTCCGCAGCTATTCCCTAAGGAAGGGAGTAACAGTCCGAGGACCCTGTCATCTCAGACTTGAAAGTTACTTTGCTTTATACTAGCCGGAGACAAGAGTAACTTTGATGAGGGGGGCAATAGTGGGAAGAGCTCCGACTTCCACTCACACTCTACCGCTGACTGGCGGTGTGACCCTGGGCACGGCACTCTACTACTCGGCTTTGGCATCCCCGTCCGGGAGCAACAGCTCCTCCTCCAAAGGGTTGGTGGGAGAGTTAGAGATGGTGCACACACCGTTTATGGCACAGCTCCTGGGACGCCATAGACACTAGCTGGAACACAGCGGCCGGGATGCGCTGCCCCCCTCTGCCCCAGCTCCTCGCTGCTACCCTCCCATAGTCAGGTTCTTCTACGGAACCTCTCCTGTCGCCGAGGCTGTAGGCTGCCCTTGATCCCGGCTTGGTCACAGTCAGACACCAGGCCATTCTCTTCACTGGAGCGGTCCCTGGGATGATCCATGGCTGAACTCGTGACCCCCAGCTTTCTTATATTTGGGGCTTAGCTCCTTCTGGTGTGTGGGCAGGGGAAGAATTCTTTCTGCTTCAGCTTCAGTTTGCAGGCTCTGGAGTGTGTTGGCAACTGTCTTCTCAGTGCCTTGCGTGGTCTCTCCATCTTCGGCTGGGAAGACAGTTTGAGCGACTGAAGGTAGTCTGAGTTTCTGAGATAGGCTTTGGGCCCTGCAGCCTGTGGATCTGGCTGGCTGACACTGGAAGGGCCCCAGAGTTTGGGGCCTGGCTTCAGGGCCATGCTGAGACCTATGGGCGCCCTGGGCTGGGAAACAGTTAGACACCTTTTCAAATCAAAACTCTTCAAATGTGTGTTTAATGGAGCAGCTGTGTGTGGGGTAGGAGAAGGGTAGAGAAGGAGGGCCTGAGCACTGGGACAACCTCAGAATTGCCTCCTTACCTGAGAACTGAACCTTGCCGCAGCCCTGCATGACCCCACTGGCCCACCATTCTTAGAAGGTAGTTACGTCACCATCTTTAGTTAGACGGGGAGGCCCTTTGGGGTCTCAAGCCCAACCTCCTACCCCCATCATACATACTTCAAGAGTCTTAGCAACTAATTCCTTCTGGTCCTTTACAAAAAGCTCCCTGAGAGAAGTCCTGGTAAATATGATTTTCTCCAGGCCCATGGAGTTCCAGAAAGGCTTTAGCAACCTTAGCCACTTGGCCTGGTGGCCATCTAGCCGGCCCACCGTTCATCCACCTGTGCTTAGCTCCACCAGGTCCCGGCAGCCTCGGAGGTGACCATGACTGTCTTTGCCAAGGGCTGGGCCACAGCCTTTCTGCTAAGGTTGCTGACCTCCAAGGAGAGGGAAGAGGGAAGGCCAGGCAGAGCTCAGGTCCTTGCTTTTCAGGCAGAAAGAGTCCTGCTTGATTAATTTGTCCTGACTGAGTAGCATGCCCTTTTTTTTTTTAATGCCTTTTTTTGTTCTTTCTGAGAATGCTCCGCCTTCTGCTGCATAAGGGAAACCTTTGCCCAGGCTGCTCCCTGCCCTAACTCAGATGCCTCTCAGAGGAAAGAGGGGTTTGTGAGGGAAATCCCCAAAGTCCCATGCCTCCCCTTCTCAACCCTGTTCAACAGTGTTTGCTGATACCTTGGAATGGGGGACCCTTCACACATCTCAAGGAACGCAGTGTTCTTCCCAAATTTGCAATAAATGGGAAGCCCCGAACATGAAATGCTTGTTGGGAAAGGCAGAGGGAGGTGGAAGAAGATGGATTCCAAGAACAACAGAGAGGCAGATGGGCCACTACCTGTGTGACCTCTGGCAGCTGCTTCCTCAGTGGTCCCACTCAGGCATCGGTCAGGTGGCTCTTTCTAGCTCTTTGAACTTTGGGATTATTCTGAAAGTTTCCCATGGAAGATTATCATGGAGGGGTCATGCGGTCTCCATGAGGGAACCCTACCCTGCAGATTTCCACATGAATGGATTGCCTGTGAACTCTGCTGCCTGTAGGGGCCAGGTCTGTTGGGGCAGTCACAGGTTTTCCGTGCTGTCTCTGGGGTACCTGCAGGTGGCAGTCGGAGGGGGGGAACTCCAGCTGGGGCAGTGTGGACACAATGAGGCAGGCAGTGTCCAGCCTGCACCCCTTCTCTGGGGGCTCCGTTGCCTTTCTCCAGCTCCCTTTGAGCTGCCCACGGTTAAGGAGGAGTCTGCCCTGGTCAGCCCATGTGAGCTCTCCTTCTCTCTGTGGAAGTAAGACCCGGCTTCCTTTCACTCACCACACCCTTCTTTCTCATCAGAACTCTGCCTGCTTGCTTCAGTGTCTATTCCTGGAGGGAACCTACCGTTCTTCTGCCTCGGATACCTTTACTGGACTCCCTGCCACGGGGAGTGCTGGGATGCTTCCAGTCTAGACTAACTCACAGGTAGTCCCGCCTGGGGCCACTGAGGTTCTAAGCCAGTAGGGACAAACAGTTCCTTATTATTTTGGTTATTCAATCAAATACCCATAACAGATGCCTCCTGTGTGCCACACACTAGGGTTAGGTCCTCTGGGTCACAGAGATGGGTGAGAGCTGTCCTATGGAACTCTCCTTTCATTGGGCAGATGTGACTAGGAATGGCAATCCGGGCTTTAAAGGCTGTGCCTGTTGGGTCCCAAGAGCGGTCTGATGGGGTCCGGGCCGCACATTCATCGTCCACTCTGTGAACCTCCACTGAGCTCCCACCACATGCAAGGCGCTGGCCTGGGCCATGGGAAGCCTCTGAGGGGAGTAGGCTTGCGACCGCCATCAGATAGGAGAGGGGAGCAGGGCAGCAGCTCTGTTCTCGGGGTGTCCCCGGGCCTCCATGGTGGGAATACACGGATGGATCTGCCACGCTCTTTCCTTGCGGGATCGCAGTCCAGGGGCGGAGACAGATATGCCAACAGATTGCTCAAAAATGATACGACAAGTAATACGGGAGGTGTAAACTCTTACAACTCTGTGACCTCAGGTGGGGCACGGAGCCTTGCTGAAACTCAGTGTTTTCATCAGTAAAGTGGATGGAGGAACAGGGTTCTCGTGACGGTTAAGCTCATGTCATGTACGCACAAGAAGAACTCTGTGAACTAGCTGCTCTCGTTACCACTTTAAAGCTATGTTTATATAGGAAGATTCATCTAGCGGCCTTGCTTATTGAAGCTGAATGCTGCTGCTCTGAGCACATGGGATGACCGCTCCGTGTCACTGCCTGGTAACCACCTGCTGTATTCCAGGGCCCAGGCAGGGAAACTGAGGCCTCCTGGGTCTGCTCTGGCTCTGAGACTTCTCCCAGATGGGACGCCTTGTCATCTCCACTGGTCAGCTAGAGGCGGGGCCCCGGAGATGCCAGGGTCTGTCTGAGCACCCTAGGAAGGAACAGGGGCAGGTCCTGGAGACAGGCAGCCCTGGCCTGAGTACACAGCGAGCTAATTCCAGTTCTGTCTGGTTCCACAGAAACTCCACCCTTATGGCTCTCTCCAGCAGGAGATGGGGCCGGCCAACTCAACCAATGCTACCCAGGATAGAAGCTTTACCTCATCAGGACAGACTCTGATTGGCTGAGCCAACCCAAGGGCGGGACTCTGCTTCTGGCAACTTAACCCTTTCTTGGGCATCCCCTACCACACAGTAACCTCACCTCAACTGGACCCAAAATGGAGGACCAAGATGGTGGGCCTAGGGTCATCTGAAGGGAGTGACCCCACGGTTGTGTGTGGACTGGCATCAGAAGGACCACAGTGGTATGAAGGCCTTGTGGGCATGTGCCGACTGGCACTGAAAAGTCCCAAATGGAGAAGACTCAAACTTTTTCCCTACAAGGAAGAAGGAGAAGAAATAGCATCTGGGCTTCCCGTGGTTCCAGTGCCCACCTGGGGGGCACAGGAGAGGTTGGCAGAGGTCAGCCCTGATGGAGACCAGTGTCATCAGCCTCCGCTGCCAGAAGACGTCTCCACGAAATCACTTCTTCATCTGTTCTCATTCATTCATTCCTTCGTTCAGCAGATACCTGGGGGGCAACCACATTATGCCAGGCTCTAGGCTAGAAGCTGGGCATTCTGTGGAGGTTGAGGTGAATACGGTCTCTGCTCTTATCCAGATATCAGTCCTAGTAGGGGCGTGACCCTTAAATAGATCGACACCGACACACACGTGCACAACACGATTACACACTGATCATCCATGAAGAGAAGGATTCCTGTAAGAGAGAATATATTATTTAGATTTTGGGGGGGGGTGGGCAGGGACTATCATAACTTCTACGTTGAAACCTGCAGGCCAGAAAGGAGTTAGCCAGTCAAGGACTTTGGAAGGCGTGTTCCAGGCAAATAGAACAGCCTGTGGAGAGTGCCTGAGATGAGAAGGAGCTTGGCATACTGGGGCCAGCAAAGGCTGGTGTGGCTGGAGCTGAGTGAGGAGACCAGGTGGGTGGGTGGGGGCCAGATCATGCAGGGCCCTGGTGGCTCATGTTTTGCTGATGTCATTCTAGATACAGTGGGAAACCATTGAAGGCTTTTGAGAAAGGGAGTCAGTCAGTCTCAGGTACATTTCTAGAAGAGCAGAGAGCCCAAGGAGGCACCCAAGTGGGTGTGCAGAGATCAGTTAAGGGGCCCCTTCAGTCTTCCAAGTGAAGGGCAGTGATGGCCTGTCCTGGATAGTGGTCGGGGAGGTAGTTACGTGACTTTCCAGACCCAGGAATGTGGTGGAAGCTCTGGGATGAGAAGAGAGAATTCCCTGCCCCCCATCCCCCCTTGTTCTCCTCCACTGTGTCTTGTTTCTCAGTGATGCAAGTGAACACTGGAGCCTTCCTCCCAGAGCCTCCTCCTGGCTGGGCCTGGGTGGGCACCAGTGCTGAGTTCTAGGAATGGCCCTGGAAGTTGGGAGCAGTGGGGGGCTTCACCTGGCCCAGGTGGGAAAGTTCCCAGCCCCCAGGCCTCAGCAGGGGTTGCGTGTGCTGTCCCTCCGTCCTGTGTTGAATGGCCCAACAGGAAGTTGGGACACAGCCCTCTGGAAGCAGATTTGGTTTGCTTTCTACAGAGCTCCCAAGGTTCAGGGATTGGGGTCAGGCGTGGCTCAGCTAAAGGAAGACCTACTGGGGAACAGTGATTAGAGCCCAGTCTGCTCACAGCCTGGAGCCCAGGGTTGGACAGCTCTCTGACCTTTCTCTAACTGCCAAGACCGAGAGGGAGGGAAGTCAGAGGTCACAGGTCCGAGGAATATAGCTTGAACACAAAAGATATATATATATATATATGTAGGACCATGGTCACTTGCATAGAAAAAAAGGGTCAAAGAGGCTGGAGAGATGTCTCAGACCAGAGAAGCCCCTGGACCTTGGAAGGTCTCTGCATCGTGTCCTGTAAGACCTTCTCAGTGTCTTTAGAGAGGGCTCTTATGCCTGGTGAGGTTGCTCAGCCGCTGTGGCCACTTGAACTCCACAAAGGATGGCCCAGAAGAGAACACGTCCCTGACCTCCCATGTAGGCAAGATCAGACATCCCCTGAATGGGGATGGGATGTACCTGCCAGTGACTGGCCTGATGCCGCAGCCCAGCCGGGGACCAGGCTCGGCCCGCAGCCACTGCTGTGCGGTATCTGTAGGCCAGGACTCAGCCCGCAGGGTTAATGCCGAGAGGCGGAGCAGCTGCATCCGCACAGACAGCAAGCTGCCCTTGGACTTCATTTGATTCCCTTACAAAATGACATTAAGGGGAATGCAAGGCCCAGGAGAATTGCCTGTCTGGGAAGACAGCGAGCTTGACTCTCTGGGACCTGGTGACCTACCTCCATCCGCCAGACTGGTGAGGAGGACATGAGCTCTGGCCACAGAGAAATGGAGAATCAGAGCGCAACACCGAGCCCCGGGGCCAGGGCTTTCCTCCCAGCTTGTCCCCGACAAGCTGGCGACTCGAGTGGGGCTCCCGTTGGGGTCCAAGGCCCAGCCGGCTGCCGGGAGAGTGGACATCAGCTCCCGGAGGCCTGGGGCCCGTCTTGCTGGGGACTGTGGTGAGCCACAGCGCCATTGCTACTCTGCCTCTCAAATTGATGGAACAATTCATTTGGCTCCAAGGGCTTGAGAAGATGAAATACGACCGGGTGGCCGCTGCTCTTCGTCCCAGTCTGTCCCAGCCGTCCCGGATGATGGACGTGCTATGGAAACTGCATCTGAGAGTCATAATCACGGGAAACATGGCTGGGCCCAGCCCTCCACATAAATCATGCTAAGAAGCCTACACAATGGTCTCTTTCCTGATGGTCCAATTGTCTTGCTTTGGTGTCTGGGGCCTGGGAGCCGGGAGGATGGGAGCACACCATTTATTGTTGTAAAGGCCATCTGTGCGATTTGAATACAAAGTGATCCTTTAAGTTCCCCTCACACCCTCAGATCCTGTGTTTTCTTAGTTCTCTGGTGCTGGGTCTTTTGAAACTCTGTGTCTCTCCTGTAAGTCGCCATGCTCGGTCTCTGCTGGCCTGGCCTTTTGACCCTTTGGGAGCTGGGACCTGTTGGAAATAATGATGACATTTCTTTATGTATGTCTTGTTTGTTTGTTTTTCTAATCCTTTATTTAAAATTTTTTCATCAGTTCTGCACCAAAGCCCTTATTTCTCTCTCTCTCTCTCTCTCTCTCTCTCACACACACACACACACACACGTCTGGGGAGCGAGGGGGGAGGCTGTCTGTGGGAGGGTTCCTCTCAGGGACGGCAGGGCCTTCCGGGATGGCAGCCGGGGCCCCCAGGCATTATCTGCCCGGGCCTCCAGCAGCTCACTGTATGGATGAAAGGGACAGAAACCCAGAGAAGTTAAATAGTTTATCCAAGGTCACACAGCTGGAAAGAGGATGAGCTAGTCTTCAAAGCCAAAGCCTTTCAACCTGACCCACTGCTCTTCCCAGATGCAAAGGTTTGTGTTTTGGGGATGGAAGCAGAGAAATCAATCATCGCCTTCTGGAAGAGGTAGGAGGAGGATGCCATGCGTGGAGAAGCCATGGCCCTTTGAGCTTTGGAGGAGATGCTTTAGGACAAATGATAAGTGGTCTTATTCTGCACTCAGAGTTCGTATGTCTGACGGGTGGCCCAGAAAAGCTCAAGAGCTGCACACCAGATTTGATATGAAGGGCAAGGGAGAGTCCTGAAGACAGGCTTTCCGAGGGCACTGGGATAGTCGCTGATGCCCCTTCCCTCTTTGAGTCTGGCGTTCAAGAGGATTAGCAGACACAGTATTGGTATCCAGCAGCAATGGAACTGTGGCCAAAGGTGGAAAGGGACAGTGACAGGTTTAGGACCTGAGTCCTGGGGGCAGGCCTTGACCTGAGCCCTGTCAAGGGTGGGGAGAGAGTCTGCTCTGCATTCTGGGCCCAGATTTTGCTAATTGACTAGCTCCAAATCTCAATCCCAAGTAACTGGGAATCAGCTGTACTGGATTTCGGGTACCCCCCCCGCCCCCAGAAAGCAGGCTCTTTCCCAGTCTCTCCAGCCTTCTCCTCTGCCCTGCTTGCTGCCCATCTGGCTCCGGACACACTGTCCGCTTTGCCGTCTTGCTCCTCACCTCCACCTGGGTGCTATCCTTGCTTTAGCTCTTAACGAAGACAGCACAACCTGACCCTCCATCCTGTCTTGACCTTATCTTCCCTCAGGCCTTTCTCCGAACAGGGCCACCACCCTGCAGTTGTTCCCAGATCCTTGCTTTAAGGGTAGAATAGTAACATGAGGTGGTCCGGTGAGTGCGTACCCTGTGACCTCTGCCATCTCGTTAATCCTCACTCTGGCCCTCATGCGGTGCGTTATCCCCACGGCACATCTACTCTCTTTACACCCAACCAGTAGACAAAGACGCTGAGTCTTAGAGAAATTATGAAACTTGCCCAAGGTCACACAGCTGGGGTGGCGAGGATTGGACCCTGGTGGCCCAGCTCCGGCAATCACAGACCATCCAAGCTGCATCAGATCTTGTTGGGAGGCTGTCGTCAGAATGAAGCCCAGGTCTCCGCATGGCTCTGCAGGCTCTCCAGGCTCTCCCTGGGTGCGCTATACCCCCGGTGTGCGGCTGCAGCCCGGCCGCACTGGATTATTTCAACCCTTCTCCAAACTCCCTGTGCACGTTCATGCTCAGCTCTTCTGCCTGTGGTTGCCTGCCCTCTTTTGCTGTCCCTGCAATCCTCAACCTTTAAGGCTTAGCCCCTCTCCTGAGACACCGTTCTTGGGCGTGCATCAGAAGTGCATCAGAACTCATTGCCTCCTTCTCTATGTTCCCTTGGTATTTTGTTCATCCTCAGCGCAGTGTGTTAAGCAGATAGGTCTCATCTGCAAGACTGTGAGCTCCTTGGGAGACAGTGGCAGTCATATCGTATCTATTTCTTATTCTGTTACTGCCCCGTCCTTAGTATGCACTCAGGAGATGTTGCAGAATTGAATTGGGTCTTATGGTTCAAGCCTCTCGTGTTCTAAAATTGAAATGAGGAAACTGAGGCTCATACAAGGGAAGTGACCTGGCCACAGTCATGGGACAGGTTATGGCCGAGTCAAATCTCCTGACTGTCTTGGCTGAGAGCTTTCTCTGTTGCGCCTCCATTTGGTGAGACCAGAGCCTGGATCCCCATCTGGTTTATTAAACAATCTGGCCAGGTTCATTTCAGGGTCATGGATACTCCTCTAGTCTGTGCTGACTCCTGGCATCCTCAGAGGCAAAGGAGAAACTGACCAGAGCTGCTCCCCTGCTTCTCTTCCCCAGGTTTGTGGGGCTCCCCTCTCATGGAACTCCTTTTCCTCAGAGAAAACCAGAGTAGGATTCTGAAGATCTTGGTTCGAATCCTGAAGTTGCTGGTAGCTCATTGCGTGACTTTGGGCAAATTACTTAATCTCTCTGATCCTCTGTTTCTTTACCAAGAAAAATGAGGCGGTTGAATCTAGATGAACTCTAGGAGTCATCTTCAAAGCCTCAGGACTCTAATGGCAGGTTAAAGGAAGAAAGAAAACAGACGTTTTGGTCTTCGTATTGGAACAAGAGTGTATGTGCGGTGGATATATGCAAATGCTGTGTGGTTAATAGTCACCATGTACTAGCGACACATAAGGTGTACTTACCGATCTCGTACGGGAAGGGGGTCCCCGTCAGAAGTACACAAATTATAAGCACACTCCTGGCTCCTCCCCACCCCAAGGTGTCTCCTTCTAGGCTGGCCCCCGGGAAGCCAGTGCAAAGAGCTTTCCAACCCCAAATCCTCCCCTCTTCCTTCTTCCTCTCTACTCACCACACTCTTTTGTTTGAACTTCACATATATATGTTCTTTAACCTTTCCAAGAACTGGGTCTATGGCCCACGGCTAACTTTCAAGTGGAATTTGTGGTAATCGATATGCAGTGCCTTTCGTTTCTTGTGCGGTCAGAAATCTCCTTCAGACTCTTCCCCAGAAGTCACCACTGACTTTTTTTTTATTGCCTTTAATGTATATCTTCTTTCACTCAAACACTACTCCAGGTAAATTTCCTTAAGACAGTGTCTTTCAAATGTGAGTGGCTTCCTGTGATCGCTTTCGGCTGTTGCTCCTCACGGAAGAACATTAAGGGTTAAGTGGGCTAGCCTAAGAAGCTGACCACCATTTATAACAGAGTTTCCAGTGGGAGAATGTATTCTGGGACCCATAATCAACTCTCAGATGGACTTTGGGAACACAACTCAACACGTACCCAAAGGCCGATAAATACAGTGTTTATTTTATGAATGACTAGAATTTTGATGGAACCACTGAACGTTTGAATGTGGAACTGAAAATCCTCCCTCCTCCCACACCAAGATCGGTTGATGAACAAGCTCATTTATAGAAACCAAGACCAAGAAAGGGGCAAGAACCTGGCCAAGGACCAAGCAGTTGGTGTTAGAACCGGAACTAGGACCCAAACCTCTAGCTTCTAGGTCAGCGTTCCTCTTCAGTGACTTTTGAAGAGTCAGCCAGGTTGGGGGTGGGGGAGGGGCACAGATGTCCTAGAGATGCCCTCCTTGTCTCACTCAGTTGCTGTGTTGTCATTAGGAAAAGTAAGTCACCACTTTGGGCTGTAATGGAAATAGTGAAACATGGCCTGGCTAATGGTGCGGGGAGAGGTTGTCTAGTCGGCTGGCTGGGCTATAAATTCCTGGTGTGTTCCTGCTAGAGTGGAATGAATGGGGCTGCTGTTTTACCTGGGGCTCTGAGTGTGGCTGGGCTGGTGGAGATGCTCCCTGCGCTCTGTTCTAAAAATAGTGGTGGGAATGGAGCTGAGGGGAAGAGGAGGGGGATCCTTTGGGAGCTGGGTGGGGTGCCTCACCCCCTTCCTCTTCCTGCCAGGCCCTATGTGAGGAAGGGCCATGGGTTCAGAGGGTTTAGATCTGGGAGGGTTCTGGAACCATCAGCCCTCACACCTTGTCTGCACACAGAAGAGGAGGCCCCGCACGCCCTGAGAGGGGAAAGGACTGGCCAGCAGTGGCGGAGCCCCGGGAGAAGGTCCCAGCTGGCAGACTCGTTTCCTCCTGCTGTCTCAGCAGGGCAGCTGCAGGCCTTGGGGGCCTTTCTCTCACTGCCTCTGGGCGTGCACAGGGCCTGGGAACTCCTGGGGCCGGATGTGGTTGGGCTTCCTGAGAGTCGCCCAGCAGGCGAGGAGTACCGGCTAGTCTGCCCCAAGCCCTGACCTCTGCCAGCGGGCCTTCCAGAGCCACGCCTTCCCTTTGCTGTTGTCCCCACCCCTTGCTAACTTGCTCTTCTGTCGCCTCCTGGACTGTCTGCAGGGACAGTGGACAAGGGCCTACAGGACAGAGGGCCTACTAGCTCAGGACCTTTCTCTACCCTTCCTCAGGAACAAGGAGACCTAGCTAAGATAGAGGCAGGGGCCTGGGTTCAAACCCCAGCTCTGCTTCTCACTAGCTGTGCGATTAGTGGTGGGTCACCTAGGATCTGTCAAATGAGATGGGGACCCCTATCTCACTGGATTCTTGGGAGCATTAGAGGGGATGGGCCATGCGAAGTCCCTGGCATATAGAAGGTACTCAGTAATGGTAGCTGTCATCGCTAGATCAAGCATGAGCACAGGCTTGACTTTCTGCCACCCCCCTTCTTGGGGCTTCTACCAACGGAGGCATGGCAGGTGTTGGTTTGTTTTTTAAAGCCAGTTGACCTTTGTTGTATTGTTACAAAAATGATTTGTGTTTATTATGAAGAAGACATTTAATACAGTTGAACCAGAAGAAGGAAATGAAGTTCGCCTTTAATCCCAATACCCAGAGATAACCACTGTTAACATTTTGGGGTGTATCCTGTCAGGCATTTGTTTTTATACACATATATCTACTTTGCAAATTGGGGTTACAGGTGCACACAACTTTCTAACTTGTTTTTCTTCCATTTGGCAATGTAGTGTATCCATGTTTCCATGTCAATAAATATTCTCCTGCAGCGTCCTTTTTAACACCTGGGGAGTATTTCATTGTGTAGGTGAAATAGTTTTATCTAAATAATCTCCAGTATTTCAACATTTAGGTTGTTTCCAATTTTTCTTTTTTTTTCTTTTCTCTTTTTGTTGGTTTATTTATTTGAGAGCGAGCACGAGTAGGAAGAGGGGTAGAGGGAGAGAATCTCAAGCAGACTCCACACTGAGTGGGGAGCCCGACAGAGGCTCAGTCTCATGACCCATGAGATCATGACCTGAGCTGAAACCAAGAGCCAGGTGCTCAACCAACTGAGCCACCCAGGTGCCCCTCCAATTTTTCACTGGTGCAAAACGCTGAGATGAAAATCCTTATAGGCCTATCTTGGTATCCCCAGCATCATCCAGTGTCCATGTTTGACCCTCCACAAATATTTGTTGAATGAATTTTGTTAGAATAAATTCCAGGTAGTAGAATTTCTGAGCCAGAAGGTATGTATTTATAAAGATAAGGTTCTTGATACCTATTGTTAAATGACTTCCTGGAATGGTTGTACTGATTTACGATCAGTACTTTAAATATTTTATTTATTTACTTTATTTTAAGGGGAGAGAGAGAGTGTGTGTGTGCAGGAGCAGGGGAGAGGGGCAAAGGGAGAGGGAGAAAGAGAGAATCTTAAGCAGACTCCCGCTGAGTGTGGAGCCTGATGCAGGGCTTGATCTCAAGACCCTGAGATCATGACCTGAGCTGAAACCGAGTTGGACACTTAACTGACTGAGCCACCCAGGCGCCCCAGGACTTTCCCTTTTTAGCACAGAAAGTTCTGCTTGCTGAGAAACCCCTTTGTCCCCAGCAACCCGAGAGTCTGGGTGAGAGATTGCCCATTTCCCCACCCCTCACCAATGCTGCATTTTTACATTTTGATGGGGGTTAATTTCTTTGATTACTAGAGATGTTGAATATTTATTTATATGCCTTTAGTCATTATGTTGCCTGTTTTGTGAGTCCTTTCACACATTTTTTTTTTAATTGGGCTGCTTATAGTGTAATCATTAGTTCACAAGAGCTCTTTATATAATAAGGGTATTTGTGTTTTATTTTTTGTTATTCTTTAAAACTATGGATATTCCGGATTGATCGGTAGTTAGTCATGTCTGTAAATTGTTTTGGTAGCAGCTTTTTGAGAGATTACTCATATGTCATAGAATTCATTCATTCAATGTGTTTTCTTGGTGTATTTCACAGACTTGTGCAACAATCACCACAGTTCATAGTAGAGTCCCCAAAAGAAACCATACCCTGTAGCTCTCATCCCCCCTCTCCTCCAACCCAAGACAACCACTGAGACACTTTCTTTTGTCTATAGATTTGCTTATTCTGGACAGTTCGTATGAACGGAAGCCTATAATATTTGGTCTTTGGTAGCTGTCTTCTTTCACTTTGCGTCACGTTTTCAGGGTCCATCCACACGGTAGCACGTGACAATACTTCATTTCTCTCTGTGGCTGAATAAGATTTCATGGATGAATGGATTCATGGATATACCGCATTTTATTTATCCGGTCATCCATCGATGAACATTTGAGTTGTTTCTACCTTTCAGCTACTACGAATAATGCTGCCATAAATGCTCGTGTACGGGTTTTGTGTGGACATATGTATTCACTTCTCTTGAATACATACCTTGCCGTGGAATCCCCAGATCAAATGGCAACTCTATGTGTAACTTTTGGAGGACCCGCCAGACTGTATTCCAGAGGGTTTCACATACTCACTGTCAGTGTATGAGGGTTCCACTTTCTCCACGTCCTCTCGAATAACACTTGTTATTTTCCCATTTTAAAAACGATAGCCATCCTAGTGGGTTTGAAGTAGTATCTCACTGTGGTTTTGAATTACATTTTTTTTAAGGTTTTATTTATTTATTTGACAGAGATAGAGACAGCCAGCGAGAGAGGGAACACAAGCAGGGGGAGTGGGAGAGGAAGAAGCAGACTCATAGCAGAGGAGCCTGATGTGGGGCTCGATCCCAGAACGCCGGGATCACGCCCTGAGCCGAAGGCAGACGCTTAACGGCTGCGCCACCCAGGCGCCCCCTGAATTACATTTTTCTGATGACTAATATATCTATAAATTTTTAAAGGTCCTTTTTTTTTTTTTTTTTTTGGCCTCTGGGGTTGTGGTATTCACCATAGGATTATATAATATTCACCCCCCTCGAATAGTTTGGTTTATTCTTCAAGTTTTACCCCCCCCATTAATGTGTCTATTCCTACAGCAGGTTGAGACTTAATTACTATAGGTTTAAGGTAAGTAGCAGTCGTTGTATACATCCCAAGGCTGCTGTCCCATTATTCTGTAAAATTTCCTCTGAAATTCTATACCCTAATTCTAGTCTGCCAGGGTTTTACCCTTACCTTTTCCATAAACATATTTCCATATTGGGCATGACACCCGATCTAGAGTAGTTTGTCCTCACCTCCTACTACCCATAGTGACTGCATCAGCTAGCCTATACTTCTCTTTGCTTTCCTTCGAGCCTCCCAGGGATGGTTGAAATCATCTGGAATTTTAGTTTCTGATTATTATCATTTTTAGATATTCGTCCTGTTGTGTTTTAAGAGTCATTTATTTAAATTGCATTTAACTCCTCAATTATGTTATCAGTAGTTAGGTATATACATGTTTCTGGCTTCATTGCTCGCCCATCTCTTGGATACCACACCATCTCATTCTTGACTCCTTGACTTGGATTCATTTTTTTCTGGAGACCTCTCTTGAGTAACTTTTCCAGAAAGGGTCTGTGGGTGGCATAGTTTCTCGGTCTTTCTAAGTCTGAAAATATTTGCCTTCACGTTTGAGTCCTCCTTTTCCGAAGTAGAGAATTCTAGGCTAGCAGTCCTTCTTCTCCAGGTACTTGAGAGCCATGTTCTGTCATCCCAGCATTTATGCTGTAAGAAGCGCCATAACTGAGTTGATTCCTCAAAGTTTCTTTATGGAAACAAGCAGGATTTCTCTTTCCAGTCTTTGGAATTTAGAAACATCACCAGACCATTTCTAGCTGTTTGTTCTCCATTGGTGGTGTTTCCTGGTACCAACCGGGTAAGATCTTTCAGCTTCTATTGGTTCAGGCAGACAGGTGAATGGTGGTGCCCATTCTCTAAGGCAGGAACAGTAAAGAGGGAACAGTGTGGGTGACAGGTGCATGAATCCCACGGCAGCTTTAGGTACTGTGATGGAGGACTAGTTGGTAGGTTCTCACAGAAACAAGAACATTTAGACCAGGGCTTCTTAAACTACCTGTGGTGAAAGGCCTTATACTTTAATAAAACTCACACTACATGTGGGGCGCCTGGGTGGCACAGCGATTAAGCGTCTGCCTTCAGCTCAGGGCGTGATCCCGGCGTTACGGGATCGAGCCCCATGTCAGGCTCCTCCACTATGAGTCTGCTTCTTCCTCTCCCACTCCCCCTGCTTGTGTTCCCTCTCTCGCTGGCTGTCTCTATCTCTGTCAAATAAATAAATAAAATCTTAAAAAAAAAAAAACAACTCACACTACATGTGATTTCCCATGCTGGTTTGCTAACACCTGAACCAGCCTTGTACCCAGTTCATATTCAGTAAGACCGGTCAGCTGGTCTTGGGCTTGGGTATCATGGCAATGTCAAATGGCTACAAAAGTGTCCAAACACTTGATTTTGCTGCTCATGGCATTGCAAAGCAGTAACAAGAAGTTCACGGATCAGTAGGGTTCTGCAGACCATGCTGAGTAACACTGACCTCGTCAAACCCCGGTGCCCGTTTTAGAAACAGGGAAGCTGAGGCCCAGAGAGGAGACTGGCCTTGCCCTAGATCTCACAGAAGACAGCAGCAAAGTTAGCATGTCAGTCCACTGACCCTGTCTTGTGGTGGCCTGGGCCCAAGCCCAGCAGGCCGAGCAGCGAGGAGACTCCAGAGGCACTGTATCTAGCAGCCAAGGTCACAGGGCCGGCCTCCACTTATCTGAGTTAGTGCTCTGTGCCGAATGCTGGCCAGGAACTCGGGAAGTGAGGACCCAGCCTGACCCTGGAGCTGGCACAAGCACTGTGGGTTGGGGATTGCTCCCCAAAGCCTGAAATCCTGGGCCAGCGTGTGGCTGGTTGGCTGAGCCAGGAAGGGAGATCGTCTCCGTCCTTGGCCACCCTCTGCAGCCACCTCAGGTCAGGCCGATGCCACCGAGGCAACAGTGGTGTGCGAGCAGGCTGGAGGCAGAAGCCAGCCAGTGACAGATCGCAGGGACAGCTCTGCAGGTGGACATGTGGTCTCTTGGCTTCCATTGCATGCGGGCTTCTCCTTGTTGTGGTTGGGAGATCTAGTTCCGGGGAGCAGACTGGGACTCGGCCTTGCGGCCTGAAGTTGCTGAAGAAGGGGAAGATGCACAAGGAGAAGCGCTTCGGGAACAGGACTTGGGGGCAGAGTGTACAGGGGAAGAGAGAGCCTTGGGGCCATTGTTTCTGCCACGTGACCTTTCTGTACCTTAGTTTCCCCCTCTGTAAGACGGACCTGTTGCTCAATAAATGTGAACGGCTATCAGCTATGAGGACATGCCAGGCACCATGGTAGGCCCTGCCTGTCTGTTAGACCCTCGGCCGATATGTTCACATTTGACTCTTCACATCAGACGTCCCCAGGTGAATTCCATCCTTTTCAGAGGAGAGCCACAATGACAACACAACAACGATGCCGCTACTTACCTTGTTACACACTCACCGTGTGCTGGCACTCTGCACGCACCACCTCATTTGGTCCTCCACAGGGCCCAGTGAGGCACATGGTAATAGCCCCATTTTACAGATGAGGCAACTGAGACTCAGACACATTAAAATGACTTGCCCAAGATAACTCACACTCAGATTTTTTTTTTTTTTTGGACTCCAAAGCCTGTGTTCTTTCTAAATTCCACTGACTGAACTCATTCCTTTAGTGAGAGAGCCTGGAAGGGCCTGGGACTGGCCACTGAGCGCAGGGGAGCAAGGCTGGGCCCACTGGACACCCCTCTGTGGCCTCATGTTAGGGATGGAAGAGAGGCCAGTGAGGGGGAAGGGACTCACCTGGGTTCTGCAGACTATAGGCCAGAACCTCCCATGGGTGTGAGCTTGAGGATACCTGCTGTGTCCTGTCCCACGTCACCACCTGGAGCTCGTGACCCAAGAACAAAGCTAGTGCCACCAGGAAGAGCCAGGTGCATGCCCTTAGCAAGCAGTGGGAGAGCAGGTCCCCTACCCTGGCGTTGGGGTCGCGGAGGCCAGAACACGGCAGGACAGTCCCTGCCTGTAGCGTCCACTCCAGGGTCAACTATGCTCACCCCCCTGGGTCAGATCTCGGGAGCAGACTACTTCCGTCTGCCTGTGTCCGTAGTTCCGAGCACAGACTCCAGCACACGTAGAGATTCAGTGTTTTTTGAAATAACAAATAAATGTGTCTTGGCTGACTCTTCTGTGGGGAGGGCCTTTCTGAATGGAGTCTGTAGACCTCTAAACCAGGGACGTGAGACCCAATGAGTAAAGGCCTGGAAATTCCTAAGTGGGTTAGCAGATTTAAAGCTTGGGCTGGGGTGGGTGTGTATAGATCATTCTACAGTCTCCTAAGGCAGCCCTGGCTCATCATAGTCTTCTGTAGCAGTTTGGGGCAGGGGCAGGGCTCTGGAGGAGGTCTGGCCAGCATGCCCTGGCCCAGGCTTTCACTCCCCTGACACCCTGGCACAGACCTGGCTCTTTCATTCTCTGGAGAGAATGTTCCGGGGACAACGAGAGCCCAAGCAGCTGCTGGTGGGGACTGCGGTGGTTTTAGTCTGTGGCTTGCTCTGGAATTCCTGGGACCACACCTCTCCCTGGCTTGGGCCCAGTTTCTGCCCTAGCAGCATCACCCTCCTCCCCAACCCGGAACAAAATCCCAGTGGACTTTGGCTCAGAGGGCAGGATGGGGAAACTTATTAAGTAGCCTTCGGCAAGTATCCTCCTTTCCTTGAGGAGGGCGTTGCCAGCACACAGCCTCCCTCAGGTAGAGTCTGGGGGGAGGAAGGAAGGTGGGTGGGTTTCCGTGTGTGCAGGGCTCGGGATGGGGGCTCGGGAGCACAAGCCGGGGCACGGCAGGCTTCATGCGGTGGAGGCAGGCTCGTCTGTTGCATTATTGTCCCGCGCAGCGGTGTAGGGCACAGTGGAGAGTGGACTGGGCTTGGCCCCCACAGCTCTGCCCTTACTAGTATGGGACCTTGAGGATGTTTCCTCATTTCTCTGCCTGTCTTTACTCATTTGTAAAGTGGGGACATTAGACATCGTATCTGATAGGGCCGTGAAGGTTTAATGAGTCAATAATCGGGAAGTGCTCAGACCAGTGCTGACACATAGGAAGTGTCAAATGTTTGTTGAGTGAATTATGTGGATCTGTAAATGCACCCCAGGCCTTGAATGCCCAGGTGCCAATCCCTGTGGCGGGCAGGCCACCTAGATCTCACGGTTCTCTGGATCCCAGTTCCTCCTGTGCTGAACAGCACCGTCATCTATGTAGGTCTGAAGAGCATTAATGTGTATTGGGAGGAGCACTGGACTGGGAGTGAGCAATCCTTGGTCTCAGCCCTGCCATTCAGTTGCTTTATTTCCTTGGGAAAGTCACTTTCCCTCTCTGGGCCTCAGTTTCACTGTCTGTCAATGGGAAACAGCAGTGAAAGATCTCCAGGGGCCCTTCTGGCCCTTTGACTCCTCCTCCTGCCCCAGGCTATACACTGGGAGGCCCACCTGCTTTGCTGATTTGTATCTGGAGCTATGGAGAGGCAGAGGGCGGTGGCTGCGTGGGCTCCCCCAGGCACGCAGTGCTCTCCTGACCTGGTCTGGCAGGCTCCTGGGCCTCAGGGCACTGAACTGCTGGTCCCGTTCCTCATTATCCTTTTGGTCCAGAACACTGAAGAGTGCATTCTGGGTTCTGGACCCCGCCCCCTGGATTGGCAGAGCTGCTCTGCCCATCGTGGCACGATGTCTAATTACAGACTCACTAGTCTGGCTGTGTGGCTGATGTCTGTCTCCCTCAGGAACTTTGTGAGTACAGGGCCCGGTCTGTCTGTTCTCTACCACAGCCTGAGGGCCCAGCACAGAGCCTGGCATGAAGCTGGTGCTCCAGAACTGTTTGTTGATAGAGAAGTGAAGACCCTGCTGAAACTCGAGGACTCCTCTCATGTCAACTCAGGCTCCCCATCCTAAGCAATCTTATCCCAAGCACCAGAAATTCCATCCTGGGAACCAGTCAGCCCTACTGGAAATCGGTCAGCCCCATTAGATCTGGACTCTCTCGAGACTCACCTTCTTAGTTTCCCAGGATGAGGTGGACCCTGCTTCCCAGGAGCCTGCAGGATGACAGTCTTCTAATCTGGAAGGTTCTTGGGCCCTGCAAGGACTGCCTTGGCTCTGCCCCCAGGGACAAGACAAAGTATTGATTGGAGTTTGTAAGTGACTGCTCAGATGAGGGCCCTTCCAAGTTGATCCCGATATAGGATGTTTTCTTCTACCTGCATGTGTGCGTGTGCTTGTATGTGTGAATAAGACAGGAATAGATCAGAGACAGGGGCAGGGAGACGGGCAGCGATAGCATTCAGAGACAGTGAGACCAACACAGGGAGAGTAAGAGGCAGAGGACAACACTTCAGCCCAGGGTGGCCAAGGTGGGGTGAGGTGGGAAGGGGGCACAGGGTCTCCTTCTGCCCATCGTTTTTCCTGTGTGACATCCCAGGGTGCCCGCCACTCCAATAATCAGTTTCGGGTTGGAGCTGCTGTTGGATGGGCACCCCTAGCTTGGGCCCCAGACATCAGACATCAGACAACAAGACAGCTTGTTGACATCAGACAGCCAACTGCAAGGGCCATAGCCACAATGTCAGACAGCTTGGCACTGGCAAAGCAGCTTCCTGGGTGGGGGGGCTATGCAGGGGTGAGGAGCAGGCACCCCAGAGTTGGCCCGACTGGTCTTCAGTCCTGGCTTTACAGCCAACTAGCTGTGTGACTTTGGGCAACTTCACGACCATTCTGTGCCTGAGATTCTCTGTGAGGAGGGTAGGAGTAGCCCTGGCCTCTCAAGGTGCTGGTGAGGATTAAGTGAGTTTATGAAGGCCAGATTCTGGGAATAATGCCTGGCATGGGATCACTGAATTCTCTCTGAATCCCACCGGTGGGGCTGGTCAAGAGTTGTCAGCCCCATTTTACAGATGAGGAAACCAAGGCTCAGAGGTGGGCAGGACTCGATCAGGGATACCCAGCCAACCAGTGCTGGAGCTGGAACCCGAACTGGGGGCTCTTGCCTCGAAGCCCAGGGCTCCTGCCTCTGCACCCCATGGTCCCTCTGTTAGGGATGTCTCCTTCACTTGTGGCCCTAACTCTTGAGCTGCTGTCATGTGCTCCTCCCAGCCATCGTATAGTGGGGGAGGAAGCCCCGTGCTCTCCGTCCATCTGATTCCCCGAAAAGTGCTGAGCTCCCGCTACACTGGATGGTGCTGCTGTACGGCACCCACTGAAGCCGCTGCTCCCCCATCCCGAGGCGGTGACATTCTTAGAGTCCGCAGCACGTTGGCTGCAGGACCCCGGGTTAAATGGCAGCCGCCCACAGGGATGTGAGCCGCGTGGGGGTGGGGGTGTGCCGGGAAGCCCGGGTGATTGGCTCCATCCTGCCGGAGCAGCAGCCAGTGGTTTTGCACTGCCCCAGCCGGGGGAGCCCTCAACGTGCCTGTGGGGTGCACCCGGCTCGGGGGCACCGTCAGCGATGGCTGCCTCTCCCTCCAGAGCGGCACTTGGGGGGCCAGCCCAGGCCCCGGGGACGGAGATAGGGGAGCCAGGGCCCGTGCGTGCATGCGTGTGAGTGTGAGCATGAAACCGAGGAGCCGGGGCTCCTTGCAGGCTGAAGGACTGGCTGCCGGAGGACGGGGACGCTTCCTGAGACAGCCCGCTCTCCTCCTCCTCGGATGAAAGTGACTTGGGAAATCAGAGTTTTCTTTGATGGAAGAAAGAAATCCAGAGCAGCGGCAGTGGGCTGGACAGGGTGCGTGTTTGGAAAGGAGGAAGAGGAGGAGGAGGAAGAGGAGGAGGGCAAGGAGGAGGAGGAGGAAGAGGAGGAGGGGCGAGTGATGCAAGGGTTTTGAAAACGCTACCTAGATGTGGGAGGTGGAACCTGGTCATTTGGTTCTGCTTTTCCCAGCAGGTATCGCTCCCCTGGGGAACTTGGGTAAGTCCATAAATAGCTCTGCTGACACAAAGAAGCTCTGTCTGGGGTAAGCGGCCGCTTGACACGGGCGGCCAGGCGGCCAGGAGCTGCCACAGCCACGGCCGCCCGCCCGCCTGCCCGCCCGCCCGCCTGCGGGAGGAGCCCGGCAGAGACCGGGCCGGCGGGCTGGCGGGCAGGAGCGGCAGCCGGGAGTCTCCTGGGTCCCTGCTGGAGTGTGCTGGGTAGGTGCCTTGGTGACAGGGTGGGTGTGCGGTAGGCGGGGTGGGGGCTCTTGTCCAGGTCACCCCGTGCCCCTGTTTCTATTGTTTCTTCCCCAGGGCAGCCATTGATAGGCATGTTGCAACTAAATCGCGTGTGTTAGGCTCTGAAATAGCTCTGTGTGTGTGTGTGTGTGTGTGTGTGTGTGTGTGTGTGTGTGT